>NC_140559.1:63306278-63901259 GCF_057381845.1 Rhamphochromis longiceps | reverse complement strand
ACACCAACAAGTCCACCTCTAAGCAGCTTAAGTAAAACAAAAGAAAGACTTTGGAATGGCTTAGCCAAAGTTCATACGTGAATCTGATTGAGGTGCTGTGACCTTGGAAAGGTGGTTCATACTCAAAAACCCTCCAGTGTGGCTGAATTACAACAATTTTGCAAAGATGAGTGGGCAGAAATTCTTCCAGCACCTCGTAAAGGACTCATTGCCAGTTATCCCAAACGCTTTATTGCAGATGTTTCTACTCAGGGTGGCCCAACCAGTTATTAGGTTTAGGGGGCAATCACTTTTTCCACACAGGGCCATAATAATGGCCGCCTTAATAATAAATGCCTTGATTTAGGAACTACTTTTAATGTTTACTTGTGCTATTTTGCAAAAAATAAAATCTCTGCAAAAACATCAAAACTGCTGACCATCTGACCTCAATATGAAATTATTAATCTTTTGACCAAAAACATTTAGATTTGTAAAAATAAAGAAACCATAGAGGAACAAACAATGTTGTTTGCTACGTTCTAACATGGCAATCTAAATAACAGTAATGCAAACATATATATTTATCAATAAAAACAGATCGCCTTTTCACTGTTACAAAAGTCAAGTATATCAGTGTTTGTTCAGCTTTCATAAATGTAAGTTTATAAGTACATAGTACATTTTTTGGTCCAACTTCTTTTAATACATGCAACACATTTCAGAACATTTGGGACAGAGACAACAAAAGACTGGAAGTACTTCGTAAAAATCTGGTGAAACACTTTAAAGCCAGTGGGATTAAATGGGAAACATAAAATTTAATACTAGACAAAGACCGATTGAATCATGAAGCAAAGAATTAATAACTAAATCACAAGTAGAAAATGTTAAGCAGATATTATTGGATAGATTTTGGTGTAGAAAAAAATGACAAGAAATGAAAAATGAAAGTTATCTGGTCTTTTTCTTTAAAGAGTAGCCTACTGCAGAGCAGCAACACTGACAAACACCATCATCACCAATACTGCAGCTAATACAATGATCCAGGAGGAAACTTGAAAAAGCAGGAAAAATGTGACACTGATCAAAATGAATACATCAATTATTGATCAAAGAGAAAATGCATACTAGCACAATGCATTGTTATTGCATCTCAGTTTCTCACCATCACTGATAATCTGACGTCTGCTGGACCTCAGGAATCGTCTCCATCACCTCTCTGTGAGGAGCAGAGAGCACTCGTGCTGCACATCCCACCTGTGTGCTGTGTTTACGTGAACCTGAGAGCACAGCTGTAGTGGTGACAGTGAATGTAGCGTTGGTGTTGGACACACTGACAGTGTTGTACTGTGAGAAGCTGAGGTGTTGTTGTGAGAGTGTTACAGTGGGAGCAGGTCGACCAGTGGCTGAACAGGAAACAACCCACTCTTCAGCAGAGTTTGACTCTCTGACATCAACAACAGGTTCATGCAGCTCTGTGAAGGATCAGGAGATATAAAATAAGGAGTATATTGTTAAAGATACATTGACTTCTAACACATGTAACGCATTAAGGTAAAATTTCTTACCATGAGGATGTGTTACACGATTTATAAACCCCAGTTTGTTAATTATTTGTTCATTATTCATAACTATATACTTAATTTTTTAAAAATTAAGTGTTTTTGGTCAAATGGAATTTGTTTTTGGGTAATTTTAGCCCCTTTTAGCCCTCTGCCAAAATGTTTGAACCTTTCTGTCTCTAACAGTAAAACATCGTTCCTTTATCTTCTGTGTCTGGTGTGTTGGTCAGGATTAGCTAGCTTGGCAAAAAGTTCACATTAAACAAAGTGTGTTACTGTGAGCTGTGTGTTCGTACTATGAGTCACAGCTCGAGTTTTCTTGCGGGTGAAGGTTTTTCACCTCGCTGTCATTCTTGCATAAAAGTGTTTGACCCCTTCAGGAAAAAAAACGAAATTTGGGATTATTTTTGGTTTTGTTCATTGTGTGTATTTGTTTCTACTTTTTACTTTTTCTTTTACTGTGTACAGCACTTTGGTCAACCTGTGTTGTTTTTAGACATGGTTATTGATTGATTGATTGATTGATTGATTGATTGATTGATTGATTGATTGATTGATTGATTGATTGATTGATATGTCTTTGATTAAAATACAGCCTACTCCACATCCTCCAAGTTACAGAGAAGAGGAACCATCTGGGGTGAACTTGTGCACTTGGTATTGGCTGCCATGGTCCCTGTGCCTCTCCGGCTCGCTCATGTTGGCCACAGGTTTGTTTTGTTTTCTCTCCTGCTTCCCTGGGTGGAGCTCATTGTGGGCTCTCACCCTTGGCCCACGTATCTGCGGTGATTTCTACACCTGTTGCTGATCAGGCGGCGTCCCCCTTGCCTATTTAACGCTGCAGCACGGAGTATTCGGCACTGGAACGTTGAACCTCCCATGTTCGTGCTCTCAGCTCTCCTAAGACAAACTCTCTCAGTGTTGTGTGGCGTATTGATCTAATTGGACTCTTTGTGTTTAGATCTCCCCGGAACTGGTGGCGGACCCTGACCTGTGATCCCTGTGTGTGTCAACATAAGTGGAAATTGGAGCGAGAGTGGCTGTGGAGAAGCGAGTGTGCGTAAGAAGAGGAGTGGCGGAGTTTGGGCCGAGTGGGGAGCGAGTGTGGATTCCTTCCCCTGGAGCCCTGAAGCCCTGCCCCATTCACTGTATATACACATCACTGTGGTTTCCCTTCTGTGTTAATAAATTGTCAACCCTTTGCTTGCCAGAACGCTGCCTGCGTCTGAATCCATCTGTTAGCCCTGACATTGGATACCTGGAAATCAGTGAAGGGACCATTAATGCTTAAACTTGTACACAGGTTTGAGAGCAACCACCCAAAAGCTTCTGCTAATAAACACTAGTCTGTGTTTGTGATGCAAATGTTTCTGGCTGTGTTCACAAACATTTAGTAAGGTGAGTGAGGAATATTAATACTTATTATTAGATCATTAGCAGACTGTAGAACTTGACTGCACGCCAAGGTGGCAGTTCAGCCATTTGATTCATGTTGCAGCAGCTCATGAGTGAATGAACATCGTGCAATAAAAGTACTTCTAGAAGTACATTTTTGCAAAAACGGACATTGTGGAGGAATGTAGAGAAGACACGAGGGAGCCCAATATTTTACTCAAACGTTAATCGCTGCATCACACAACTGAACATTCAAAGCGCCAAAACCTAACCCTCTCACTTCCCGTTACACTGGGTACGAGTGGAGCTACCTGGTGGTATGTACTTACATTTATTTAAATTTACTTGAGTAGGGTAGAGTCATGCTAATGACCTAATAATTTTATTCAGGTGTGTTGCAGCAGAGATACATTTCAAAGCTTCAGGACGCTGGCTCTCAAGGCCTGGAGTTTGACACCCCTGCTTTACACAAAGATGGGTTAAATCACAGTGCAAAGAATGAATGAATAAATGAAATATAAACAATAAATAATTATTAAATAGTCTTACACATCAATGTCATTGGTTGACTTTTGAAGTATTTGAATCCTTATTGGGTTCCCTGAGTGACAGAAGGATTAAAACACTTTAAAATCAGTACTGAAAATATGTGCAGACATTACTGGATAGATTTAGGGTTAGAATCAATAAATCACTATCATGTTAAACACTCTTAGAGTTCAAACCTTCGTAGAAACATAAGTCCAGTATCATGGAATGAAACCTGAAGGTGCATTTGAGGGTGCAAAACGTTTCGTCGGCATTGTTGTGTTTGTTTGGGAGAAAACGTACAAACACACAGTGCAGCACTTCAGAGTTACACTGCTAGCGATCGAAGATTTATGTAAATTCAACAAGCTAAACGCATTCTGTACTGTACAGCAGGAGTCCCCAACCTTTTTGCACCACAGACCACTTTAATGTCAGACAATATTTTCAGGGAACGACCTTTAAGGTGTCGCGGATAAATACAACAAAAGAATAAAAAAAAGAAACTGTGGTATTTTGTAAATATAATAATAAACGTGACTTGAGCTGTGCGCCAACAACAATGACAGTGACATCCTCCTCTCTGCTTTTTAATGCTCTCTGGTCACTATGGTAACGCGTAAATAGTTCTTTCAAAACAAGACACACAACTACAACCATACATTTCACACCGGAGGATCAACTCTCGCGGAACGGTACCAAAAGACTCACGGACCGGTCCGTGGGCCTATTAGGGACCGCTCCTGTACAGGAGACACTGGACTAGATTGATTGACAATGGTCTACAGCAATCAGAACGCACAACACGATGTACTGTAAAAAAAAATAAATGAATCAGCGAAACAGCAAGTGTCACTTTTGGCCACGAACAATTTAGGGGATGGTGAATTTTTTTGAACAAAACCAGAGTGTTAAAAAAAACTTAAAACCATTTTTATTTCTCAGCAGCATCAATAGTAACAAAAACGCAATTTAGTTTCGCTGTCAAAGTCGATTTAACTGAAGTTACGTGTTTCCGGTTACTGTGGAGCTCCACAGCGGCTGCAGCCAGAAGCTGTTTCTACAGGATCCTGATGGACACTCAAAGCTTTTAGAAAATGTCCTCATTAGTTGTTTGCAGCAGAATATCAACCGATGTGAACCAAAACAACAAAAGTGCTCTGCACATGTGTGTGAGACTACAGATTCTAGAATCAGAACTGCTGATTTCATTACTCTGAACTTTTAAAGGCAGGTTTTGTATCTGAGAGCAGGGACACTTGCTGTGTTCAGTGTGACTCGTCTCTGCAGAAGGTCAGGGCTCTGATAGTTGCAGTTAGCGGGTGACTTACTGGGCAGGTGGATCCTGAGTGTCTGTTGGAGTCAGGGTTCATTATGGTCCTGGTTGCTACTGGAAATAAAGAAACAAAAGGAGGGTGTGTTGTTCAGGAAGTACAGACTGTAGCTCAGCAGGTAGAATTACTAACTGGAAGGTTGGAGGTTTGATCCCTGGCTGCTCCAGTCTGCACGCCACGGTATCCTTGGGCAAGATATGGAACCCCGACTTGCTCTCCGATGCATCCATCATAGTGTCATTGTTAGAAAAAGAAGTGCTTGTGTGAATGAAGCACGCTGTATAAAATGCTGTGACTGCTCATATTGAAAAGCAGCTCATAAGAACTGGTTCATTTTCCAGATAATTCCACTATTAAGACAACAGACATTTGGGAGGCTTTCTCTGAGAGTAACACTGAAAGTCTTGCTGCTCCTCCACAAAATGAACTTCAGATTAAAGACACAGCTCAGCTAAACACAACTCAAACTAATCTACACTATTTTTCTTTATTACGCAGCGTTTTTATAACTATTTCCAGATGTTTCTAAAGATGAAAACAGAATTAAACTCCAGCCTGATGCGTTTCTGAGGTTCCTGACTCTGACCGTCCCTCAAACGCCTCTCTGGGCGTTTCCTTCCGTCGCTTTTACTTTCGCTTTCGTGAATGTTGTGGCGCAGTTGATCGTCTCCATGTTAAGGTAACGTTAGCAGTCTGTACTGTTTTCCTGGCTGACATCAGCTGTGTGCAGCTTAGTTTCAGCATAAATCTGCTTCGTTTTATGTGAGATCAGAGTCTGGGAACGAGACAGAAACAGTTGATGATCAGCAGCTGAACTCGATGTTACTGTGGATCCACTGACTGATGTCTGTAGGCAGCTTCTCCTGCCTCCATCAGTCTGTTACGGAAGCCCGTTTCCGCCACAAAAAAGGATCCATTCTCGAAATTTCGACTTATAACTCGAAAGTTTTGAGAAAAGTAGCTCGAAATGTCGAGTTAGTTCTGCCAATCAGTAATCTAGCTACAATGCGCACTCAAACCCGCATCGCAACAAACCGGCGCTTTCGAGAGTACGTTAGCTGATATTAACGCCATGTGATTCAGCTAATAACAGAAGGATTTCATCATTTGTGAAGCCACACAGACAATAATCAGCGACTTGTGCATTTATGACTGGCTGTAATTCTGGTGTCTTAGCTTTAGCATTTGTAGCTGAGGGCTTCAGCTTCCGGGTAACAAGGAAACTACGTCATTCACGTAAATTACTGATTGACAGCACTAACTCTTAATTTTGAGTTAGTTTTTTCAAAATTCCAAGTTAATAAGTCGAAATTACGATAAAATAAGTCGAAATTTCGAGTTCTGGATCCTTCTTTTTTTTAGTGACGCAAACGGGCTTCCAGTGTGTGGATGTTGTTTAACTGCTGACAGTGAGACAGGGCTGTCCTAAGAGTCGCTGCCAACACTTCATCTATAAAATGCATTTCTCTGCTCGTTCGCTATAGTCTGCTGTCGTATTTGTATGCAGGTTATTTTCAGTTTAACTGGTGATGTTCATTCGTGTATTGTAGGTGAATGCGTTGATGATTGATCATAAATTAGTAAACTGGCCGTTTTTGTTCAATAATTCCTGTTTCATGTTCAAACCGTCAGACAGAAACTCTGCGTTTGTTTTTATGTTCTTCAGCCTGTTGTTCTTGAGGTAATCTGTGATGCGTTCAATGACCCTCCACATGCTCTGAGGCTCATTTGAAGAGAAACAGAACTTCATCTTTAGAGCATAAGTGGGTTTTTGCCCTCTTTATGCCCGCGGTCAGGCTCTGTTTATTGTAGTATAACACTCATAGGACACGGTGTCCCGCTGCACACACACTGCACACACACTGCACACAATGACAGCTGCAGAGTTTGTGTCTGATGTATTAAGTATGAAACACTGTTGGGCTAAAATCTGGTCAGAATGAATCCAGGTGCAGGTGTGTCAGTTTAGGACCACTGGACTAACATCCAAGTGCTCACAATATAAAGTGTATTCTGTAGTAACATCCTGGTGTTGCAGCAACAGTCCCACATGAAAACGTCAACACTCAAACTCAAAATCTCTTTTTGTCAACAATAAAATGACAGCAGACCAATTTGATCAAAGTTGGTAAAAAGCTTCAGAAATTAGTAAAATATTAAAAAGTGTCTGGATGCTCAATCATCCAGGTAAGGGTTAGGTTAGTAATGCTGTGATTGCAGACATTCCCCAACTCTCTGTGAATGGGACTCATGACCATTGATCAGTGGTTGTTGATCAATGGTCATGACCTCCCAGCCATTGTGCAAATGTCCTGTTTATAAGGTTGGAAACCTGCAGTCAGCTGAGACTGAAGGAGTCACCTGGATGAGTCATGAAACGTTTCTCCCACTGAAAACATCCAGATGAACAGAATCAACTTTTGGGGATTAAAACGTGTCTGAATCAATCAGTGGGTGCTGAGTGGGTCAGTCAGTGTGTCGCTGGGCTGATTTGTGTTTCCTCTGCAGGTGAAGGTAGAAAGTGTGTGTGAGCTGATGTGAACTGAGCAGCATGGATCAGTGTGAGGACAGAGAGGAGGGAGTCCCTCCCTCTAAAAGCACTCTGTGTGGGGAACATGAGAGCCAGACCAAAGCTCAGAGGTGAGATGACCATCTCTAACTGTCCATGACTCTTCTCCATGTCACAGCTCAGCACTCACATCACTGCTCCATCATTATTCACAGGAACCAGCCTGGACCTCCACCCAGCTCTGTGTCCTGTAAGAGTGACGCGTCTAAAGATGTCATCATTAATTTCAAAGTCTCTGCTGCAGAGAGGTGAGCTGTTAGTAACAAGAACTCTCTGATTTAAATGATTTTGATGTTTCCTGGTTTCTAAAATGCATCTCTGTAGCAGAGCAGTGTCTCCAAGGACACACAGGCTCAGCTGTAACTGTCAGTTTATCTGGTTTAAGACACATTTGGACTCAATTGGCTGTTTTAACTATGTATTTTAATCAGAGGTGTAAATCTAGACCTCACACATCTGGATCCTAAACTATGATAGAAACAGCTGCTAGCAGTGGGTAGTTTGACTTTGATACGCTGCTCTAGAAAGCAAACAAAGGTTTGTGCAGCTCCTCTTCAGAAAAGTGTTCAGAGAGCAGCTGCTGTATTAGACAAAGGCTCGTCGTGTGAGCCCAGATGTGTGTAACAGCTGGATGAAGGAGAACCATCACAGTCGCGTCTCCATCCCGCCTTTATTAATGAACTTCCTGTTGCTTGCAGATGACAGGAACACAAAGTGTTTGTGCCACGTGATGCTGCAGGATTTGTTAACGTGTCCATGATGGTAACATCTCCTCGTCTAACTGCAAACACATGAGCGCTCCTAACGGCAGCTATCACAGCCACACAGGCAGACTGTGTCTCACTGTTGCATTCAGGGACATTTGTTTTCCTGTAAAAAGCTGAACTCTAATCTAAGAGGACTGTTACTGACAGGAAACAGCTGCATTATCTGCAGTCTGTGTGATCACAGCTGCTTCAATCACTTTATCAGAGAATTGATCATTGAATAAAACATGTTTGTGTCTGCAGAGGTCAGAGGTCACAGTCTGCAGGATCCAGCTGTCCGTCTGTGAGGAGTGACTGGTCCAAAGGTCATCCTCTAAACTTCAGTGCTGAACCTGGACCAGTGAGGTCAGAGACCTGTGATGACTCCTTTACATGTTTGTGTTTTCCTGGATAAATATGACCAAAGATTCATTAAAAAGGTAAAAATCTTAGACTTTGTCCTGTAGCGCTGTGTGGCAGGCAGGATTGGACCCAAACACAACAGGATGAAGTCAAAGAGGCAGCTTTATTTCAGCTGTGAACATGCAAACAGCAGAAATAAGGAAACACAACTGTAGGTTTGCAGTGAATGAAGCCTCAGCTCAACGCTCCACTTTGTCCCTCTTTTCCTTCTCCAAACAGCCACATCAGGAGTCTCTGATGGAGTTTTAAAATATTTAATTACAAATGTCCAAAGATGGGTTCAGGATACCTGAATCCACAGTTATTAAAGCTAAAATAGTTCACAGGGTTTGGACTTTGTTAGGTGACGAGAGAACATCAAAATGTTTTTTATCTTTAAACAGTATTTTTATCACTTCAGTTGCTCTCACAGCCCTGTTTGTTATTTTACCAGAGCTCTTATGTTTCACTCAGTGCTCCCACCAAACACCTTGGAGGACACATTACAGGGAGTGCAGAATTATTAGGCAAGTTGTATTTTTGAGGAATAATGTTATTATTGAACAACAACCATGTTCTCAATGAACCCAAAAAACTCATTAATGTCAAAGCTGAATGTTTGTGGAAGTAGTTTTTAGTTTGTTTTTAGTTTTAGCTATTTTAGGGGGATATCTGTGTGTGCAGGTGACTATTACTGTGCATAATTATTAGGCAACTTAACAAAAAACAAATATATACCCATTTCAATTATTTATTTTTACCAGTGAAACCAATATAACATCTCCACATTCACAAATATACATTTCTGACATTCAAAAACAAAACAAAAACAAATCAGCGACCAATATAGCCACCTTTCTTTGCAAGGACACTCAAAAGCCTGCCATCCATGGATTCTGTCAGTGTTTTGATCTGTTCACCATCAACATTGCGTGCAGCAGCAACCACAGCCTCCCAGACACTGTTCAGAGAGGTGTACTGTTTTCCCTCCTTGTAAATCTCACATTTGATGATGGACCACAGGTTCTCAATGGGGTTCAGATCAGGTGAACAAGGTGGCCATGTCATTAGTTTTTCTTCTTTTATATCCTTTCTTGCCAGCCACGCTGTGGAGTACTTGGACGCGTGTGATGGAGCATTGTCCTGCATGAAAATCATGTTTTTCTTGAAGGATGCAGACTTCTTCCTGTACCACTGCTTGAAGAAGGTGTCTTCCAGAAACTGGCAGTAGGACTGGGAGTTGAGCTTGACTCCATCCTCAACCCGAAAAGGCCCCACAAGCTCATCTTTGATGATACCAGCCCAAACCAGTACTCCACCTCCACCTTGCTGGCGTCTGAGTCGGACTGGAGCTCTCTGCCCTTTACCAATCCAGCCACGGGCCCATCCATCTGGCCCATCAAGACTCACTCTCATTCCATCAGTCCATAAAACCTTAGAAAAACCAGTCTTGAGATATTTCTTGGCCCAGTCTTGACGTTTCAGCTTGTGTGTCTTGTTCAGTGGTGGTCGTCTTTCAGCCTTTCTTACCTTGGCCATGTCTCTGAGTATTGCACACCTTGTGCTTTTGGGCACTCCAGTGATGTTGCAGCTCTGAAATATGGCCAAACTGGTGGCAAGTGGCATCTTGGCAGCTGCACGCTTGACTTTTCTCAGTTCATGGGCAGTTATTTTGTGTCTTGGTTTTTCCACACGCTTCTTGCGACCCTGTTGACTATTTTGAATGAAACGCTTGATTGTTCGATGATCACGCTTCAGAAGCTTTGCAATTTTGAGACTGCTGCATCCCTCTGCAAGATATCTCACTATTTTTGACTTTTCTGAGCCTGTCAAGTCCTTCTTTTGACCCATTTTGCCAAAGGAAAGGACGTTGCCTAATAATTATGCACACCTGATATAGGGTGTTGATGTCATTAGACCACACCCCTTCTCATTACAGAGATGCACATCGCCTAATATGCTTAATTGGTAGTAGGCTTTCGAGCCTATACAGCTTGGAGTAAGACAACATGCATGAAGAGGATGATGTGGACAAAATACTCATTTGCCTAATAATTCTGCACTCCCTGTAGTGTGATTTAGATTTCATTGGTGTAAACACCAGTCACACAAGCTAACCCATGGAGGCAGCAGCAGGCTTTGTGTTTGGTCTGTTGGCTTAAACTAAGAGAGTTTAGTTTGTTAGCACAAAGAGCTGTCAGCTAAAGCCCCGAATGCATTTTGAATACAGACGAACTGAGAAAAAGACTTTAAATACAGCAAACAGTCAAACTGACCACATGTTTTTCTGCTGATCATCCACAGCAGTACGTTTAGCATTCATGCTAGCAGCAGGCTATGACTGTCCACTCAGCACCAACACAGGTAGGAGTGAGCAGGGAGGAAGCAGGACTGTGGGCAAGTTTGAGCTACAATCCTATTGGCTTCTCAGTTTCTCCAAAGAAAAGGGGAAAAATTCTTGGTGTTGTGAAGATGTGAGTTGGTCTTGTTGTCGTGGGGCTGGAAGGATGCTGGCAGTGAGAGGCTTTTCATACAGTGTTCAGTAACAGAATGAGAAGAAAGCCACTGCACATGAAACAAGGTGCTTGTAGTGTTTGTTTACTGTGTTTGTGCCACAATGTCAGATCAGTTGTAGATTCACATGCAGACTTGTCCAGTGAAACCAGTGCAAGTACTGCAGTACAGAGCAAAGACTAAGCAAGGGTGTTATTGTAAACTTTAACAAAAGACTGTTATGTGACAAAGAGTAAGCACATTATTTTTATGAGATTGTTCATCATGTCTTTAATTTAATATTTCCAGTTTTTCCTTCCTGTCTCATGAAGCTGTGACATTTATTGTTTTTCTCTTAGGATCAATAAGAGGCCAGAATCTCCTGGACCTGAACCCAGCTGTGTTTCCTTAAAGAGCAACATGTCGAAGGATTTTTATATAAACTTTAAAGGCTGTTCTTCTGCTGCTGAGAGGTAATGTGTGTCTAGATGTTGTTCCTGACTCTGTATTTCTGAATAAATCCTCATGTTTAATATCAGCTCAGCTCTTTTTCACACATTTCTATGTTGGTATGTGAAGCGGTGTGTGTTGGAGTGTTTCCACAAACACAGCAGTCAGAGTGGAAAGAGTGGATGTTGTAGGAGGTGTTTGTGTAGTGAAGAGGCTGAGTGTCTGTAGGACTCCAGCTGCTCCAGCAGGTGTCTCCTTTGTGCTTTGCTTCAAACACAGTGTAGGGAGGAGCTTCCACTCAGGTGTTTCAGGTGTTGCTGGATGGAGGAGGACAAATAGTTTTTCCCTTCAGTGACACTTCAGCAGCTCAATGTTCTGGGAGATGTTTGTCTTTATGAAGGTTTATGGATTCTTGTTCTTACTTTGGTGAAACTGAGCAATACATTTTCCATCTAACATTTAAAGTAAATTTCCAGGTGAATAAAAGATCTGCAGCTGCAGCCTCTGTGATGTTTCACAGTCTGAAAGTAACAAATTCAACCAGAGTTCAAACAAAGGCTTAATATACGTGTGTGTTTGATATAATGCCAACAAGTACAAACAGGTGTTCTTACAGGTCTTAATCACAGAGCTCTGATAAGTCTGGTGACTTTCACACTCAGCAATTTTGCTGCCTTTTATTTTATATTGGCCTTTTTAAAGCCCTTCAAAGTCTCCCACATTCATACAGAGCTTTTAACACCAAACTCCTTTACAGTCCTTCTCCTCTCACACACGATCACACGACTGATTTGTCTGCAGCAGCTGTGTTACTGCTAGTATTTTATTATGTGTGTAATCTCCAAATATTGTTCCTGTGGTTTAGTTTGACTTCCTTCTGCAAACTCAGCTGCTCTGTTGCTGATACACGTCTCCATGAATATGATTGATCAGATGCTGCCAACACCATGTGTTTCATGTGAGCGCTCAGCTGAAACCCTGGGTTGACTTATCGAGTTAATAACAAGCTTCACGTGACTGTGAATGCTAAAGTGAATCCAGATAAAGGAAAGAGACCCTGCTAATGTTGGACTCACTTCTTAGTGTAGATCCCAGGAGGAAGTTCAACATAGCCATTCTTTGTGCTAGCTCGACCAAACCTGAGACCACAGTGCAGGATAATGATCATCATCTGTCTCTGTCAAGGACATTTAAAATCCACAAATAACAAACATAATTATATTTGATCATTAAAAATGATGATTAAACAGTGTCAAACATACTTAAGTAGAAGGACTGATGTTTGTGTTAAAATACCCTCTTAAAGCTGAAATACTGATTCAGCTTCTTTACTCAAGTAAAGGTAAAAGAGTCCAGGCTCTGAAATGTACTCACAGTATTAAAGTAAAAACTGCATCTTTGAAGGAAATTTCTGCCAGTTTTTGTGCAAAGTTACCTGAATTTCTACCTCCAACATTAATATGAGAAAATTATCTGAACTTTTATTCTAATGAATTTAATCAGCTTGAACATTTTGTAGCACAAAAGTAGAAAAAACCCAAAGGGAATCAAAAATAGCTCCGTTTGCTGTTGCCTGCATTGTAGATGGGCGGCTTTGCCTCAACACCTAAACAGGAAAATGAGTTTAGTCAAGTATTAAAGTGGGATTGAAGAGGTGAGGAAACCAGAGATCAGGTGTTGTGGTGCAGCATTAAGATAAGATGGGGCCTGATTATTTAAGACCTTGTATGCAGTGCTGGGTAAGTTACTTTAAAATAGTAACTTAATTACATTACTAGTTACTTCTCTCAAAAGTAACTCAGTTACTTCAAGTTACTCGTTATTTTCAAAGTAACTAGTTACTAGGGAAAGTAACTTTGGTTTTACTCAGAATTCTCTTGTTAATGTGTTGCTTCCATAACTTTGCCAGTCTTCTAGCTTGCTTACTTGCCACAGTGCACTGTGCCACCTACCAATAGAAAGGAAAAGATAATGTGCACATTTCCACGAGAGAAATCCCACGTCTGGACCGTCGTTGACTGCTGCCATGATTCTAGCCTACGTCACAGCGTCATGTGCGCCTTTTACATCAACACAAAAACTGCAGTCGTGGTGCTTTCGATTGTACTCAGAACTTGGAAATTCTGCCTTCTGAATAGGAAGATGTAGGTAACACCAGACTGCAGATGAGCTGCATACAGGGCTGGACTGGGACAGAAAATTGGTCCGGGCATTTTGACTAGAGACCGGCCCACCATTATAGGAAAAACATAAAGCCTTTGAATGAAAACAAACGCTGTTGTGACAGTGATGTACACTGTTTTGATGGTATATATGCATCAATCTATCAATCGTTTGTTGTAAGATTCAGATAATTATTTTTTAAAAGCTAGACATTTTAAATGAGAATAAGAAAGAAAAGTATTTCCTTGTGCCCACCTCTCCCTGTTAATGCCCTACATGCCCCCCTGGCAACACTTTGCTAGATCCGCCCCTGCACAGTTACCAGCTGTCAGCTACCTAAAAAAGGATCCTGGTGTTATTTGTCTCTCAGAAACAGTTCATAACTTCCCTTCAACTCATTCATGTCACCTAAAAGGTAAACCTGTTTCTCCATCACCTGTTCAGCTCTGATGATCCAGTAAGGACGTCTCCTGGTTTCATCTTCATGTTTCCCTCTCACCAGATAACCAAACCATATCATGACCAGCAGCTTTACAGCTGTGGCTCCAGCAAACATCAGCTGATACTAGAAATTAATATTAAATAAATTCTAACAACAGCTGATCAAGCTTAAAAGTGCTGCTGTTGTTTAGCGCGACATCCGCTGGTTTCCTCTTTCTGGCGCAAAGTGAGCGATAAACAAACAAGAGAGCCGATCAGCTGATCATTGATCAGTTTTCATGATTGAAGTAGAAACAGGAGAGGGAGGGGGGAGAATGAGAGAAGAAGAGGCAGCTGTGCAGCAAAGACACAGAATAACTCCAGCTTTGTGCCTTTTTCATTGTAGCTGAATTACGGGACAAACTGATCCTTTTCACCTCAATAAGAAACGCGTAATATTTTCTCTGAATACCAGACGGGACGGTTGGCAACTCTAATAACTTATGAACAAAATAAAGTTCAACATCATTAACTTCATAGCACCACCCAGCTGTATAGAAACTCCGTCATGCTAGCTAGCACGCAGTACGGAAAAAGTCAGAATAACGAAAATAAACTCCACCTAAACTTGGTTCATATCTGACCCAGAGAGACTGCAGGTCATAACTTCTTACCTGAAGTTCAGTTCACACTTGGACCGGCGGCGGCCGCCTCGGGTCTCTTTTCCTTCTGCGTCCCCTTTCCTTCATCCACCTGCTGGCCTCCACCACTTGCTAATGTTACTGAATCTGTGGAAGCTCCGCGATAGCCACCACACGAAGTAACGAGTAACGACCCTATCTAAATCTCAGTAACGACTAACGCGTTCCTGATTTTGGCATAATAACTAGTTACCGTGCTCGTTACCACAATAATAACGTAGTTACTGTAACGCGTTACTTAACTCATTCACTGCCAGCCATTGGCAGTGAATGAGTTAAACCCATTGACTCATGCACTGCAATTGACGGCTATAGATGTCAATGGCAGTGAATGAGTTAATAACGCGTTAGTCCCAACACTGCTTGTATGTGAGGAGCAGGATTTTGAATTCTGGATTTAACAGGAAGTCAATGAAGGGAAGCCAAAACAGGAGAAATCTGCTCTCTCTTTCTAGTCCCTGTCAGGACTCTTGCTGCAGCATTTTGGATCAGCTGAAGGCTTTTCAGGGAGTTTTTAGGACATCCTGATAATAATGAATTACAGTCGTCCAGCCTGGAAGTAATAAATGCATGAACTAGTTTTTCAGCATCACTCTTTTTAGCGTTTTTTAACAACAAGCTTCTATCTATTAGGGCTCTTGTCTCGCCGACTGCTGCCTCAGATCCGAGTCTTTCTCCTGTGTGCTCAGCTGTCTTAGAGCAGTTTGATCCCGTCTCCCTTAATGACTTGACTGCAGTAGTTTGTAACCTAAGATCATCACACTGCCCCTCTGATTGTCTCCCCCCAACTACTCTTTCAAGGATTGTCAGGTTGGAGATCGGCCTATAATTAGCTAAGACAGCTGGGTCTAGGGATGCTTTTTAAGTAAAGGTTTAACTACAGCCAGCTAGGGATGGGTACCGTTTAGATTTGAAAACCTGCTAAATCAGAATCAGTTGCTGATGACGGCTTTTTTCTTTTCCATCAATCACGTATAATCTTAACTCAAAGTGAACATAGACTTGATTGAAGTAACTCAGATCAGCCAATTCAAAATGCTAATTCAATCAACTCTGAGTTCATGGTAGACTCAGTTTGTTGGCCCTGCACCTTAAAACTATTCCCTGTTTGTCTCTTGTGTTTTTTGGATATTGTTTTCACATCTTATGTCACGGCTAGCGGGGCGAGCCATGTTGAATTTAATAAAGGACCCAAGATGCCAACACTGCTGTGAAGTGAGTGAGCTTTATTGAAACGGTGAAGTGCAGTGGAGATGGCCTGTGCAGAAGCTAAGATAACCTCTACTGAAAAACTAAAAAAACTAACCTGAAACCTTAAACGGAGACACGGGGAGACAACACAGACGAACCAGCAACAAGCAGGAGAAAACAAAGGGCTCATATACACAAAAGAGCCATCAGGGAATGAGAAAAGGGAGACACAGCAGGATTCATTGGACATAACCAGACAAGGGGAAGCAAAAGTAGACACACTAACATAGGACATGGCACTGTCAAAATAAAACAGGAAGTGAACACAGAGACACAATACTAACACAGTACAGAGGGAACACAGAAACCAAAACCTCAGAACTAGAAAATCTTAATCAGAATGAAATTGTAACAAAAGACAATAACAATCAAAACAAAACCACTGAGTCCACAGACTCGGGACATACATCGGCTCAAACTGTGGTCATAAATATTTTGTACTTGTAAATCAGACTGTGTAGTTGTGAACTGAGTTTTGTAACATTGTGAAACAAAATATCTGGAAAGTTTATGTTTTTGCGTTCATTGATTTGTGTGTGTAAAAATGTAAAAATGTAATAAATGTAAGAAACATTAGAACTACTTTTGCTGACACAAAGTTTGGCGAGCACTGCAAGTTGTCCCTTTAAACCAGTCACTGATATAAAGAGAGCACCTTGTTCCAGGGCATCTGAGCATGGAGGGAAAGCTTTATGCAGGAGATGGTAAGAGCTGTTGGGACTAAAGAAACTGAGCAGAAAACTACAGACATCTGGAAACTGAGTTGTTAATTCTCAGTGGGATCAGCAGGACTAGCAAAGCTTCACCATGACAGTCATCTGATTGACTGAACCCATCCAAACATCACTTCATGGACCTTTAGCTTGTGTCTGTGTGTGGACAGACATAACATGAGCTAATTATACATTACTCCTCCACAGAGTGGACCAGCAGAGAGCAGAGGTTTCCACTGGTCAGTCTGCACAGCAGCATCAAACACACCTGGACTCTGTGGTTATGGTTTGTAGTACTACGTTTACATTTGTTCTTTTCAGTCACCTCTATGCTGCACTTTGTGGACCAGAGGATTGTCAGTGTGTCCAACATAAGTCAGAGTTTGGGCTCCATGATTTCAGTCAGATTGGGGTGACTGTAGCTCAGGAGGGGAGCAGGTCAGCTACTAGTTAGGTTTGTGAATCAAACCCTGGCTGGCAAATGTACTGGGTAACGTACTAAACCCAAGCTGCCCTCTGATGCATCCATCAGAGTGTGAAAGAAAGTATTTAAGCATAGAACAATGTGCTTGGTTGAATGAGGCATGTTGTATAAATGCTTTGTGTGCACAGAGTATCAAAGAGAGCTATATAAGAACCAGTCCATTTACCACTGGGTAATTCATATAGTCTTCTTTTCCAGCGGCTGGAGGACAACATCACCATGTTTGTGAAGAACGAGCTGAAGAAGATCCAGAAGCTTCTGAGTCCAGATCACCCAGAAACTTTAAAGAGCCAGATGGAGGATGAGGAGATGTTTGAAGGAGAGGATGAAGATGAAAGAAAGAGCTGCAGAGAAGCATTTCTGAAGATCACACTCCACTTCTTGAGGAGACTTAAGCAGCATGAGATGGCTGACCATCTGCAGAGCAGTAAGAGAATTTCTCTAAAGACTGAATATTGATCTTTCCTAATAGCTCAAGAAATGGACCAATAGACATTCATCCTTTCAGGGTACTGAAAGGCTATGATATTTATTATATAATATTTGTTTCTGAATTTCTTACCTTCAGAAATATTTGCTCCACTCTGTAAACGTGAACTTAAAGCCCAACTGAAGAAGAAGTTCCAGTGTGTGTTTGAGGGCATCGCTAAAGCAGGAAGCCCAACCCTCCTGAATCAGATCTACACAGAGCTCTACATCACAGAGGGAGGGACTGCAGAGGTCAATGATGAACATGAGGTCAGACAGATTGAAACAGCATCCAGGAAACCAGACAGACCAGAAACAACAATCAGACAAGAAGACATCTTTAAAGCCTCACCTGGAAGAGACGAACCAATCAGAACAGTGCTGACAAAGGGAGTGGCTGGCATTGGGAAAACAGTCTTAACACAGAAATACAGCCTGGACTGGGCTGAAGACAAAGCCAACCAGGACATCCAGTTCATATTTCCATTCACTTTCAGAGAGCTGAATGTGCTGAAAGAGGAAAAGTTCAGCTTGGTGGAGCTTGTTCATCACTTCTTTAATCAAACTAACGAATCAGGAATCTGCAGGCTTGAAGACTTCCAGGTTGTGTTCATACTTGATGGTCTGGATGAGTGTCGACTTAATTTGGACTTCAACAAAACTAAAATCCTGACTGAAACAAGAAAGTCCACCTCATTGGATGAGCTGCTGACAAACCTCATCAGAGGGAACCTGCTCCCTTCTGCTCGCCTTTGGATAACAACACGACCTGCAGCAGCCAATCAGATCCCTCCTCAGTGTGTCGACATGGTGACAGAGGTCAGAGGGTTCACTGACCCACAGAAGGAGGAGTACTTCAGGAAGAGATTCAGAGATAAGAAGCAGGCCAGCAGGATCATCTCCCACATCAAGAAAGCTCGAAGCCTCCACATCATGTGTCACATCCCAGTCTTCTGCTGGATCACTGCTACAGTTCTGGAGGATGTGCTGGAAACCAGAGAGGGAGGAGAGCTGCCCAACACCCTGACTGAGATGTACATCCACTTCCTGGTGGTTCAGGCCAAAGTCAAGAGGATCAAATATGATGGAGGAGCTGAGACAGATCCACACTGGAGTCCAGAGAGCAGGAAGATGATTGAGTCACTGGGAAAACTGGCTTTTGATCAGCTGCAGAAAGGAAACCTGATCTTCTATGAACCAGACCTGACAGAGTGTGGCATCGATATCAGAGCAGCCTCAGTGTACTCAGGAGTGTTCACACAGATCTTTAAAGAGGAGAAACAACTGTACCAGGACAAGGTGTTCTGCTTTGTTCATCTCAGTGTTCAGGAGTTTCTGGCTGCTCTTCATGTCCACCTGACCTTCATCAACTCTGGACTCAATCTGCTGGAAAAACAACAAACAAGCTCTCAGACAGAGAAATACTTCTACCAGTGTGCTGTGGACAAGGCCTTACAGAGCCCCAATGGACACCTGGACTTGTTCCTTCGTTTTCTCTTGGGTCTGAAGACTAATCAAACTCGTTTGCAAGGCCTCATGACACAAACAGGAAGTAGCTCAAAGACCAATCAAGAAGCAGTTCAGTACATCAAGGAGAAGCTCAGTGAGAATCTGTCTGCAGAGAAAAGCATCAATCTGTTTCACTGTCTGAATGAACTGAATGATCGTTCTCTAGTGGAGGAGATCCAACAGTCCCTGAGTTCAGGACGTCTCTCCACAGATAAACTGTCTCCTGCTCAGTGGTCAGCTCTGGTCTTCATCTTACTGTCATCAGAAAAAGATCTGGACGTGTTTGACCTGAATAAATACTCTGCTTCAGAGAAGGCTCTTCTGAGGCTGCTGCCAGTGGTCAAAGCCTCTAAAAAAGCTCTGTAAGTTATAAAGTTTTTATTATTTAATTTGGTTGGTATGTTATGAAAAACACACTGCCATGAACTTCTGTTTTGTTTTTGTCAAAATCACTGTAATATAATCACTGTACCTTTATATACATGCGACTTAATGCTGCTGCCCTCTTGTGGCTAAAGTGTAATTATGTTCTTGTTATTAGGGAGGATTTGAGAGTAAGGCTACGTTCACACTGCAGGCGAAAGCGCATCAAATCCGATTTTTTTGACCCTATGCGACCCATATCCGATCATGCTATGACAGTGTGAACGGCGTAAATCTGATATTTTCAAATCCGATCTGGGTCACTTTCGTATGTGGTACTGAATCCGATACATATCCGATGTTTTAGAAAGCGACTGCTGTTTGAATGGTCAAGTCGCATTAAATCCGTCTTTTACGTCACCAACACAAGACAGACGCCAATTATCAGCGCCCGATAAGACATCGCAAACGCTTCCTGGCCATCCCGTGTAGATGTCAGTGAAACTGTTGGGAAGACAGCGTTGGAGAAACGTGAACTTTTTATTTGTACTGTATAATCTGCAGATTCTGACAGAAATCTGCAGCTATCCTTTGAAGCACCGCTCCTCTAAAACAGCAATAAGGATCATTATTAGGTTATTTACATTATTATGTAAATAACAAAATAACTTAAAGCAAAAATTGGGAAACGTAAAGTCCGAAGTCTTTATATTAAGGGCCATCTGTCAAACAATATTGTTTGCTCTGGGTCTAAACAGAGCACGTTGTGTGTGACATCTTCTTTTGCGCATGCGGGCCGCTTTGAGCGTTCACACTAGAGCGCGTTTGCTGTCGCATTTTATTTGTAGTGTGAACGAGCAGATAAAAAAATCGGATTTGATCAAAAAATCGGAATTGAGCATTAAGACCTGCAGAGTGAACGTAGCCTAACATGCCAAGTGAGTCAGCACCTTCGCTTTAGCTTAAAAAATCCAAATTCTTACGTCATCAGTTATAGTTGCATGTATTCATTATCATAAATTAACCTTTAATATTGATGTCTTAAATTTATTTTGATTAAACTAGCAATAATTTTATGGTTGTATTAAATAAATACATCACTAATGAATTATTTATTTCAGTGATTAATTAAAAATGTATATAATTAATTAAAAAAATATATTGATAATTAATTATCAGTTAATTTCATTTAAAATAATTCATTATGTATTTATGTACAATTCAAATTAGTTAATTACATATTTTGTTGGTTTGTTTTCTATTTTAATTATTTTACTGACACATTTAATGAATTATTTAATGATGTATTTATTTAATTCACGTTGCTACTCCTGGCCCTGCATCGCTGTTCATAAATACATTTTATTTGTCAGCTTCACCCATCAAAGTCAGGGGGCGGGGTTAATGCTGATCAAGTCAACACCATTGCTTTGGTCTGGTGGGCGTTCTTTTAGTGGGCTTTTCTCAATACTAAGTAGGCCTACACACCAGGGTTTGGACATGTGTGGACCCAAACTATACTTTTACCCTTTTTTGTGTGTCACCAAATACACTTTAATATTTTCTAGACAAGAATGTAGTGGCGTAATCTTTAAGCTCTTTTGGCTCCAAACAGAAGTGACAGACTTGAGCAGGGTTCATTTAAAGGCTGACAGAAGTGGAGTGGTGACGGGGAGATGTTTGACAGGACAGTGTTTCAGCCTCCACAGGTTCATGTTGTGCTCCATCAGTCAGTGAAGATGAAGTCAGTGCTGATGAGGCTGTAGAGTGTGTGAGGGATGTGAATGAGGATGATGAAGATCTGATGATAGCAGATAAAAACAGGCTGCAGAGACTTTGAGCCATACAGGGCACACAGTGTGTGTACAGAACAGCTGAAATCATTATGGAGGCCTCACTGGAATATGGAAGCATCACAGTACAGCTTCAGTGAAGCATTAAAGTCTCTGATATGAGATGAGAAATGAAGCAGCCAGAGCTTTTTCATGAGTGGAAATCCACTGTGACTGTGAGCTGCTGCTACAGCCTCCAGATTAGCCAGCAGCTCATCCTGCTCAACATTTCCTCACCAACTTTAATGGAAGTGTGATGTTTTCAGCTGGAGTGATGGTCAGGGTGGCCTCCCTCTCCTCTTCTTCTCCTCTTCCTCTTTCATTTGTAAAGCCACTTCTGCTGCTTTCATTCATTTGGAAGTCCTGTAGCTGAGTTTGGGAGAGACTAACAGCCTCGGCAGCAGAGGGGAGAAAGGCTGTAACACCACCTCTTTACTCTGTTCTACCTGTCACATCATTTTATCAGGAAACAAATATGCTCATGTTTTTACTATGTTTGTCTTGAAGATGTAAGAAGATCACATGGTGCTTTTTATTATTGTGTTGGTTTGTTTGCTGTCTCTTGGATGGAGCCCAGCTGTGCGTGGCCCCTGGGCCTGTGGTCAGAGTGTGTGCTGGATAATCCGGCCCAGGATGAGGCCAAACTGACATGGGATGAAATGTCTGTCACATAATTGAGCTTAGTGTAGTTTCATTTCTGCACAATTTAAAAACAACCAAAACTTTGTTCTGTCTTTTCTATGTTATACTGTAGACTTTCTTTGATACTGTGTCCAAAAGGAGCAGCTTTTACTTTGAAGGGGAGGCGTCTCTGTTTCCTCTTCAGGTTGGATGATGGAAGCAAATGAGTGTGTGATGTTCTTTCAGTGTTGCACTTTGTAGACGCTCCCTGAGCACTGGTCTCACAGCCAGCTGCACATAGAGACCAGTGTTGTTAGTCCAGGTCAGAAGATGACTTGTTGGAATGAAAATGAGCTTGTAGTTTGTCTGCTTTAATAATGTGACTGGAAAAAGGTGTTGGACTTCAAATATGTCCATTTCTTTCACACTTCACCTTTAAAAGTGAAGCCTTGTGGTTCCTGGAAGGAAAAACACGACTTTTTCAAGTCTTTGTCCTGTTTTTATGATAAATGTACGACTTTAATGTGAAACATTCAGAGTTTTTTCTCTTGTTGTGTTTGTTTGAAGCTGCTTCCTGTTGGCTTCAGCTGTTTGGAGTTTCCATTTTCTAAACTTCTACATTCTGAACCTTCTTCAGCTCTGAACAGATGATGAAACACTGAATGATTTCAAGCTCACACTTTGTCTAATAAACTTACATCTTTCATTCTTTATACAGATTGAGGGGCTGTGGTTTGTCAGAGATCAGCTGTGATTATCTGGCAGCAGCACTGAAGTCCAACCCCTCCCATCTGAGACAGCTGGACCTGACCAGGAACAAGAAGCTGCAGGATTCAGGAGTGAAGCATCTGTGTGGTTTCCTGGAGAGTCCAGGATGTGGACTTGAAACTCTGAGGTCAGTCAGCATGTTTTAGTTGTGCTGAGATGAATATGATGTGAAAGTTGTGCTGACACTAAACTGCAGACATCAGGCTGATATTATACTGATCCACACTGAGGATCTTCATGGTAAAGTCTGTTTTCTTCTTCTCTGGTTTAGTCCATTGACTGCAGCAGAACAATGTTCACATTTCAAACCTTCAAAGAAGAAGAAAAATCCTCCACTGGATAATTCACTGTGAAACTCTCCAACTTTTCATTCCACCTTAAAGTCTGTCTGACACTGAAATCCAAAGCAAAATGTGCGTTTGCTTTACAGACAGCAGTCCAACACAAACATACACACATCATCCAAAACACAGTCCAACATCCAAATCTCCTCCACTGCCAGCATGAATGATGGGAAAGAGAAGGAGGAACACTCTGACATTCAGGGTTAGAATGAGTTTCATGAAGCAGACTGTGAAGATCAAAGCTGCATTAGAAAGCTTACATGAATGAATGAGTGGACAGAAGTGGACAGAGATCATCTGAAGCACTTCAAAGGCTTTAAATCAGCACATTTCTCTTTATTCTTTATCAACTCTGTTAGTTTCTCTCAGTTTTCTGTGGAATGAAGCTAACAGCAGGCTAATAAGATACTGACCAATAGGTTTCTATTAAAGGTTGTAATTTGTATATGAAAAAGTGCTTTGGCTCAGCAGGGATCAGCTTACAGGTAGAATACAGCTGCTGGATGGGATTAGCATGTCATAGCTATCTACCAAACTGCTAACTGGGGGATTTCAGGCCATCTATGGATCATTTTTGCTAACTGTTTATTCAGCTTAGGCTCACAGGGCTGCAGCCTGTGCCCTAGCTGTCATAGGGCAAGAG
This sequence comes from Rhamphochromis longiceps, assembly GCF_057381845.1. Lineage (NCBI taxonomy): Eukaryota > Metazoa > Chordata > Actinopteri > Cichliformes > Cichlidae > Rhamphochromis > Rhamphochromis longiceps. The sequence goes on along the minus strand of NC_140559.1, from coordinate 63,877,518 downwards.
GCGTGGTCCACCTGCACAGGTGAGCAGTCCATCACAGGGCCAACAGAGAGAGACAGAGAAGCACTCTCTCACATCCACACCTACAGCCAATTTAGAAGCACCAATGAACCTAAGCAGCATTTCATTGGACTGTGGGAGAACATCCAACCTCCACAGAAAGGCCAACAAGCTTCAACCTACAACCTTCTTGCTTTAAGGCACTAGTGCGAACCACTTTTCCCCATTTCAGCCCAAATCCTGCATCTTCCTGTTTCTGACTCCAGGCCAGCTCCACTAACACTTTCTCATCAGACACTGCCACCTAGTGGAGGAAGTCTTAGTTCCATTTGAAGCTTCAGATTACAGTTAGTTCCTTTACAAAGAGGTGGAGGTGGTGGGGCCACAGCACCATCATCACTGAGTGCCATAGGACACTTAACCTTTGTTTCCATATGCTGGGAACTTCCTGTTGTTCCAAGGAGGACTGGAAAATGTGTGAAAATCTCCCAGTCAGTTCCTCACAGCACACTTCAATCATTTCCCTCCCACAGCATCAGGACCAGGGCTTTTTCTCTCTTTGGTCCCACTAAGAGATTTCCACACAAACACCTCATCAGTGGGACTCTCAGAGCTACCAGCCCTTTGCTACAATCACAAAGCTCTTCATTGAAATCAATGATATCAAAGCTGGAATCAAATGAGTCCAAGTCTTCTGCTGATTCAGCATCACATTCATCTTTGCTCCTTGTCCTGCATCCCCACCATGGACTTCATTCCTTTCCAAGCCAGCCTTGAGTGTCCTTTATTCAGCTCATCCTCTGCTTTACTTTTACACCTGATTTTAGCTGCTTTATCTCTCTTTCAACAAGTTTCTGTGCCTCAATCTTTTTCTTCTCTCCCTCATAACAAGACAGCTTCTTCTGCCTGAGAACATGTTGGGAGTGATTTACTAATCCAGGGCTGCTTATTGGGGAAAATACTTCCTGTTTCCAAAGTAATCCCCATTTTTCCCAGAAAGAAATGTAAGTAGAAATCGATGATCTAAGTGAGAACATGAGCCTTTAACAATAGCAGCAAAATATCTCTCCAATCTCAATACTCCCTCTCTCGACCTCTGGAACACCAGAGGTCACAATACATTGTGTTGGGTCACTCCTCGGCCCACTCAGCTGCTTCCATGTCCATCCATGGCATCATGGACATCGGGGTCACCACTCCCGCTCTGACCCTCTCTAGCCGTCCTCTGGCTCAGCAAATCAGACAACCTCATGTCTTCTAAGTGGTCCAGTAATAAACACCAGCTCCCCCTCGAGAACACTCCATGCGTAAGATTAGGTTTTTTCTGCGTCCCTCTCTTGTGGTCCATCATGCCTCGGGCCTCCAGGATCCTCACCCCCCTGTGGTCGCCGAGATCTTGTGTAAAGCAAACCAAACACCTTTTCCTGCACCTCCCTAACTTATCATCTTTGGGACTCTTTAATCAAAAGCCTGATCCTAATTATCTTCTTGACTTATTGACTTGTATTTATATATATTCTTCAACGTTACTCATCATTTTAAAACTCTTAAAACGCTGCTTTCACGTCCCTGCATGCGTTTCCTGTCGCTTGCCTTATCTAATCATCAACATCCTGTACACAGAACTCTCGCTGCTGCAAGGCCTCCACTCTGACCTAGAATCTCCTTTCACAAGAAAATCATTATAAGCGCCTATTCTACTAAAAGATCCAAAAAAACAACCACTTTAATCAATTAAGTTTAAACATATAAGCAATTACTCCTGCATACATTTTATCACAGCTAAACGCTGCCTTGAAACAACTCCTGTGTGTTAACACTAACTTCATTTTAAAACTCACATTTCCTATGTTATAGCCTGTTTTTGGTACAGCCTTTTTATTTCATCTTGCTCCTTTGATGTAACAATACCTTCTCATTCTAGTTTATCAGACTTAACCAAAATATATGCTTTCCTTCCTTTGGTCCTTCTCTAAAGCAAGAAACTCCTATTCAGTTCCTCTTTTCTGTCACTTGTTACAGGGCCAGCTCAAGTTCAGTTAAACGCTAAATTAATTTGAGGCCCTTTGCCTGGAATCAATACTGTCATGTGTGTTTATGGACTCTGTGTCTGTAAGCGTGTGCAATCCTTCAATAACTCATATCATCCTCACAGTAGATTGGCTAATCATAGCGCTAGCCAAAGGCTCGTGACCCACAAGAGACGAATTGAGCCACAACTCCCTTAAAGGCACAAAATGCAATATGTATAAAAAGTCATTTCTACGTATAAGCTCTCCCCTTTATCCTAAAAATAAATCTATGTAATATCTGTATGTGTGTCTTCTATTCATTAATGTAATTGTCAGTTATTTTCTCTCTTTATTTTACCTTCTTTTTGTTTACCTCTTTGTTTGTGACGTGGACATCCCTAAACCATCCTGAGTTCCGGCTTCAATTTCAACCCAATTGTACCCTCTATTCTCGCAGTCGAACTCGTCTGGGCTTCACCTTCCCACTGGCCCCTGTGCCCTTCTCTTAGTGTCCTTTGTTGTCTTGTGATCCCCAGCAAACACAGTCTGTTTCTTCTCTGTTTCTTCTCCGTTGCTCTTTTCAGTATTTTCCTTTTAGATTAAATCCCAGCCTGGCAAAATATCCCATTCAGTGTCTTTAAACAGTTATGTCACACTGTTCTTACCAGCCTGCAGTTCACCGTGCATTTTCCATCACGTGCTTTTCTTCCATGCTGCTGCTGGTATCGTCAGTGTAGTTTCAGTTGCACTGTCTTTTGCCTGCTGTTAATTCTTGAAGTCCACGATGTTCTGTCGGTCTTCATCAGGAGATTAACTGTCCTATGAGCTTCTTCTCAGGATCGGGACAAGTGGGAGGTCAAGCTGTAAAATTTTAAGCCAAAATCTGGCCTGTTTTCCTCCCAATTCTGTTAATCAATGGTTTTGTACTCAAGATTCTAGGTTGAAAGAAGTCCACCTGTATTGACACACTAAAGCATACAATTAATATCCTTTTCATTTCTTTTCTTAAAACCTCCATTTGCTTCATCTGCCTGGAGTTTAACTCGTATGTTTCTCTCTCTGTGTGCTCACTTGTCACAGTCAGTTCCTTTTATGGGCATGCAAAGTTCCTGTCACACACACCATTTCCTGTCAACCTTGCAGCTGCTCAGAACCATATTTTCTGTTTCTATCTCTCCTGGTTTTTTTTACAGGCTAATAAAACTCTTGTTTTACTAAGTCTTGATCTAAAACAATTCACCCTTATTTCACGCACACACTTCTAAATATACTAAATTCTTTGCGTTTGTCAGATCGTCTCACACACACACCGCCTTTTCTCTCACACTTCCACTTCTGCACTCACTCTACTATCAACTTTCATAGTGTTATTATTATTTATTATTTTGTACAAATCACACCCAATCACTCAAAGCCTGCTACTCACAGCATTCACACACTTAAACTGTGACAAGAGTTGAGGAATATACTCACAACACGCTTTCCTAAGAGTATTTCAGACATGCCTTTCATAATCAGAAAGAGCAAGTCAAAGAAAACAATTGAAACCTCTATTAATTCTCACAGCACACACATAGAATAGAAAAAATAAAACACACCAGCATTTATTGCTGATGAGAGGTTACTCCTAAAAGTAATATGTTAGTCTTAAATATATACAGTGCACTCACTATATTTATATATCAAAACTCAGTCAATTACTATACATCCACTACGGCAACTCAAAACTTTATTTATAGCCCTCTAATGAACATAAATGGCGTCTTAAACACACACTCAACAATGTTTGCAGCAGTATTTGTAAAACCAACTGTGGTTTAAACAGTTCACTGCTGACTAATTTGCATTTTCACACTCACACACACACAGTCTAAAAATAGCTCCAGCACTGCCTCAGACTCCTTTCACACAGAGATCTCTTATTTTATATTACAAAGACGTCTTATATTTACAACCACTGTCACATCTGTCAGCTTTAGCGCCTAAACAATTTCGACAAATTTAAGTTAACGGTCCAACCGATAAAGTCCAACTTTTTTGTGATCAATTAACCAGTATCTGTCCAACAGTTTCTGGCCTCATCTCTAAAATCCCTAACTCAATTTAAAAGCGTCAACCAACCCAAACTTTGCCTGAAGCTCTATTTTTGGCATTTCACAGCCAAGGCTTACCCCGAAGTTTTAAGTTAAAGTTACACGCCCGAAGTCCAACTTCTGCTGGCCAAAAAAGCGCAGACTACCGTTCCAAACGGTAAGGAGACTCTAACTCCTAGTTATTCTGGAGTGCCCCAAGCTCCACAGTGACCAACTGACTATCCCTCTTCGAGGACAATGCCTAAGCGTCCTTGGCATTGGCAAGCGTTACCTCTGAGCACTGCGCTTCCTATCAGTCCAACTGACGTTCTTGAATAATTTATAATACTTTGGAACAACAGTAAAACAGCCAAAAAAGTGTAAGACTGAAGCAGGTCCAACCTTATAACCAATACGGGCTCCACCCCAAACAATAACCAAATTCCCTAATATACTAAAATCACTCAGCAGTCCAACTGCTTTCCACGGTCCAACCGTATTAAATCCTTTAGCGGTCCAACCGCATTCAATCATTTTTAGCAGTCCAACTGCATTAAATCCTCAGTACTGTCATGAGATTCTCATCAAAATCAAAGCAGACATTCCCCAGTAATTTCAGTGAGTAGACTTTAATTTGTAATGTCCAATTTGGCACACTTTGGAAATAATTCAACAGGTAGTGCCTTACCTTTGGATAAGCGGCTTAGAACAACAATGAGAAAAAGAGAGCTGATTATTAGCTCATCAAAACACAAAACAAAATCACAATGAATTATCGGTTAATTTCATTTAAAATAATTCATTAAGTATTTATGTACAATTCAAATTAGTTAATTACATATTTTGTTGGTTTGTTTTCTAGTTTAATTATTTTACTGACACATTTAATGAATTATTTAATGATGTATTTATTTAATTCACGTTGCTACTCCTGGCCCTGCATCGTTGTTCATAAATACATTTTATTTGTCAGCTTCACCCATCAAAGTCAGGGGGCGGGGTTAATGCTGATCAAGTCAAAACCATTGCTTTGGTCTGGTGGGCATTCTTTTAGTGGGCTTTTCTCAATACTAAGTAGGCCTACACACCAGGGTTTGGACATGTGTGGACCCAAACTATACTTTTACCCTTTTTTGTGTGTCACCAAATACACTTTAATATTTTCTAGACAAGAATGTAGTGGCATAATCTTTAACCTCTTTTGGCTCCAAACAGAAGTGACAGACTTGAGCAGGGTTCATTTAAAGGCTGACAGAAGTGGAGTGGTGACGGGGAGATGTTTGACAGGACAGTGTTTCAGCCTCCACAGGTTCATGTTGTGCTCCATCAGTCAGTGAAGATGAAGTCAGTGCTGATGAGGCTGTAGAGTGTGTGAGGGATGTGAATGAGGATGATGAAGATCTGATGATAGCAGATAAAAACAGGCTGCAGAGACTTTGAGCCATACAGGGCACACAGTGTGTGTACAGAACAGCTGAAATCATTATGGAGGCCTCACTGGAATATGGAAGCATCACAGTACAGCTTCAGTGAAGCATTAAAGTCTCTGATATGAGATGAGAAATGAAGCAGCCAGAGCTTTTTCATGAGTGGAAACCCACTGTGACTGTGAGCTGCTGCTACAGCCTCCAGATTAGCCAGCAGCTCATCCTGCTCAACATGGACCTGTGGTCAGAGTGTGTGCTGGATAATCCGGCCCAGGATGAGGCCAAACTGACATGGGATGAAATGTCTGTCACATAATTGAGCTTAGTGTAGTTTCATTTCTGCACAATTTAAAAACAACCAAAACTTTGTTCTGTCTTTTCTATGTTATACTGTAGACTTTCTTTGATACTGTGTCCAAAAGGAGCAGCTTTTACTTTGAAGGGGAGGCGTCTCTGTTTCCTCTTCAGGTTGGATGATGGAAGCAAATTAGTAGCTGTGTCCCAAAACGTCGGCTGCATCCTCCAGAGGCTGCATTTGAAGGCCGATTACATCACAGCCAGGCGATGAAGGCTGTCCGTATTTGTCGACTCCTTCAAATGTGCCCGACAAATGCGTCCTTCATTTCCCCGAATTTGAAGGATTCGTCGGGTGTGTCCTTCGTGGCCCACCATATCCCAGAATTCATATCCCAGCCAAATTTCAGCTGCCAACAATGGCAGCAGCTACTAAGTTTTCAAATTACTCTTATTAATCTTTCTGGGTCACAAAATAAACTTTTAACATATTTTCAGGCGAGAAAGTAGCTGTGTAAACTTCAAATATCTGCTTGGTTTATCAAGACATCGCATATTTGCAAAAGTGTGCCGACGTTTTCGGAGACGTCTGTTACCCACCCGCTCGCTAGCAAGCCGGGGGGTTCAATGGTCACTCCAGCCGGCAAGAGCAGCGGACGCCCGGCTTCATCGTTTTCAGACCCCGCTCTTTCGCTACTCAGGTTAAACATGATATATAAGTCACCCAGATAACTTAAAAATGTAATTGTTTGCCTTTTTTCTGTGTTTTATTTGTTCCGGAGTAAATCGGTTTGGCTGAGATCAAAGTTCCTCCGGGATTTTCACACAGCTGAATAAACGTTAAACAGGAAACTGATTAAACAGAAGTGTGAGACGGTCGAGAGTTTACGCCAGTGTCCTGTTATATTTTAGATAGCAAGGAGCAGACGGCCGAGTTTATTAAACTCCACCGACACAGCGGTGACGCAAATCTGAAGGCTAGACCGTCCCATTTCACAGCCTCGCACTTCCAGCCTTTTCGGTCTTTGAAGGACCCGGCCCACGTAGACCGCGAATACCGGGTCCTCCGAAGGATGCAGCCGACGTTTTGGGACACAGCTAGTGTGTGATGTTCTTTCAGTGTTGCACTTTGTAGACGCTCCCTGAGCACTGGTCTCACAGCCAGCTGCACATAGAGACCAGTGTTGTTAGTCCAGGTCAGAAGATGACTTGTTGGAATGAAAATGAGCTTGTAGTTTGTCTGCTTTAATAATGTGACTGGAAAATGGTGTTGGACTTCAAATATGTCCATTTCTTTCACACTTCACCTTTAAAAGTGAAGCCTTGTGGTTCCTGGAAGGAAAAACACGACTTTTTCAAGTCTTTGTCCTGTTTTTATGAGAAATGTACGACTTTAATGTGAAACATTCAGAGTTTTTTCTCTTGTTGTGTTTGTTTGAAGCTGCTTCCTGTTGGCTTCAGCTGTTTGGAGTTTCCATTTTCTAAACTTCTACATTCTGAACCTTCTTCAGCTCTGAACAGATGATGAAACACTGAATGATTTCAAGCTCACAGTTTGTCTAATAAACTTACATCTTTCATTCTTTATACAGATTGAGGGGCTGTGGTTTGTCAGAGATCAGCTGTGATTATCTGGCAGCAGCACTGAAGTCCAACCCCTCCCATCTGAGAGAGCTGGACCTGAGCTGGAACAACAAGCTGCAGGATTCAGGAGTGAAGCATCTGTGTGGTTTCCTGGAGAGTCCAGGATGTGAACTTGAAACTCTGAGGTCAGTCAGCATGTTTTAGTTGTGCTGAGATGAATATGATGTGAAAGTTGTGCTGACACTAAACTGCAGACATCAGGCTGATATTATACTGATCCACACTGAGGATCTTCATGGTAAAGTCTGTTTTCTTCTTCTCTGGTTTAGTCCATTGACTGCAGCAGAACAATGTTCACATTTCAAACCTTCAAAGAAGAAGAAAAATCCTCCACTGGATAATTCACTGTGAAACTCTCCAACTCTTCATTCCACCTTAAAGTCTGTCTGACACTGAAATCCAAAGCAAAATGTGCGTTTGCTTTACAGACAGCAGTCCAACACAAACATACACACATCATCCAAAACACAGTCCAACATCCAAATCTCCTCCACTGCCAGCATGAATGATGGGAAAGAGAAGGAGGAACCCTCTGACATTCAGGGTTAGAATGAGTTTCATGAAGCAGACTGTGAAGATCAAAGCTGCATTAGAAAGCTTACATGAATGAATGAGTGGACAGAAGTGGACAGAGATCATCTGAAGCACTTCAAAGGCTTTAAATCAGCACATTTCTCTTTATTCTTTATCAACTCTGTTAGTTTCTCTCAGTTTTCTGTGGAATGAAGCTAACAGCAGGCTAATAAGATGCTGACCAATAGGTTTCTATTAAAGGTTGTAATTTGTATATGAAAAAGTGCTTTGGCTCAGCAGGGATCAGCTTACAGGTAGAATACAGCTGCTGGATGGGATTAGCATGTCATAGCTATCTACCAAACTGCTAACTGGGGGATTTCAGGCCATCTATGGATCATTTTTGCTAACTGTTTATTCAGCTTAGGCTCACAGGGCTGCAGCCTGTGCCCTAGCTGTCATAGGGCAAGAGGCGTGGTCCACCTGCACAGGTGAGCAGTCCATCACAGGGCCAACAGAGAGAGACAGAGAAGCACTCTCTCACATCCACACCTACAGCCAATTTAGAAGCACCAATGAACCTAAGCAGCATTTCATTGGACTGTGGGAGAACATCCACCCTCCACAGAAAGGCCAACAAGCTTCAACCTACAACCTTCTTGCTTTAAGGCACTAGTGCGAACCACTTTTCCCCATTTCAGCCCAAATCCTGCATCTTCCTGTTCCTGACTCCAGGCCAGCTCCACTAACACTTTCTCATCAGACACTGCCACCTAGTGGAGGAAGTCTTAGTTCCATTTGAAGCTTCAGATTACAGTTAGTTCCTTTACAAAGAGGTGGAGGTGGTGGGGCCACAGCACCATCATCACTGAGTGCCATAGGACACTTAACCTTTGTTTCCATATGCTGGGAACTTCCTGTTGTTCCAAGGAGGACTGGAAAATGTGTGAAAATCTCCCAGTCAGTTCCTCACAGCACACTTCAATCATTTCCCTCCCACAGCATCAGGACCAGGGCTTTTTCTCTCTTTGGTCCCACTAAGAGATTTCCACACAAACACCTCATCAGTGGGACTCTCAGAGCTACCAGCCCTTTGCTACAATCACAAAGCTCTTCATTGAAATCAATGATATCAAAGCTGGAATCAAATGAGTCCAAGTCTTCTGCTGATTCAGCATCACATTCATCTTTGCTCCTTGTTCTGCATCCCCACCATGGACTTCATTCCTTTCCAAGCCAGCCTTGAGTGTCCTTTATTCAGCTCATCCTCTGCTTTACTTTTACACCTGATTTTAGCTGCTTTATCTCTCTTTCAACAAGTTTCTGTGCCTCAATCTTTTTCTTCTCTCCCTCATAACAAGACAGCTTCTTCTGCCTGAGAACATGTTGAAGTGATTTACTAATCCAGGGCTGCTTATTGGGGAAAATGCTTCCTGTTTCCAAAGTAATCCCCATTTTTCCCAGAAAGAAATGCAAGTAGAAATCGATGATCTAAGTGAGAACATGAGCCTTTAACAATAGCAGCAAAATATCTCTCCAATCTCAATACTCCCTCTCTCGACCTCTGGAACACCAGAGGTCACAATACATTGTGTTGGGTCACTCCTCGGCCCACTCAGCTGCTTCCATGTCCATCCATGGCATCATGGACATCGGGGTCACCACTCCCGCTCTGACCCTCTCTAGCCGTCCTCTGGCTCAGCAAATCAGACAACCTCATGTCATCTAAGTGGTCCAGTAATAAACACCAGCTCCCCCTCGAGAACACTCCATGCGTAAGATTAGGTTTTTTCTGCGTCCCTCTCTTGTGGTCCATCATGCCTCGGGCCTCCAGGATCCTCACCCCCCTGTGGTCGCCGAGATCTTCTGTAAAGCAAACAAAACACCTTTTCCTGCACCTCCCTAACTTATCATCTTTGGGACTCTTTAATCAAAAGCCTGATCCTAATTATCTTCTTGACTTATTGACTTGTATTTATATATATTCTTCAACGTTACTCATCATTTTAAAACTCTTAAAACGCTGCTTTCACATCCCTGCATGCGTTTCCTGTCGCTTGCCTTATCTAATCATCAACATCCTGTACTCAGAACTCTCGCTGCTGCAAGGCCTCCACTCTGACCTAGAATCTCCTTTCACAAGAAAATCATTATAAGCGCCTATTCTACTAAAAGATCCAAAAAAAACAACCACTTTAATCAATTAAGTTTGAACATATAAGCAATTACTCCTGCATACATTTTATCACAGCTAAACGCTGCCTTGAAACAACTCCTGTGTGTTAACACTAACTTCATTTTAAAACTCACATTTCCTATGTTATAGCCTGTTTTTGGTACAGCCTTTTTATTTCATCTTGCTCCTTTGATGTAACAATACCTTCTCATTCTAGTTTATCAGACTTAACCAAAATATATGCTTTCCTTCCTTTGGTCCTTCTCTAAAGCAAGAAACTCCTATTCAGTTCCTCTTTTCTGTCACTTGTTACAGGGCCAGCTCAAGTTCAGTTAAACGCTAAATTAATTTGAGGCCTTTTGCCTGGAATCAATACTGTCATGTGTGTTTATGGACTCTATATGTCTGTAAGCGTGTGCAATCCTTCAATAACTCATATCATCCTCACAGTAGATTGGCTAATCATAGCGCTAGCCAAAGGCTCGTGACCCACAAGAGACGAATTGAGCCACAACTCCCTTAAAGGCACAAAATGCAATATGTATAAAAAGTCATTTCTACGTATAAGCTCTCCCCTTTATCCTAAAAATAAATCTATGTAATATCTGTATGTGTGTCTTCTATTCATTAATGTAATTGTCAGTTATTTTCTCTCTTTATTTTACCTTCTTTTTTTTACCTCTTTGTTTGTGACGTGGACATCCCTAAACCATCCTGAGTTCCGGCTTCAATTTCAACCCAATTGTACCCTCTATTCTCGCAGTTGAACTCGTCTGGGCTTCACCTTCCCACTGGCCCCTGTGCCCTTCTCTTAGTGTCCTTTGTTGTCTTGTGATCCCCAGCAAACACAGTCTGTTTCTTCTCTGTTTCCGTTGCTCTTTTCAGTATTTTCCTTTTAGATTAAATCCCAGCCTGGCAAAATATCCCATTCAGTGTCTTTAAACAGTTATGTCACACTGTTCTTACCAGCCTGCAGTTCACCGTGCATTTTCCATCACGTGCTTTTCTTCCATGCTGCTGCTGGTATCGTCAGTGTAGTTTCAGTTGCACTGTCTTTTGCACTCTAAAAAGTAATTAATGGGATCTTTAGTCATTACTTACATATATATGTTGTTGTGAAATGAAAAATCAAGTTCATAAATACTGTTAGACTTCCTAATTAAAATTTTTATTTTATTGAGTTTGGGTGACACATAAATTATGCCTCTTTACTCAATATATAATCGTGATTTGTCTGAATTTAAAATCTTCTTTTAATCAAAAAACAATATAATTTTAAGTTCTGTCGATGTAAAATACAACTTGATGACGTGTAAACAGCTCACAGTTCCCTTCTTCTACACAAGCGGACATATTCAACAGCACGTGTTCAAGGTTTATCAAGAGCTGTGTTGGTCGCGAACGGTGAGTAATTTTATGCGAAATTACACATATCTGCAGTCGCTCTGGATTTTGTTAGTTTACTTTAAAACAACGACGTAACATACATAACATACATCTTAGCTTGCCCCCGCGTTTGTGTGTTTTAATATACACACAGCAGCTAATTCCGCGATAGCATAAATTGTTGGACTCTTTTTGGAAAATTTAACACTGACGTTACTCTAATGCAGACCACTGTAATTGTCTTATAATTTTTAAAAGATAGCGGACGTTGTTAGCCCCGGCGCAAACTACTATGCTAACGTAGCTAGCCAAGCTAAGTTGTGTTCACTGTGATTTTATTTTTGAAATGTGAAATTTATTTTTTGAAGGGAAGCATTTTATGTTAGTAATTGTTAAGAAACGCTTCTAAATTTTCGTAACGTTACGGGGTGAAGTTCAACCCCATTGGCTTCTGCGCAGGAAGTGTGGTCGCCATTAGTCCGGTGTGTCTGTTGACCGCTAAGAGCGGTTCTTCACCGGCTGCTCGGCCTATTTTCACAGGTAAAAGACCAGACTTAAGTGCACTGTGCCGCATATGGTAGGCTAGTTAGCTGTCCCTAATTTTTGGGTACTTTCCGTGTTTTGTAGAGACGTAGAGGCGACGTGCATTTGCACTGGCTGTAACATTGATATGCCTCAATAAAGGTTGAAAGTAAGAAAAAAATCAATAGCGGGCCGCCATCTTGGTTGGGTCCCCATTCGCCACCAGTGCATTTTTTCTACTGAGGAATGTATTCACCCATGGTAAATAAGGAAAATGTTTAAATATTTTTCCAAACAGATAAGGCAAGAAAGGTCAATAATCCCACATATGGTTTCAGTAGTATGCCAGTTTTTGCAACACTAGGGTGCACAAAAATGACCATAGCTGCTGACTCAGCATTGATTCCAATTTGGTTTTGGAGAATGAAATGAAAACAGATCAAGTGGGATTATTGACATTGTAGCTTGTGTATAAAAAAGTTTGGGTTTTTTTTCGTATTTACTGTCAGAAATGATTCTGTCCTGTCATGCCACACCTTATGTTTGCTTTTGTTGATAAAAACTAATATATATATATATATATATATATATATATATATATATATATATATATATACACATATATATATATATATATATATATATATATATATATATATATATATATATATATATATATATATACACATATATACATATATATATATATATATATATACACATATATACATATATATATATATATATATATATATATATACACATACATACATATATATATATATATATATATATATATATATATATATATATATATATATATATATATATCCATCCATCTTCATCCGCTTTATCCGGGGCCGGGTCGCGGGGGCAGCAGCCTAAGCAAAGAGGCCCAGACCTCTCTCTCCCCAGCCACCTCCTCCAGCTTATCCGGGGGGATACCAAGGCGTTCCCAGGCCAGCCGAGAGATATAATCTCTCCAGCGTGTCCTGGGTCTGCCCCGGGGCCTCCTCCCGGTGGGACATGCCTGGAACACCTCACCCAGGAGGCGCCCAGGGGGCATCCTTGTCAGATGCCCGAACCACCTCAGCTGGCTCCCTTCGATGTGGAGCAGCAGCTGCTCTACTCTGAGCCCCTCCCGGATGGCCGAACTTCTCACCCTATCTCTAAGGGAGAGGCCAGCCACCCTTCGGAGGAAGCTCATTTCTGCCGCTTGTATCCGCGATCTCGTTCTTTCGGTCACTACCCACAGCTCGTGGCCATAGGTGAGGGTAGGGACGTAGATCGACCGGTAAATTGAGAGCTTCGCTTTTACACTATATATATATATATATATATATATATATTTATTTTTTTGAGTTAACACATTCCTCAGTAGAAATACATGCACTGGGGGCGAGTGGAGACCCCTCCAAGATCGCGGTCGGTGGGGATACATGCTCCAACAGACTGGCCCAGTCCATGTCACCTCTATGTATATTTGATCTATGGAAAGCCACGTTAGGCTTTCCAGCACCCAGTGTATTCAGGTCTATGTAGTTTTGAATGTTTGGTTCTAGCTCACACAGCTTTGACAGGTGAAACTTATTCACTGTATTGAAGACTCACAGGTGAAGTTGAAAATACCATCTTTTGTATTTTTGTGCAGGCACAACTTTCTGGTGTTATACACTGTCCTGGCGTTGCAGATCTAGGGGTTCCAGTTAAGACGTGGTCAGCCTTCTAAAGAAAGTGGGAATCTCACCGAAATATTCAGTTACTTTGCTGTGTTTCTTGCCAGGACAAAGGCTCAAACCATCATCTTCTCCTGGTATCGAATACCAAGGGACCTTCTGAAGTAAGCTTTAACAAGTAAGCTTGAATTGAGTAATTCAGAATCATGAAGTATGGATTGGCCTTGCAAAATCTGTAAATTTGCAACCTCCACTAAGGAAGAGCTGATGAAACATTATAGGTTACGCCATATCCCCAGTGTACAGCCTCTGCCATGTCCTTACCTAGATTGTTTTTGTTCATTTAAGTCATGGGGTAGCCTAAAATCACACATATCAAGGAAACACTCAACTCACTCAACAATGAGAACCTCTGAAATACTCAGTTTCTGTTGCCAGTTCTGTAATGTGGGCACATTTTTCACTGAAAAAGAGTATTTTGAACACCTTCTATTTTTTTTCTATCATTCAGGACAACACAGTTGAAAAGCGCAGAGAAATTGCTGTTCGCTGCCTCATAGTCTATCTTGGAGAGAAGGAGGAGGATCTTTTCAAACAATACAGCGCAAGTACTTGAGTTGGTTTTTAATTTTTTGTTTAGTTTTGAATGCATGTCCCTGTTGGGTCTTTGTGTTTTGTTCATTGGATTTTCTGTTCAGGGTTGAGTATTTAAGTCATTCAGTGCCATAGACGTCTTTAGACGTCAAAATGAATCCGAACGCTCAGTGCCATAGACGCCTCTTGAGCTTTTTATTGAATTGAGAAGGTGGTGGAGTTGATTACATGGATAAAATCCCACCAGCGTGACAGTCGGCTCTACTGAGAACGAGTATTGTGGCGCGATTTTTGATCCAGCTCGTCATTTCGAGCTTGAGGTGTCTGCAGCCTGACGTCATGGTTTTTCTAGCGATTCCAGTGAACATGAACCGGATTTATCTGACCAGTATCTCCTGTTAGAAACTTCTGAAGGCAGCAGGGACCAGAATAATGAACGATTTGCTGCATAAAACGCACAGAAATTGTTGATAGACGAACCGATGGCCGGGTGGGGGGTGAACAGACTAAGTCGCGCACTCACTTGTGCACATGCGGGAGTAACACACACACACACACACACACACACACACACACACACACACACACACACACACACACACACAGACTCTCTGAATCATAAATCAGTCGCTTTTTTCTTATATATTTTTCAAATGTTGAAATTGTCTATAAACAACTATTTTTATACAAAAAATAATCTGCCAAAAGTACATTTTTACAGGTGATTTTTTTACTTCATAGTAGTAAAACTTAGTTGAGATGTTGCATGAATCATTGAAACACGAAATATTTACATCAAAGTCACTGATCTGCTAGAAAAACCTATTTACACAAAGCGCTTTTGATCCAGAAACAGGTGTTTTGTCATGAAAGTTTCTCTTTTCTACTGCAGATTTCTAAATAACAGAGGTAGAAACATTTTTTTTTGCTGCTGAAAGAAGAGAGACTCATTTTTGTCATGGTGGTTTCAGAATTCACATAGTCATAGAACAAAAATATTCTGTGAGCCTTCAAAATCAGTGAAAAAGCTAAATATCTCTGGAACTGAGGGGGGTATGAAATCTGAGAGTGGCTGGCACTGAATGAGTTAAGGGACATTCCAACCCTAAGTGAAGATATGTCTATTGCCATGTATAAGTGAGAAAAAAGCATTTCAGAATTACAATCCGAAGATGTTTATTGCCATTGTCATTGAACATAATTTGCTGAATAGAAACCTGTTTCCGTGATAAGGTGCAACATAAACACACAGGATAAAAAATTTTGTAGCCAGCGCAGTCATTTTCCTGATCTGGCAGCAGCTTTAGCAGAGCATAAACAATGGATGTGAATGGCAGGTACTAGCATTTTGTGTGCAAAAGTGATTAAAATCACTCAATAATGATACCAAGTATTCCTGGGGAGCTCAACAATCATGCTGACTGCAAATGAAAAGTATGAATTGACATGAAGGATTTTCAGGAGCCGATTTAGACTTTGGACTACATTACGACAAAGCACTGCTGTAAGCCTCCACATGGTTATAACACAGCAGTTGAAGCCACTGCCGACCAGTGTCTATAAACCAACATGCTATTTGTGCAATATTTCTTCAACAAATCAAAGACCCATCCATTGTTACTGCAGCTTACCATGCTTGTATAGTAGTGGCTGTGTGTGTTTGTTTATGGAAGCTGGAGGCTTTTCCAGCTGT
The DNA here is from genome assembly GCF_057381845.1 of Rhamphochromis longiceps. Lineage (NCBI taxonomy): Eukaryota > Metazoa > Chordata > Actinopteri > Cichliformes > Cichlidae > Rhamphochromis > Rhamphochromis longiceps. The sequence continues at coordinate 63,861,512 of NC_140559.1, read as the reverse complement.
TGCGTTATATCCATGCACCATGCAGTGGATGTTTACAGCGGTGTTTGTCGTAACTGCAATGTAGTCTCAAGTCTAAATCAGCTTCTGCAAATCTTCCGTGTTACTTTTGCACTTTTCATTTGCCGTGAACATGATTACTGAGCTCCCAAGAAATATTTGTTTTCATTACTGTTTTCATTTTTGTTAGTCATTTTTTTATTTATTTTTTCACTTTTGCACACAACATGCTAGCACCTGCTATTCACTTCCATTTGTTACACCCCGGCCTAGGCAACCGGAGTGCAACACGAACAAAAGTAAAAATAAAGAAAAAAAACACACAAAAAAACCCCACTAAAGCTCACCACCAAAATCCCAAAACGAAAGTATCGACAAATCTATTTACAGCTATTTACAACAAACTATTTATTTACAACAAAACACCAAACTATTTACAACACGGGGGAGATCGCGACCATGACACACTGAAACACAGGGTTTAAATACATAGAGGGAGCAATCAGGAAAATAGACAACAGGAGGGAAACACAGCTGGGGCAAATTAGAACTGACGAGACAGGGAAACGTAAACTGAAAACACTAAGATAACACAGACTTTCAAAGTAAACAGGAAACACATAACAGTCACGCCAAAAACAACACACCGACAACACCGAAACGTAACACATTGTTTGTGCTCTGCTAAAGCAAATGGATTGCTTCCGGATCAGGAGAATTAGTGTGCTGTTTACAAAAGGCTTGTTTCTCACTTTCTAACTGTGGCAATATGGCAATAGATAAAATTTCACTTAGAAGTGGAATAACCCTTAAAAATGATTTATTAGATTTTCTTTTCAAAGTGGAAAAACAAAACTGTGAAAAACAAGACATTTTTTATTTTAAACGTTGGATTATGGTTTAATTTAGCTTTTAAAAATTACAGAATGACAAAGTAAAATCACTGAAAAACACAAAAGACAACCTGTTTTGGCTTATTTTCCTACCTGTAGTAGTTCATTCCCTTATGCACGTCATCCTGAAGTGCTTGAGCTATGTATTTTATACATCCTAACATTTAATTTCTCCTACAAGGATGAGGAGGAGCTCAACGCAGACCTTGCAATGCAAATCATGAAGATTGCTATCATTGGTGATGGGCCTCCAACCATCATCGTTGAGGGATCCAAGATCCTGGAGAGGATTGATGTTGCCAGATCCTGTGCTTTGATGATGGGAGTAATCTACGCTCTGAACCTTACCTATCCCAAGCAGCTGAAATTTACCTTTGAGGTATTTCAAAAGCTATACCTTGAGCTTGATGGACAAAAAGCCAGCTCTAAAGTAATGAATCTTAAGTTTGGTATTTTCTAGAGCAGACTTGATAGACCATTCGTGAGTGAGTTTCACAAAAACCTTATTCCTGCATTTCTGGCACTACTTCATTGTGTTTTACTAAATTTTAAAGCGCTGTTCTTAAGTCTTCTGAGTTAATGTTTTGCCGTGTCTTAAATGCTGTTATTTGCACATTTTTAAGGAATGCGTTTAATTTCTCCCATGACCTGTGTTCTGAGGGTATTGGTGTGTTTTAAAGTTTGTGTAATGCCCTCTTTAGCTGGCCTTAATCTTGAGGGTGAAAAGTCAAATATGGAAGAGAATCAAGAATACTTTGTAAGAGTGCTGACAAAGTTGAATGAAAGAAGCTTTGCTCATTTTATGTTTAAATTAATGCATTTAATGTATAGCAGCCTGTCATCTTTTGTTTTGATTCACTGTCACATGTTAAAGTAAAAAAAAGAGGATTCAAGTAGTAGGTTTTATTACAATTTTAATACACAGTTCCTTAAGTTTCAGTGGGCAATTTGTGTTCTAGGAAACTGAAGCCCACAAATCTTGCACTTCGCACGCACGTTAAAGAATTGTGATGTTTGTTATTGTAATTAAATGGGTCTAACTCATTTGAATACATCTGTCTGAATTTCTATTCTTTCTGAGCACCAGGTACGAGTCCCTTAGCTGATGTCCAGGTATTTGGCATCACATCTGCCGCATTCAAACAAATACACACAACATCCATTTCTTTTTTCTGAAGGTCATGACACAAGCGCACACACAGCCCATGTTAAGGCTGACGTTCGTTTGGGAAAAAAAGTGATCGACAAGTTTCTAAGGTCTTAGAACCTTGACTTCTTTGTGGGCAGGCACCACCATGCATGAGCCTGCCTACGCGGTAGTCATGGTTATAAGACACAGCCAAATGATCAAGGTTGTATTTTGGAGCGAATTAGCCTGCTGGGAAACAGGTAAATGGCCTTATAGAATCTCCTGTGGGACCAAAAAATGACTACACTGTAACCAAAATATCATATTTGACCAACATAAATACTATTTATGCCGACAGTTAAGTTCATTTTAATTATAAATGTGTTTTATTTTGATCAAAAAGTTACTTCACTGTACATAAATATAATCTTGGATCAACTTGAATTCCTGTGTATTTGTTGACAATTATTAAGTTCATGTTACTCAGAATGTGGTTTTTTTTGTGGCCAAAAAGTAACTTCACTATACATAAAATTCACGTTGGATCAACTTAAATTTTTGTGTTCTAGTCGAAAATTATTAAGTTAATTTTACTTAAGAATGTTTTTAATTGTGGCCAAAAAAGCTACTTCACCATACTCAAAAATATTGCTTTGAATTAATGTTATTCTGCCAGAAGTTGGCTTAACTCAAAAATTCTAGTGGAAAACGTTAACATGTTTTTTTTATTTGAACCAATGTTTTACTTATTAGAGTGTGCCTGCTGTTAATTCTTGAAGTCCACGATGTTCTGTCGGTCTTCATCAGGAGATTAACTGTCCTATGAGCTTCTTCTCAGGATCGGGACAAGTGGGAGGTCAAGCTGTAAAATTTTAAGCCAAAATCTGGCCTGTTTTCCTCCCAATTCTGTTAATCAATGGTTTTGTACTCAAGATTCTAGGTTGAAAGAAGTCCACCTGTACTGACACACTAAAGCATACAATTAATATCCTTTTCATTTCTTTTCTTAAAACCTCCATTTGCTTCATCTGCCTGGAGTTTAACTCGTATGTTTCTCTCTCTGTGTGCTCACTTGTCACAGTCAGTTCCTTTTATGGGCATGCAAAGTTCCTGTCACACACACCATTTCCTGTCAACCTTGCAGCTGCTCAGAACCATATTTTCTGTTTCTATCTCTCCTGTTTTGTTTTTTTTACAGGCTAATAAAACTCTTGTTTTACTAAGTCTTGATCTAAAACAATTCACCCTTATTTCACGCACACACTTCTAAATATACTAAATTCTTTGCGTTTGTCAGATCGTCTCACACACACACCGCCTTTTCTCTCACACTTCCACTTCTGCACTCACTCTACTATCAACTTTCATAGTGTTATTATTATTTATTATTTTGTACAAATCACACCCAATCACTCAAAGCCTGCTACTCACAGCATTCACACACTTAAACTGTGACAAGAGTTGAGGAATATACTCACAACACGCTTTCCTAAGAGTATTTCAGACATGCCTTTCATAATCAGAAAGAGCAAGTCAAAGAAAACAATTGAAACCTCTATTAATTCTCACAGCACACACATAGAATAGAAAAAATAAAACACACCAGCATTTATTGCTGATGAGAGGTTACTCCTAAAAGTAATATGTTAGTCTTAAATATATACAGTGCACTCACTATATTTATATATCAAAACTCAGTCAATTACTATACATTCACTACGGCAACTCAAAACTTTATTTATAGCCCTCTAATGAACATAAATGGCGTCTTAAACACACACTCAACAATGTTTGCAGCAGTATTTGTAAAACCAACTGTGGTTTAAACAGTTCACTGCTGACTAATTTGCATTTTCACACTCACACACACACAGTCTAAAAATAGCTCCAGCACTGCCTCAGACTCCTTTCACACAGAGATCTCTTATTTTATATTACAAAGACGTCTTATATTTACAACCACTGTCACATCTGTCAGCTTTAGCGCCTAAACAATTTCGACAAATTTAAGTTAACGGTCCAACCGATAAAGTCCAACTTTTTTGTGATCAATTAACCAGTATCTGTCCAACAGTTTCTGGCCTCATCTCTAAAATCCCTAACTCAATTTAAAAGCGTCAACCAACCCAAACTTTGCCTGAAGCTCTATTTTTGGCATTTCACAGCCAAGGCTTACCCCGAAGTTTTAAGTTAAAGTTACACGCCCGAAGTCCAACTTCTGCTGGCCAAAAAAGCGCAGACTACCGTTCCAAACGGTAAGGAGACTCTAACTCCTAGTTATTCTGGAGTGCCCCAAGCTCCACAGTGACCAACTGACTATCCCTCTTCGAGGACAATGCCTAAGCGTCCTTGGCATTGGCAAGCGTTACCTCTGAGCACTGCGCTTCCTATCAGTCCAACTGACGTTCTTGAATAATTTATAATACTTTGGAACAACAGTAAAACAGCCAAAAAAGTGTAAGACTGAAGCAGGTCCAACCTTATAACCAATACGGGCTCCACCCCAAACAATAACCAAATTCCCTAATATACTAAAATCACTCAGCAGTCCAACTGCTTTCCACGGTCCAACCGTATTAAATCCTTTAGCGGTCCAACCGCATTCAATCATTTTTAGCAGTCCAACTGCATTAAATCCTCAGTACTGTCATGAGATTCTCATCAAAATCAAAGCAGACATTCCCCAGTAATTTCAGTGAGTAGACTTTAATTTGTAATGTCCAATTTGGCACACTTTGGAAATAATTCAACAGGTAGTGCCTTACCTTTGGATAAGCGGCTTAGAACAACAATGAGAAAAAGAGAGCTGATTATTAGCTCATCAAAACACAAAACAAAATCACAATGAATTATCGGTTAATTTCATTTAAAATAATTCATTAAGTATTTATGTACAATTCAAATTAGTTAATTACATATTTTGTTGGTTTGTTTTCTATTTTAATTATTTTACTGACACATTTAATGAATTATTTAATGATGTATTTATTTAATTCACGTTGCTACTCCTGGCCCTGCATCGCTGTTCATAAATACATTTTATTTGTCAGCTTCACCCATCAAAGTCAGGGGGCGGGGTTAATGCTGATCAAGTCAACACCATTGCTTTGGTCTGGTGGGCATTCTTTTAGTGGGCTTTTCTCAATACTAAGTAGGCCTACACACCAGGGTTTGGACATGTGTGGACCCAAACTATACTTTTACCCTTTTTTGTGTGTCACCAAATACACTTTAATATTTTCTAGACAAGAATGTAGTGGCTTAATCTTTAACCTCTTTTGGCTCCAAACAGAAGTGACAGACTTGAGCAGGGTTCATTTAAAGGCTGACAGAAGTGGAGTGGTGACGGGGAGATGTTTGACAGGACAGTGTTTCAGCCTCCACAGGTTCATGTTGTGCTCCATCAGTCAGTGAAGATGAAGTCAGTGCTGATGAGGCTGTAGAGTGTGTGAGGGATGTGAATGAGGATGATGAAGATCTGATGATAGCAGATAAAAACAGGCTGCAGAGACTTTGAGCCATACAGGGCACACAGTGTGTGTACAGAACAGCTGAAATCATTATGGAGGCCTCACTGGAATATGGAAGCATCACAGTACAGCTTCAGTGAAGCATTAAAGTCTCTGATATGAGATGAGAAATGAAGCAGCCAGAGCTTTTTCATGAGTGGAAACCCACTGTGACTGTGAGCTGCTGCTACAGCCTCCAGATTAGCCAGCAGCTCATCCTGCTCAACATGGACCTGTGGTCAGAGTGTGTGCTGGATAATCCGGCCCAGGATGAGGCCAAACTGACATGGGATGAAATGTCTGTCACATAATTGAGCTTAGTGTAGTTTCATTTCTGCACAATTTAAAAACAACCAAAACTTTGTTCTGTCTTTTCTATGTTATACTGTAGACTTTCTTTGATACTGTGTCCAAAAGGAGCAGCTTTTACTTTGAAGGGGAGGCGTCTCTGTTTCCTCTTCAGGTTGGATGATGGAAGCAAATTAGTAGCTGTGTCCCAAAACGTCGGCTGCATCCTCCAGAGGCTGCATTTGAAGGCCGATTACGTCACAGCCAGGCGATGAAGGCTGTCCGTATTTGTCGACTCCTTCAAATGTGCCCGACAAATGCGTCCTTCATTTCCCCGAATTTGAAGGATTCGTCGGGTGTGTCCTTCGTGGCCCACCATATCCCAGAATTCATAGCGCGGCCCAGCCAAATTTCAGCTGCCAACAATGGCGGCTGCTACTAAGTTTTCAAATTACTCTTATTAATCTTTCTGGGTCACAAAATAAACTTTTAACATATTTTCAGGCGAGAAAGTAGCTGTGTAAACTTCAAATATCTGCTTGGTTTATCAAGACATCACATATTTGCAAAAGTGTGCCGACGTTTTCGGAGACGTCTGTTACCCACCCGCTCGCTAGCAAGCCGGGGGGTTCAATGGTCACTCCAGCCGGCGAGAGCAGCGGACGCCCGGCTTCATCGTTTTCAGACCCCGCTCTTTCGCTACTCAGGTGAAACACGATATATAAGTCACTCGGAGAACTTAAAAATGTAATTGTTTGCCTTTTTTCTGTGTTTTATTTGTTCCGGAGTAAATCGGTTTGGCTGAGATCAAAGTTCCTCTGGGATTTTCACACAGCTGAATAAACGTTAAACAGGAAACTGATTAAACAGAAGTGTGAGACGGTCGAGAGTTTACGCCAGTGTCCTGTTATATTTTAGATAGCAAGGAGCAGACGGCCGAGTTTATTAAACTCCACCAACACAGCGGTGACGCAAATCTGAAGGCTAGACCGTCCCATTTCACAGCCTCGCACTTCCAGCCTTTTCAGTCTTTGAAGGACCCGGCCCACGTAGACCGCGAATACCGGGTCCTCCGAAGGATGCAGCCGACGTTTTGGGACACAGCTAGTGTGTGATGTTCTTTCAGTGTTGCACTTTGTAGACGCTCCCTGAGCACTGGTCTCACAGCCAGCTGCACATAGAGACCAGTGTTGTTAGTCCAGGTCAGAAGATGACTTGTTGGAATGAAAATGAGCTTGTAGTTTGTCTGCTTTAATAATGTGACTAGAAAAAGGTGTTGGACTTCAAATATGTCCATTTCTTTCACACTTCACCTTTAAAAGTGAAGCCTTGTGGTTCCTGGAAGGAAAAACACGACTTTTTCAAGTCTTTGTCCTGTTTTTATGATAAATGTACGACTTTAATGTGAAACATTCAGAGTTTTTTCTCTTGTTGTGTTTGTTTGAAGCTGCTTCCTGTTGGCTTCAGCTGTTTGGAGTTTCCATTTTCTAAACTTCTACATTCTGAACCTTCTTCAGCTCTGAACAGATGATGAAACACTGAATGATTTCAAGCTCACACTTTGTCTAATAAACTTACATCTTTCATTCTTTATACAGATTGAGTTTCTGTGGTTTGTCAAAGATCAGCTGTGATTATCTGGCAGCAGCACTGAAGTCCAACCCCTCCCATCTGAGACAGCTGGAGCTGCAAGGAAACAACCTGAAGCATCCAGATGTGAAGCAGCTGTCTGATCTTCAGCAGAGTCCAGACTACAGACTGGAGACTCTGAGGTCAGTAGAGTGATGGAGTGAGTGGGTGGTGCTGTCAGCAGTATTGTACTAAACACAGTCAGTATGAAACAAAGATCCAGTGTTTCCTGTAAAGCTGCAGCTTCTCAGTGAAGCTGTGAGAGGAGAACGGTGACAGGCTTCAGGATTGGACACAAACACTTCCTGTTTCTCACCTTTATGGTCACCATGGTAACGGCTGACACGCTCTGATCAAACGCTGTCAACAGCCAATCAGCTCTCTGAACAAAGCAGCACGCAGACCAATGACTGCATTCATTTCCAAGTTTAAAGCAGTGAAGAACACAGTCTGTAGGTGAGGAAGAATTTAGTGAGAGCAGATGTTTGGATGGAATTCCTCCAGTTAACAGCTGGAACCGTCCATCTGGATTGTTGGGCTTGTTGTTGGGGTTCCTACAGAGCTCAGAGTGGACACACCAAGGTTCTTCTAATGAATGAAAGTCCAAACTCAAACTAGGAGGGAAAAACATTTTCATCAACTTCAATAAAAATCCAAAGATTAGAAAAAGTGAAGCAACAATGAGTCCTAGTACAGTCCCAGCACTGAAGTCCCTGCTGCTCTTTATACTGGATGTGCTGCATCACTGACTGACAGCTGATGAAGAGTCTCTGGAAACACTCGTTTATCTCCTCTGCTCTTCCTTCTTCTCTCTGCAGGTGATGATGATGGTAAACAGGACGGTGTGTGTGCTGAGAGAGGAGGAGCTGTGTCCTGATGATCCAGAGAGGTTGAAGCAGCAGCAGCTTGTGTGTAGAGACGCTCTGACTGGGCCATGTTACTGGGAGGTGGAGAGGAGAGCTTCATCCAGCAGTGACTGACAGAGGAATGAGAAGAAGTGCAGATGACTGTCAGTGCTGCAGAGTGAACTGCTCTGAGAACAGCTCCACTGTCAGACACAATGTAGAGTCCAGCATCATCCCTGTGTGTCCCTCTGGATCTGACAGAGGATCATCAGTGTATCTGGACTGCTCTGCTGCTGCTCTGTCCTTCTACAGTCTCTGCACAGTCTCTGTCTGACTCTGGCTACATTTTTGGCATTTATATTCTTGGTTGCTCTCTTTATATTTTTCACATGCAAAATGTGCCCATCTTTGGCAAGATTCACACTGCACCTGGAAAGGAAAAATAAATGGCTCATATTCTGTTTGGTGAATACTATTACTCAACATTTTAATTATGATTGGCAAGTAATGATACTAAGACTTATGTGTTTCTTTTGTTTTGTTTTGTTTTACCATTTCAATCATGCTGCGGTCAGCGTTAGCATCTAACATGGAGCAAACAATGCAGTAGTCCTCAGCGTTCCCTGAAACACAATCATAGTTAGGTTTTAATCAAACATTATTTATTGAATAATTAAAAAATAATAGTACATTTTTTCCAAATATACTTCCTGGAAAATTAGTCTAAATTAGACTTTGAGAAGGGTCTTATCTGAAAGTGTTTGAAGAGCACTATTTGTACTGTGCTGTTTGAAAAGCACTATTTAAATTGGAAGTACGCACTAACGTGATAAGGACTTTACTGGACTTACCTCGATTTTCAAGTAGGGTGCAAGCTATCTGCATTCGCTCCAGCACAACTGGCTCTGTAGTGGTTGACACCTCACTGACCTCTCCAAAATCAAGGTAGTGTTCTGCAAACTGTGAGATTGATCATAATTAGAATGTAAAGTCTTAATTAGGTAAAGGATAGGATAATTATAAGCCACAAGGCTTCAGCCTATTCCTTTTTCAGTTACTGTATGATTAAGTACTTCTATGTAAAATGATCATCTTTGTTGTTGTTGACCGAAATAACTTTCACTTCACTTAAATTCACTTAAAGTCTTAATTCTAGCTAACAAGAAACTGAATCATTTGAATACGGGTTACCTTTAACAGTAAAACTCCACAACTGCTGGAATCCTGTTGCTTGTTGTGTTGCATAGTCTGTAACTGCCACTCCATGGTGTCTTCATGCCCTCTCATCCTCAGAAAATTCCTAGTTGAACAAAAGTGTTTGTAATGAAACAAGATTTTTTTTTTTTTAATCTAAGAATAACACCTCAGTATCATACATACCTCCAGTTGCGCAGAATTTTCCTGTCATAAACACCTTCATTCCCATGGGGTCTATGAGCAGTATTTTCTGTGCAGAAATGTTGACAATCTAAAGAAAAAGTTAAATTAAAAATTACAATAGTTTGTGCCACTGAAAACTTATTTAAAAATAACACTTTGTGCAAGAAACTGCTTCACAACAAATTATGCAAATTAATAACAAAATGAACACATACCACAAGAATCCAGTGTGTACCAAAGTTCACAGGGCACAGCCACGTCTTCAACTGGGAACTTCATCTGTGGGATTGGAAGTGCAGAGTAATTTGGATTTACTTAGGTACCATGCGTCTCAGGGTGTTTTCAAATATAGTCTTCTTTAAAGGAACCGAACTCTTTCCTCAGCAACAGAAAGGAGTCAACTGTTTGGACCACTTCTGAGCTTTCAACATACCAGTTGAGGCATCTGAACTGCCCAGAAAACAACGAGCTTGCAACTACTGAACAGAGCAGGTGTGCAGCATTCTGCACAAGTATACAAAAATGTTATAGAACAGTAAATAGGTTTTTTTTTTATTTCAAAATTAGTAGGTAAATGACATTTCTTACTTACCTTTCGTCTGTCAATAACACGGTGCAGATATGCATCAATGACCTGTTTTGAAAAATCTGAGTTTATACAACAACAGCAACAATTTTTGAAGTAACTGCTTGAGTGCTGTACACAAAAACATCTAAAGGAATCGAATTGCTGATAAAGGTTCTTTCTGCATATACTGGAACTGGGTATTATGATGTCACAGATGTCACAACATCTGTGTTGTGGTTGATAACATTTTTTCCTATTGAAGTGAATGGGTGAAACCTTAGAGTTTTGCAATATAAACCCCCTGACCTACCCGCACATTTTAAACTATTAATGGTCTCTGCACTGCAAATGCTTCAGAAGGAGCAGAACCTCGAAATCAGACTCAATAATGATAAGTTCTCTTACCTCATCAGAAACCACCGTGACCCCTGCAGTGTTCGAAAAGAGGAATCCAATAACTTGTATGGTCCAACAGCTGCCTCCAAGCGCCCAGTATCCTTTGCACGCCATAGCCTCTTTACTAAAAGAAAAATATGATAAGTTAGCTCAGGCATGCATGAGATTTCTAGTGGATACGCTTGGTAAAGGCCGACGGGCCACAACAGGAAAAAGTCAATACAATAGGCATGCATTTACACGCAGAGAAATAGGAAAGGTACAGCGGGTGGGCAAAAGAGAAAATTACTGACAGGCAGATCCATTTCCAGACTTCCACAAGCTCAGTGCACGTTGCATGTTTCTTTATATCCAATATGAGTTGAAGACTGCAAAATGCAGTTCAGAAACCTAAAGTATGTATCAGCAGCAGAATGGAGCTAAAAATAAATGTTTGTTTCAGTTCTATGAAGCTTTGAGTATTTTGGATCAGTAGCACTGCTGTGTTTGTTGCATCATATTGCTGTAATTGTTTATATGCTTTATATATTCTGAGCTAAGTTGATCTATAGTGTTACATCATTTTCTATAAGGATGTTATGTGTTTGTAGACTTTCTGCCCAGTTTGACCCATTTAGCAGAAGTCAGCCTGTTTAAGGCTCTGATATCTATTCTGTATGACTTAAAGCAGTTATGACATGGTCTGATTTTCTCACCCAATAAAGGAATATTTCATTTATCAGTCTACTCTTCATTCTATCAGACACAGTTATCACAGCTCGTACATTTGCTTTTTACACATATATGTAAGCATTGAGCCAAATTTAGTAATGCCAACATATTAAAAGAACAATATTTCTCTCTTATATATGATACATCTATATATACACTGTCACAGATACTTGAGTGTCTTTGAGTGAAGATTTAAGGTGATAGGAAATATAAATAACTGCAGCTTGAATCTTTGACACAGAGTTCATGCTTCAGAGTTCAGATGTTCAGAGTTCATGGACCGTTGAGGCTGCGAACTTTAAGGCTGCAGACCCTGAATTGGGATACAGCCATCGACTGTGGAAACCTTGCAAGTGGATCGTAAAGGTTGTTACAGAGTCTTTCATGTCTAAATTTGCCGTTAATAATTATATAATTGTAGGAATCATCTAGTTTGCTTACACTGATTACGTTGGCACTTTGTTAGCACTACAACAACGGTCAGACCCCCGAGGCATCTAAACTTTAGTAAGAATGTGCACTTTTGACACCTCTGGTTAGCATTTAGTGGTCAGTTTCAAACGTATTTGATTTTTGCTTGTTATGAACAAATTCACTTCACTACTTTTCACGATCTGTAACATCAATGCACATTGTTCCATTTACTGCATATTGCACTTTATTCATATCTCTCATTCCACCTGCAAAAACATTGTAAAGGTCGTCACAGAGAGTTTTATATATGTATAAATACTAATATTCTCTATTTATTCTGTTTTATTGCCCAGATGTTAGTTAGCCTTTGTTCAATTGTCTTTTATATGTCAATAGATACGTATGTCACAAATAAAAGTTTCTTGTAAATTATGTTTTTGTAAAGAATTTTCTCCCAAATCTCTTACATGCTAACTGTAACGTGTTATTTCTGCTAAAACCTGAACTTAAATGTGTATATGGTGTTTATCTGTTTTTCTCTCTGTTTTAGATGCAAATATCAAATTGGAGTTCTGCCTCCAGGCCAGAATTGCAGGAATGCACCACGTGTTGGCTGTTTCACTGCCCTCTGTGCCCCACTCTCAGCCCTGCTGTCAGGGCAAAGATTGAGCAGCATATAAATGGACACATTCAAAGTGCTTTGCCTTTCAAAGGTATGTTGGTATTAAATATACCTCATAGTTAAAGTCATAAATATGCACTTCTTTTCAGCACCTCTGCAGGTCTTTGTTGACTTAAAAGTTATTTTTCACATTGTACAGTTCAGTTCATTCATCAGCGAGAGAAAAAAGTGTTTTCATTAAATATTTTTCCTGTTCACCACATTTCCTGACAGCTCTTGTGATCCACACCATTTTGCTTTCATTATTGAGGACGGCTTGGATATTTTTGTTAATATGTACAATCTGATTGTTAGATAAACTGACTGCATTCTATACAACTACATTTAAATTACATGTTTTTTCTTTTTTTCTCTCTTACAGACAAAATGATGTGCCGGTGCACTTTCACTGCCCTTCTGTAACATGACAGTCATACAGCGTGGGGATATGGCAAGGCAATTATTGTCATGTCAGCATTCAGGACTGCTCCCCACTGAACTCTCCGTGGAGCCTCGTCTCCCTCTCCATGTCTCGTCTCCAGCATCTAAACCATTTCCTGAATCTTGGGTAGAACATTCATGTGCTCCACCCTCTGTGCTAAATGAAACTGGGGCTTGTGGAAAGTCCATGAAAATGAAACGTCCTCACTGTGGTCTTAGTCTTCTTACAAAAAAACTTCAAGGCTCACATGATGAGGAGGCATTCAAACAGGTCAATAGATGTTTGCCTGGCCTGTCATCCACAGTGTTTTTGTGTAGAGGGACTTCTTCCTCTTTGTTTTTCAGTTTGCAGAGGACATGGAGCTCTTTTTAAAAGCATGTGCTGACGAGCAGAGACTACAGGTCAAAGCGATGTTTGACATTTAATGGACAGATGAAGGCACTGGCTGTTTGTTTGTGTTTTTTATCTGTTGTTTGTTTTTCAGTGTACAGAATTCCAGTTAAACTTATTATAAAATGCTGTTCACTTGTTTCCATACTTATAGTAAAAAATGTAAGTGTAAATGCAACAGCATTGTTTATACTTGTAACTTCAGAGTAAAAAGCTTATTGTTGATATTAACATTAATGTATTATCCTGTAATCAATAATATTTTTATGCATTTTACGCATTAACCCTCTGATCTCTATCCTGGCCATTTGGGGCCACTTCACTTCTCCTTGTTTGACTGCTACACTGCAGTGGACCAAAAGAATGACGCAGGTTTGATCTTAAGGCTCTAATAGTTGTGTGTGTTGTGCATGACATTGCAACGCAAACATGTATTTGCAAGATAGACTGGAATAAATTATGATGCATCAAATATTACACAGGCTGCAGTGAATTGTTGTTGATACAGGTTATTGAGCTTTGAGTTTCCCAGTCAAACGTAGCTTTGACACACATGCTAACACTCTTACTCTTGTACATTTCATAACAAGACACCAAAGCCAAAATATTAGCTCTCAAAAAAAATTCAAAGCTGCAGCTGCAGCACACACAGCAACAAACACTGTTAGTAAATGTGTCCTGGAGTTTCTGCAGGTGCAGAAAGTGCTGCTGCTGTAAGTCAGCCTAACAGCTTCCAGATCACTGATATTTCTGGAAAGATGGCAAGAAGGGCATCACAGCTCATTTCTACAATCTCCCAGATCTTGGAATACAAGCCCCTGTCCCATGAAAACCACTTCACAGTAGTAGGAGTCCACTAAAACCTACAAATGAAGAGTGATCCTGGAAGAAATAGGGCGCACACTAGTGACCTCAACAGTTGCAAGACAGCCTTGTCCCCGATGCTTATATGAAAAAGAATATGAAGATTTATGAAACCATTAGGACTTTATTACTGTTTTATCTGAAAAGCTACTGGTAATATTTAACCTAACTGGGATTTAAAGTGTAAAAAACAGAATGTAGATAAAATTTTGGTTTTGATGAAAAGGAGTGGAGCTTGTGAGCCACAATGTAAGCAGTGTTGCTTTGCTGACATGCACTCGATGCTGGCAGTACAAGCATTGTAGTGGTTCTTATATTTTTGTAAACTAACTGTATAATATATTGAGCCATTCAACAGTACACAAATGTTTGTAGGCTCCTTTTTGTATGCAACCTGCATGTCTTTCTGAATTAATTGTTTGTTTATATCATGTTTTTCAGGAAAAAGAAGTTAAAGTCAAGTGGAAGCCCTGCTCAACATGGTATGTAGTAACAACTTTGTTGGACGGGAACAGACATTCATACTGTTGATAAATAGTTATCACCTCAATTTGAATTCATGTATTTGGACTAAACTAAATTGGGAGCTGTTAGCTGTCAAGCTGCTCCTCTGTGAGGAGCTTGATAGCTGTCCACCTCCAAAGTCCATTATGAGTTTTGGAGGTGGACATGGTCAAGACTTTTAAGAGTTGGCATAAGACTTCACTTCTTTATAGAGCTTATAGTTGGGGCTGGTTCAGGTCAGCCCTTAGTTATGCTGTCATAGCACCAGACTGCTGGGGGTTAGTGTCTACTCGTGTCATTGTATATATCCAGGAATATGTGCCTGAGGATAGTTGTCATGAAATCAATATTAAATCAAAGTTTTCCTTAATGACCACAGCTGGCATGAGTTCTCCAAAGCTGCCTGCTGTCTCAGGATCTGTCTCCAAAAAGAACCAGGGAGCGCTAACATGTTATGTTCTAGACTGATGAAGAAAATGCACATTAAACATAGTATAAACTCACTATGTTAAGTAATGTGAAGAGGATGCCTTTAGCTCCTATTGGGTTGGTTCCTTGATCAGTGCAATACAGAATCATTCATCTGGTTTGATGTAATGTCCTTCAAACACGTCAAAATGAGGCTCTGTAGTCTGTGTGGCCTCCACATGCCTGTATGACCTCACTACAACACCTGGGCATGCTCCTGATGAAGTGGCAGATGGTCTCCTGATGGATCTCCTCCCAGACTCCAGGACTAAAGCATCTGCCAACTCCTGGACAGTCTGTGGTGCAGTTGGTGGATGGAGTGAGACGTGATGTCCCAGATGTCCTCAAATGGATTCAGATCTGGGGAATGGGCGGGCCAGTCCACAGCATCAATGCCTTCGTCTTGCAGGAACTGCTGACACACTCCAGCCACATGAGGTCTAGCGCTGTCTTGCATTAGGAGGAACCCGGGGCCACCCGCACCAGCATATAGTCTCACAAGGGGTCTGAGGATCTAATTTCAGCACCTAATGGCAGTCAGGCTACCTCTGCCGAGCACACGGGGGGCTGTGCGGTCCCCCAAAGAAATGCCACCCACACCATTAGTCACCCACTGCCCATCCATCATGCTGGTGGATGTTTCAGGCAGCAGAAGGTTCTCCAATATGTCTCCAGACTCTGTCACAAGTACTTAGTGTGAACTTGCTTTCATCTGTGAAGAGCACAGGGCGCCAGTGGCAAAGTTGCCAATCTTGGTGTTCTCTGGCAAATGCCAAACATCCTGCACGGTGTTGGGCTGTAAGCACAACCCCCACCTGTGGACGTCGAGCCCTCATACCACCCTCATGGAGTCAGTATCTGACCGTTGAGCAGACGTGCATATTTGTGGCCTGCTGGAGGTCATTTTGCACAGCTCTGGCCTTTCTTTCCTACCCCACAGTACCTTTCCTTATCTTTTGTTTCCTACTCTTTTACTTAGTCTTTGATCACGGTTGTCTTTCTAGATAATTAATGTCATTTGTTCTGGGGCGAGTCACTGGCTCGGGTGCATTCTGGGACTGTCAGTTCACCAGTGTGCTGGCATGCTTCTTAACAAACACACCACTACAGCAAACATCTCAGTTGTACTTGTTGATTTCTTCAACAAAACACTGAACAAAACATGTCCTTGTGAGTGTGCTGCCTGGTGCTTTTACATTTTGTGGTAATTTGAGCAGCCCAGAAAGCATCCCATGAATTCAATGATGTTATTGTATCTGAACATGTGCACGAGTCATTAAATTAGATGGGAAAGAATGATTCAGGGTAAACAACTGCACCAAGGGAATTACATTTTTCTTCTCAACATGTAAAATGTCTGTTGATAAGCAATTTCTGAAACAGACATTATGAAAATCACATTAAACAGATGTGATTAACTTTTTATTCTAGCAAACATAACATCAATGATGACACAATCAGTCTTCATCAGAAGTGCTCAAATCACTCTCATCGTCTGAAACGTCCTCCTCCTCCTCTGAGTCCATTTCCAGGAGTGGTTGGTGGCTGAGGATTCTCTTGTACACGTCCTTTACTTTGAGCGTTTCAGCTTTCAGTTCACTTTGTTTTTAAACCAGGCTATGGAGTCCTTTCTGTGCATCCTCCGACATGCCAACAAGGGAGGCTGTAAAAACAACAAAACTATTAAATATAAGTAAAACAAACAAACAGACAAAAAAACTCACCTCATAAACACAAGGAGTTAGGATCATGTAATTAAACTTTTTTTAAGGGAGAAGGCAGTGTTAGCTAGCAACCCAAATATAGGTAAAAGATCCAGTAAGACTTTAGCATCTGCTATTATTTTCAATCAATTCATCACCAAATGTATAAATAAATAAAAGATGTGCTTACAGTCTGAGGAGATTGTCCCCAACACCACAGATCGCATTTGCAACACTGTCCAGTGATGCTGCATCTCCCTGCAAAGGATCATCTCCTCCTCTCTCAGGCGCCTCACAGCCATCACCTTCTCAAAGACCTTTCTCTTTGTCCGGAGGTCAGCAGCAGCTGCAGTTTAACAACATCAGATGGGAAAACATAGCAGCATATTATGATTCAAGAACAAAACATTCAACTGCTGCTCAGATACTGGGAGTTTGTTTAAAAAGGATATTTAGAAATCAAGAGCTTACGTTCACTTGTGCTCTGCCAGGGCCAAACGTCGCTCTGCATGAGGGCATCACTGGATACGATTTGCTTTGTTGCTTGTTTCCTTGTTGTAGTCGTCAACAGCAGCCGCCAAGCGTTTCTTCTCATCTAAGATGACCTTGCGAATTCTGTGTCGCCTCTTGTTGCTATCTGTAAATAATCATAAAAAGGAACACCTTCACATAATGCATATATTTACATTTTAATCTACACTCATCAATTCGTTTGCTAGAACAAATCACATCCAGCTTAAACAAACCTGGATCTGATTTTATTCTGTTTACAAAGTAGCTGTACAAGCTGTACAAACTGAGCATCAAACGGTCCGTTTCAAAGAAACTGTGACACCATTTTGTCTGTAAAGACTTTGTGTTCGCACTCTGATGATGACGACAAGCTCCTCTACTCGTGCCTGCAACGCTCCAAGGCTGCCATCAGTTTGATCCGTTTCTAAGTGAGAGGAATATTAATCAGAACACAGGATGAGTAACAGTCACCAAACTACAGTGGACTCTGTAATCACTGACTTGATGATATTCATTATAAGACATCTGGAGCCTTCATGTGCTGCATTATCATGAGATAACAAGTATGTTGGTGTTCAGCTTTATAAAACCAACTAGTACGACATCACTTCAACCCAGGTCCAATCCAATTTGATCAAACGCAACAACTCTGCCATCAATTCTGCTTTTACAAGCTTATTTTTCATTGTTTGTTGACACTGTCAGAAAGATCTTAACTCTAAGTTCTTTAATGAGGCCATGGTGGGTCCTGTTGTTATACACGAGTGCATTATATTGAGACTCACCTTCAGCCCACTGCTGCAGTGTGTCGTCATCCACACCCAGCTCATTTCTGCTCGCATTCAGGCTCTCCACTTGTTCTCTAAGGATCCTTATGATCTAAGAATACATTAATAAATGTCATTCATATGGACATTTTTAGAGTACTGGTGTTTCCCCCCCATTACCACACACATTAAAATGGGTGTTGAAAAAATGACCTTTAGATATCTCTGGCTCAAAGTGCGGCCCAGTTGTTCCACTTTCCTTTTGTTCCAGCCCAAAGCCAGGAGGCTCAGCATGTCTGTTCGCCCTGCATTTCAGTTAGTATACAAATAAGAATGAATGAGCAGGAGACTGAGTGGAATCTCACACACAGACACACACCTGCTTTAGACATGTACTTCGTTGTGATGGCCGCCCTAGACAGGAAACTGTTTACTTGCTCCACCTCTTCTCCAACTGTAGAACCGGCCCCATCCTGAAACGCACCTCCCCATTTGATCTATAGAAAGGAGGTCACAATACATGACTGCTGAATTCATTCAACCTTATAACAAAATGTCTTAAACGTATCCAAGCCTACAAGCTGCAGTATACCTCGCACATCCAAGTGTGAGCTACTCAAAATGAAGTACACATTAAGATAAAGTCAAGTAAATAGTATTACGACAACACCAAGAGAAAAACAAAATAAATATCCACCCATCCAAATATGTATCCACACACACACACGTATGAGTATATGGTTATGGCGTTAACGTCATTTTAACAAGATTAACGCTGACAGCACTGATATATATGTGTATCTTACATCATTTGTGTGTCTCTGGATGTATTTCACAAACTCAGCAACTTCCTCATCTTTCTCAATGAAGACACCTTCAAAGTTCCCCTGCTCTGAAGTGCTGAACGAACACGGTGACAGTTGTTTGAAAAGAAACATCAAAATACAATTTTTGTACAAATCCATATTTGATTTATGTCCACAATGCATAACGTACCTTGCATTTGATTGAAAGCGATAAAGCTTGCAGTTTCCATCAACTGAGACGGCGAGCATGTCTGGAGTGCAGGCAGGGCAGCTAAAGCATGGCTCCTTGCACATCCTGTCCACCTCACACTTTACAGCACTCCACTCCAAGAAACTTTTGCTGAAGGCATCAGCTGATATTCGGCCAGTCTTTTAAGTAGAGGACAAACAACAGAATATTCACGGACAGTCATCATAAACATTGATTTGCACAATTTCCTTAAACTTGACAAATTTAGAAACTCACCCTTCCAAAATGGGCTGTTCGTTCATCCAGCACTTTGACAAAGGCCTTAAGTGACATCCCTGCTGCAGCTTCTTAATGTCATAGAAAGACTGAAAGACATCCATTGAAAACAGGGTGCAGAAATTTAAGGTGCCAGGCCAATATCCACCACCCTGGAAGTCCTTAACTGAGGGGGACCACATTAGGCCACAGCTGGTGCAGCTCACCACTGGCAGTGCAAGGTTATAACGGCCTTTAGGAAGGATAAGGAGAAATCCAGTCATGGCTCAACAAAGACATTCATTTTTTCCCATGTTGTTTTCAAAGCGGTCTGGTAAATCCAAATGACCTTTGACAGGTGCCCACATATACTGCGGGCCGAGGGTAATTCAAAACAATGTAGCAATGTACAATTTGCAATAAAACCTGCAAACACATCTATTGTGTATGTACTGTGTGACAAAAGAGCAACTTACCATTTATGGTTACAAGAGCCACAATTGCACCGGGTGAAACCTCAACGTTACCTGCTGGGCAGTCACACACAGTCTGGTCTTTGCACAGGCAACAGCCGAACTAACATTAAAAACACACAATATATATAAAAAGAATTGGAAATTAAATGATACACAATAAATATACAATAACAGCACACACTCATAGTACATAGCAATAAATGCATAAGACTTAAAAACCGTACATATTGGATTGTGAAACTCTGATGAAGGCTGCAAAAACCCTCCTGTTACTGCCTCTCTGCTGTGCAGGACAAAGCGTGTGTGAACTGCAATATCACAGTCAGCACAAAGGAATGGAAGAGGCAGGCAGTCCAGACACCTCACAACTACTTGTTTGCCACACTGACACACACGGTGTGACTGTGGATCCAGAGTAGCTAACATATTGTCTATAAGACAAGGCCTGGCCTCTTTCCACTTTAGCAAGGACACCATGTTTCTGATCGCCCAGTGAGTAGCAGCTGACTCAGACAACGTCTCACAAGTCATGGCTGCGTCCTCTTCTCCATCCTCCAACAACTGAAGGAGCTCCTGACGAAGCACCTCAGTTCCACACACTAACAGAAAAAAAATAAAGAAACTCTTCCACAAAGTGAAAAACACTCTAGGCAGTATGTTTCTTAGGACTGCACAAAAGCCCTGCCTAACTCAACTATAACAACAAATATAAAAGTAAAGGAATCACAATATATACAAGAAGGTAAAGTACCTTTTGTTGGGTTGACACTGGCAACATAACTAGGTTCTTCACGTGGACACTGATGCTGATCTGCAGACACTGGGGGGAAAAAGAGATTGAAGAATATTTACTTACTGAAATTCTTTGGTGAAAACAAGTTGTGAGATAAAATCAATGGTTGTGAGAACACTGACCACGTGGCAACTAGTACTTCGACTGGATGATGGTCTTTGAGGAATAAAATCTCCCTGTCTGTCAAGGGCGGCATCACTTACATTTTGATTAGATACCTTGAGTTTGTAAATGATCAGATTACATAATTGGAATACAATGTATCCAATTCAGGGTTGCAGGAGGATGAAGCCTATCCCAGCTGATACAGGACAAAGACAGGCTGCCAGTTTATTGCAGGGCTAACACGATATGTGTAACAGAAAATCCACTTAAATGTTTGATATTTCTTATAATAATCATAATTATGACTATTATTTAAAGGTTTCTTTAAATAATACATTTTGATTTTTTATAACCTCTAAAATATAAACCTGAGCTGTTTCAGATTCTGACCTCTGACCTCACTGCAGCTCCCTCTTGGAAGTACGTCTGCTTCTTGTCTACCCCCAGTGATGACCGCCTGCCCTTGATATCACGTACTGTACCTGAGGAACAAAAAAGGACAAACACTTGCCTTCATTTAAGAAGTACATTCATACAGAGGTAATCTATGGAAACACACTAGTTCACCCTTTGGGAGAAATCAGTTCCTGTGAAACATTTCTGTAAATGAACATCATGTGGAGAATGAATGAAATGAGTTCTTCAGGTGACTCAGCAGTCCCACACTGACAAATGAAATCTAGTTAAACTATTAAGCATATTTGCTCTTCTGAAATCTGTGTTAAACAACAACAAACATAAATTAGTAACAAAAATACAGCTGAGTAGAGGCTTTACAAACCACCAGCAGCCATAATGCTAAATTTTAATCTTCAAATGTTTCTGAGCCGTCTTCAACCTGCTTTTAACACATTAAAGTCCCACAGTCAATGCAGCCTGACTCAATCCTAGATGTTCAGCACACAGAGACACAGAGGTGCCGTTTAAAGTTTAGTGATAACCTGAGTCACTGATCATTTGCAGTATTACAGAGTCTGGCAGTCTTTGCATGATGTCCACGTCACTGTGAGTTTCTAGCTGACTCTCAGGTGTGACAGGTGTGCCAGCAGGAAAGAGTAATAATAACCTGCATCCTGAGGTTTGTCATGCAGGATTAAAGCAGCCAGGCTTTGTTCACACAGCTATTTATTTATTACAGCTATTAATATTTATTACAGATGCACTGAAGCTAATCGAGATATTTGCTGTCAGTCTGTGGCTGCGATTAAACACTTTACTGGAAACTTTATTAACTAGTAACTTCATCAGTCATGACAGAAGCTAATATTTCTGTGCTAACATCGTTTAAACAGTAACAGCTTTCCTCCAATATAAGCTAACGTTTACACCGTAACTTTAAGCTAGCACCATAAAGACGGTAAAACACGTAATAACATCTACAAATGCATCTTAAAGCTGTTATATTAGCACTCGGTGTATTACTAACATAACCACATTAACATTACTGACACTCGCAGACTTTTAATAGTCATTCTATAAATGCTGTCCGTTTAAATGGTCTTACCTGGTGGTCCATATGGTCCATAAGTGAAGCAGAGGGAGCCTGACCATGCGTCACACGTTTGACGAGTTGGGAGTGAGAACGTGTTGGGCTATAAGGAACACACTCACTTCCTGAGCCCTGGGCAATAAGAGACGTTTTGTGTTTTATGATTTATTGATATGTTTGATCCTTTCTGACCTGCGTTAATGAAGCAGTCATTAGAGCACCATGTCCGCTAGAATAGTTCTGTAGTTTGATGCTTGAGTCGTTGCAGACTTGTTGAAACTCCCTCACCCGTCAAAGCAGCGTCTTTGTTATTCGCGTCCAGCAGATGGCAGTGTTTCACTGTCTGACGGCTGTCTGAAGCTTCAGCTGGATTATCCGTTTGCTATGTTTGCCATGTTACAGTGGGGAGGAAAAACTCCTTTTTAACAGGAATATCTAGACATGAGTGATTACTGCAGTGGGGCACTATCTGTGCTATCTATAAGAAATGTTAGCAACAATAAAACTCTGAGGATCAGGGCTCCATTTCACTCCAGTGTTCAGTGGCATTTTAAAAGAGTGAATACCGACGCTGAATGTCTTTGTAAAGCAAAAGCACTTTGTTAGCCTTTACAGAGCAAAGCTATGGATCAATGTGCAGTGAAGAAAAATCGAGGTGGCCAGTCTGTCCTTTCCTAACCAATCACAGAGCTCCTTACATTGTTGCGCTGGAGAATAACTAAATATAATATAAAGATGATATTGAAAATAATCTTTTGTAGAGTCACTACTTAGTGGGCAGAGGACAGTTATCACTTTGCTGGATGCTTTAAAGTCGCATGTTCTGTATTTGCTGTATGCAGATTAGCAGGATATTAACAGATTAACAGCTTTTATTAGACTTCATATGATAATCAACAGTGAAGTGTTTCTCTTTCAGTGTTTATTCTTGCTCATTGAATGATCTCTGTTCAGATAATATGCTGCACTCATCTCATGTTTCTTTAAATACGGCATCACTTGTCCAGCTGTCAAACTCTGAAAGAGTTACAGTTTCACCACTGAGCACTTTGAATGGTTATTCTTTTATTTAAAAGCACTTATTCTAGCTGCATCATCAATACGACAAAAACAGTGACTTCAACAAAAATTTATCTAAAAATATTTAGGGGGAAATGTTCCTACACCCCTCATGTAAATGTTACATCTCCAAAAGGGAGAAATAATCAGAATAAGGCGTAATCATTGTCATGATAATAATGACCATGAAAATGAAACTAGGCCTACCTTTAGTTCAGCACACTCAGTGTTGCATAAAGACATGCGAACATGCCATCATCCATTCTGGAGCCTACTTTTAAAAAGAGCGAGCTGTTTATTCTGGCTGAGTAGCAAACAGAACCAACCATGAAAACCTAAACTGGGAAAACACTCGGAAACCTTGAACACTGGGAATATGGAGACACAGGGGTAGGTGAACAGACACTGACAAAGGACAGAGGAAAACAGAGACAATATATATAAGACAAGAAGTAACACAGACACCCTTTTCGGTGACAAAAATGAGAAAATATCCAGTGAAAGGCAGTTCTCTTGGAAAAACTGCCTTATTGATGTCAACGGTCAGAGAAAAATGTCTGATAGGAAGGCAACCGTAGCTCATACAACCATTTGTTGCAACCAAAGAATGCAGAAGAGCGTTTTGGTCAGCTAAGAACAGGAAATTGAAGCTACAGTTCTCAAAATTTGACATGAGAAGATTGGATAAATGTTGCCTGGTCTGATGAGTCTTGATTTCTGCTCTGACATGCAGATGGTCGGGTCAGAATTTGGCATAAATAGCATGAAAGGATGGATCCATGCTGCCTCATGTCAGCTGTGCAGACTAGTGGTGGTGGTGTCACTGTGGGGGGGAGTGGCGGTATTTTCTTGCTGAAACGTTACATAGTGTGTGTGTGTGTGTGTGTGTGTGTGTGTGTGTGTGTGTGTGTGTGTGTGTGTGTGTGTGTGTGTGTGAGAGAACAACTTGAAACAAACTGCAGCAATAAGGGCAAACTAGTGCACAGTTATGTTTACGTGAGCGTTATTTTGTATGCATTTGTACAGTTCCATAACTGTGAGAATACATTGATAGCATTTAACTCTAGTAACAGGCATTTGTACCAGTAAGCATGAAAAAGTAGGGAAAAGAACTAGTATGTAAGCACTGACTAGTACTGTAAAGTATATGTGTATATAGAGCAATCGTGGCTCAAGAGTTCGCAGTTCATCCTGTAATTGGAAGGTTGCCAGATTGAGCCCCGCCTCCGACAGTCTCGGTCGTTGTGTCCCGGGGCAAGACACTTCACCCGTTGCCTACTGGTGGTGGTCAGAGGGCCCGGTGGCGCCAGTGTCCGGCAGCCTCGCCTCTGTCAGTGCGCCCCAGGGCAGCTGTGGCTACAATGTAGCTGCCATCACCAGTGTGTGAATGTGTGAATGACTGAATGTAGTGTAAAGCTCTTTGGGGTCCTTGGGGACTAAGTAAAGCGCTGTACAAATACAGGCCATTTACTGTGCGTGTGTTTATGCTCAAGTGTATGAATAAATTAGTCAGTTTTAAACAGTTGCAATTTAAACAGTAGAAGAGTGGCACTATATTTATATATTTATAAAGAATTTCAAACAACAATTAATTGATGCTCAAAGCAGGTTTATTTAATTAATATCCAGATTTCCAATTAGTTCCCAATTCATTCAGCAGCAAATCACATCACCACTCACTTCAAGGCTGTATGTATTATTGTAAGGTAGACCCTACAATAGTACATACAGAGAACCCAACAATCATATGACCCCCTATGAGCAAGCACTTTGGCGACAGTGGGAAGGAAAAACTCCCTTTTTACAGGAAGAAACCTCCGGCAGAACCAGGCTCAGGTCGGGGCGGCCATCTGCTGCGACCGGTTGGGGTGAGAGAAGGAAGACGTTTGTTGTAGGTCTGATTGAAGGACTGATGTGATGGTAAGTTGTCTGCTGTTCCGCTTTGAATATTGAGAGATTAGTTGATGGATTTCAAGCCAAATTGTGCCCAAGTTTAAGACCACATTCACTGGTTGTTTTTGTTGATGTTATTGTTTTGGGCTTTTTTTCCACAAGAATTTCTAGCTCCCCTAGAATTCTGGCCACCCAAACGATGATTGCTGCTGAGAGAGCACAAGGTTTTGTCCCCCTGTACTATTCATGTCCGTGCAGGGGGTTCTCCTTGAGAGGCCAGGGTCGAAAAAGGGATGCTTCAGAACCTCCGAGGGTGTTATGCGCTGATTTGCATCCAAGGCCAACATTTCTTTGATTAGCCTTACAAATAATGTTTGGCCATTTTCCGGTCCTCGCCTAACCTTCAGCAGTTGTTCGAGGTCATCGAGACGCTTAAGTTTTATATATCGAGTTTCCTTGGATCGATAATCTGTCTCGTATTGAAATTGTTCTTGGGTCTTAAATGTCCAGCGCTGTTCGTTGTGGTTATCCTCGATGAAATAGCTGTCAGTGTACAAGCCAGACTCTAGAAGATGATCTGGTAGCTGACCCTGGGTTTCAATTATGAATTTCAAAACGTCATAATCGTCTTCCCCAGGATAGAGAGGCACCCCTGTAGCAAGCTCCACAGCTACCAGCCCCAGAGACCACATGTCGATTGCTTTGTCGTATGGAATGCCAAGCATAACCTCAGGTGCACAATAACCAATTGTCCCCACACGGTCACCAGGAATCACTGCAGAAGCAGGACATGCGAGGCCAAAGTCTATGAGTTTGACTTTGACGGGAGACTCACTGCGGTTCACAACCATGATGTTTCCAGGTTTGAGGTCAGCATGCACTATTCCCACAGAACCCAGGTGGAACAGAGCATTTGCGAGCTGATGCAAAATTGGCCTGATTTCTCTCATTGGGAGACCTCGGTTATTCCGGTCCCCAATGTAGTCTGACAGGCTTTGGTCGAGGAGTTCGAAATTCAAGCAAATGCGCTCTCCGTCGAGGAAATAGCCGTTCCATTCGACAATGTTGCACCTGTCTGGATCCAAGCGTCGTAGCTGCTCCAGGATGAAAATTTCCAGTTTTGCCTGGAGCAGAATTTCAGGGTCGCTCTTGTTGACTTTAATAGCAACCGTTTTGTTGTTTTTTGTATCGCGACATCTGGTTACCAAACCAAAGCCTCCTTCTCCAAGGAAGGCCTCTACCACGTGGTGATCTCCTAAAATGGTCCCTTTCGTTATTTGAAGATCATCTTCAGAGGCAGATGGGTTGGCTGAGGTGTTGATGTCTCTTTTTTGAGGAAATTCAACTGAGTTTTGGAAACTGCAGCTGAATTTTTGCGATCCATGACTTTTCCAGCTTGAAGGCTGCTGAGAGAGCACAAGGAGTTCTCCCCCTGTACTATTCATGTCCGTGCAGGGGGTTCTCCTTGAGAGGCCAGGGTCGAAAAAGGGATGCTTCAGAACCTCCGAGGGTGTTATGCGCTGATTTGCATCCAAGGCCAACATTTCTTTGATTAGCCTTACAAATAATGTTTGGCCATTTTCCGGTCCTCGCCTAACTTTCAGCAGTTGTTCGAGGTCATCGAGACACTTAAGTTTTATCGATCGAGTTTCCTTGGATCGATAATCTGTCTCGTATTGAAATTGTTCTGGGGTCTTAAATGTCCAGCGCTGTTCGTTGTGGTTATCCTCGATGAAATAGCTGTCAGTGTACAAGCCAGACTCTAGAAGATGATCTGGTAGCTGACCCTGAGTTTCAATTATGAATTTCAAAACGTCATAATCGTCTTCCCCAGGATAGAGAGGCACCCCTGTAGCAAGCTCCACAGCTACCAGCCCCAGAGACCACATGTCAATTGCTTCATCATATGGAGTGCCAAGCATAATCTCAGGTGCACAATAACCAATTGTCCCCACACAGTCACCAGGAATCACTGCAGAGGTGTTACATGCGATGCCAAAGTCTATAAGTTTGACTCTGACTTGAGACTCACTGCGGTTCACAACCATGATGTTGACAGGTTTGAGGTCAGCATGCACTATTCCCACAGAACCCAGGTGGAATAGAGCATTTGCGAGCTGATGCAAAATTGGCCTGATTTCTCTCATTGGGAGACCTTGGTTATTCCGGTCCCCTATGTAGTCTGACAGGCTTTGGTCGAGGAGTTCGAAATTCAAGCAAATGCGCTCTCCATCGAGGAAATAGCCGTTCCATTCGACAATGTTGCACCTGTCTGGATCCAAGCGTCGTAGCTGCTCCAGGATGAAAATTTCCAGTTTTGCCTGGAGCAGAATTTCAGGGTCGCTCTTGTTGACTTTAATAGCAACAGTTTTGTTGTTTTTTGTATCGCGACATTTCGTTACAACACCAAAGCTTCCTTCTCCAAGGAAAGCCTCCACCATGTGGTGATCTCCCAAAATGGTCCCTTTAGATATTCCAAGCTCATCTGAGCCGAAGGATGGGTTGGCTGACATGGTGTAATGTGTCTGTTTGCGCTGTGGATTGGTGAGAAACAAAACTGAACTTGTTTTGGTTTCTCTCGTAAATTGCTCTCAAAACTTCTCGAAAGGGTTTCAGTTGCTGCAGGTCAACGTCCGTTAAGCATAAAGTAACAGGTGAGCGCTCCTATTTATGGGTTTTGGGATCAAAGCAAAGTTATGACGTCAGAAAGGATCAAAGCAAAGTTACCGCGTCACAAGCGATCGAAGCGATTCTAATATGTGCGCATGCGCACATATGAGAAGCGATCGAAGGGATTCTAATATGTGCGCATGCGCACATATGAGAAGTGATCGAAGGGATTCTCATATGTGCGCATGCGCACACGTGCTTGTTTGTGTAATATTGTTCACACTAAACTTGACCCTAATCAATTTAATATCAGTCAATCAAAGAAAATGTTAGTTTTGGAAAATTTTAAAATGACATAACTGACAGTTAAAACATTTTTTGTTCATGTATTTGTATTTGTATTGTCTTCGGGGTTTTTTTTGCATACCATGTCAAGCTTTTCTGTATATAGTCATGTCGTAGATTTCGGAGCAAACAAGAAATTGAATTGGATTTTAATATTGCAGTGCTTGGATTTCGGATTTGGTGCTTAAAACTTCTTGAAACTGTAACCGTATTTCATTCACCACAAATAACTATCTGATTGAATAGTTTTCTTATCAGATAGAGAAATAAAACGAGTCGCAAAGTCTAAAAGCAACATTTCTCTGCCTGGGCTGTACCTCTGCACGTTAGTCTGTTTCAGTGTGTGACCCCTCACCCCCTCCCTGATCAGTCGGGGGTGAGTGCGCTAATGTGCCTGGAGGCCGTTTTAATGAGTGTTTGCTGGAAAACGAAAAATACAAGAAGGATTTGTACGTTTTCACAACGGGGGAGTTTGCGTAAGTACTAGTAAATAATTTTCTCGAGTGTGTACGTTACACATGTTATTTGTTTCAAATTGGTATTATTATTTTGCTAGCTAGCAAACTCGCGGGATAAAGGATTGAAGTGCACTCAGTGCGATACAATACGGTGGCGCTATTCTAACAGTTAGTTATTGCAGGGTAACTTGTAGAATATGCTGTGAATTGAACCAAGATTACACAGCAGTAGCAGTAATACGAGTTACTTCCCTCAAGTGAAAGCGTTAAACGTTAGCCCGATGCTTAACTAGCCAACGTCAGGCTTTCTGATTGAAAGCTAAAAGCGACGTTGTCACCAAGTAAACAGAATAGTGATGATATTTTTGTGTATCGCTGCAGCCTTTTCAAGTATTAACCTGGTGTCTTTGGGAACAGCTTAGGGGGAAATGACGGTAATATGACTGAACCATATGGGAACAAAGAATAGGCACTTTTTTGTGCTACCGAAGTTTCCTCGCTTTCATTCAAAATCTGTTTATCATGAAACAATTGAAACATAATGGCTTCAAGCTGACATTGAGGCCTGTGGGGCACTATCAGCCACTGAGACAGTAGACAAGTGACTATTTCACACTTTAAGGCTGCCTGTTTATTTAAGGGAGATGAACATTATAACTGTACATAATAATATCAATGATGATAGATTAAATAAATGGGTTTTTGAAAGACGCTTGTGCATTTTTAAAGTCTAAAGTGTTGAATTGATCTGAGTATGTCATCTGTTCAAAGCCTCTCCCAGTCAGTGCTGTTCTCTATGCCTGTCTTACTCTACATGATGTTATTAGCACAAACACTTTAAAGGTGATAATTAGGTCTACAACAATAACACAGACTGCAATGTAGTTAAGCATCTTACAGTTAGTTTTGAATGAATGAACTTAAAAAACAACACAAGCAAAGATCTGTCTCCTCCTGTTTTTTGTGTCACATAAGAAAGAAGCATCAATATCTGATGAGAAGACTTATTATTAATTTGGCCTTTCACGTGGTCTTATTCAGGTGATGCGAAGTGAAATATGCATCCTTTTTATGGTAATGTGCTGGAAAATGTTGAAAATGGACATTAAACGTGCTCACAAAGTGCTTGAATTTGACCCTGAAAGGTGTATGAAGCCAGAAAAAGTCACACTTGGAGTAAAAACCTCTCATAGCGAGTTAATCATATTCAATTGATTTGATGCTTTCAGCACAAAATTTAGCCACACAGTCAGGACAGCGTCTGATTTACCTTCATCGGTAAACGTGTTTATGCAGTACATAGTAACAGTGTGGCTGAGTCCTCTGGTTCAAATCAGTTCCAGTACATTTGGAGATGTAAGTCTTAACCTTTCACATGCATCGGGAAGGAAAAAACATTTAATCTTCACAGTACTGCCGAAGTGCAGCGATACATTGTGAAGTGCACATTTCCATTTCTCATACAGTACCGAGCAAAAGTCTTGAACCACCCCCTTATTTTTTCATGTTTTGCCAGGTCAGTCTGTGTTAACGGTGTTATTAACTGCATTCTTCAACTAAAGAAGTGAGAACAAATGATGTGGGCTTTTGTTTTTTTGCAATAGGCTGCAAGTGAATGTGTACAGATACAATTTAAAATTGGTTCTTTGTTAAGTTTTCTGGTCCTTTCCATGACTTAGGTGTCTGTTTATGTTTGAATGTTTCAGAGATTAGTGTGAAGGGTCTTAACAGACAAAAAGTGGTCAAATACAAGCCCTGGATTAAAAATCAGAAACACTTTAAAAAGCCTGGAGAGCTATTCCTTAATACCACTTTAAAGATTACAGGGAAGTCCGGATCCCTGGAAGCAAATGAGGGATGGCTCAAGACTTTTGCACAGTGCTGTACATGTCATGTTCCCTGTTTTATAGCTCAGCTCAAACTGACACGTTCTCACTAACTGCTTCTCATTTTCTCCACAGTAAACTTTAACCACTTCCAGATACTGCGGGCCATCGGGAAAGGAAGCTTTGGAAAGGTAATGCAGCCTCCATTTTTCACGCCACTTGTATATTGTTTGCCCTTAATTACCCACCACGGTCGTCATCTCTAAAGAATCAGTGCAAGCGAAGCGAAATGTGCTGGGATTACACTTCAGTTCTCGTGTGCTGCTGTTATTTAATAACAGTTATAAATGCAGCTTATGCAATTATTTCTATAAAGTCAGTTAGAGGAGAGCCAATTTCTATTTCATCTCACTCAATCTAGGTGGGAATTTTGACCCCACGTCTCAATTTAATTACACAGCACATTGAACGTCTGGATGAGACTTCAGTAATGAATTCAGGACTGTGTGTGTGTGTGTGAGAGACACAATTGGGGCTGCAGAGATTGGAATAGTTTACCTTCATTTTAAATATCACTGCCCTGTGCACATTGTCGGCTTTAAAATTCAAACTTAAAGAGTTTGTAAGTAAACTGGCTGAGATGAGACAGACGATGCACCGGGTCCTCGTCTGAGTGCTTTCAGTTGTGCTGTCTCTGTTGCCCAGCCATGCACACACAGACACTGTGCTACACTTACACAGTGAGACAGATGCTCACAGAGACGTCCAGATACATTTTGTCCTTGCTGGAGGTCATCTTGTGTTTTTTGGCCCACTGTGGCCTCACACCGAGCTCCTGCTGTTTTTTGAACACTTTAACAGCACCAGTCTTTAGCTTCCTGTTGAACACACTTAAGTGGGGGAGGTGTTATTATTAGTGGTAAATGATTTGTGTATTTGTTGGATGCACCTCAGAGCAACAGGAAACATGACACGACACGCTCCAGTAACCTGCAGTCTTTACAGTGAGGACACACAAACATTAACCCTCTGCTCCTTACAGAAACTCTCTAAATCCTGTAAGTTTCTTGACTGCCACTTGGAAAGTTGAAACTTCAGCTCCCTCCACAGATTTTCTACAGTACTGATGTCTGGAGACTGACTAGACCACTCCATGATCTTATAGCACTTCTCCACTAGTACATACTCAGATCAGCTTGCTGTGACTCAACTCATTTTCCATTACAATCAAGTACCACCTAATGTGCGTGGGGTCATTACAGCAAAGCGGCCCAATGTCCATGTTGTCATTTATGAGCAACACGAATGCCACAACAAAGGAAGACGTCGCAGCGATGATGTATCTGTGGCTTTTTGTCACACTTGGAAACCACGGTGTTGTGCAGCTATTTGCCTTGTTGCAGGGTTTTAAAAAAACTGCAGTTTTGATTTTAGTGAAAGACACCGTCTCATGACTCATTGAGTGCCGCGACTGACGAGCCAATCCGTGGCCTGCAGTCTGACGATGTCACAATTCCTGACTGCTTGGAACCCCGACTAAGTCGTCCTGTAGCCCACATCATAATGTTTCCATCTCTCTGCTTGACTGCGGGGATGCTACTTTTTGCATCACACTCGTATTTCAAAAGGTCAGTTAAAGCCACATAATTGGAATTTGGTTTCATCTCCCCACAGCACTTTCTCCAAAGTCTTCCCTGAATCATTTAGATGTTCACTGGCACTTGAGATGGGCCTATACATGTTTCTCCTTGAACAGGTAGCTACCCTATGTTAGCCTAGCTTTCTATCACTGATGCTCTGTGTGTATGCTGCTGCCTCTCGTCTCGTGTTACTTAAAAAATTAACCCCACAGCTTCAATAACCGTATCTAAAAATCTCTCAGTGAAAGTTACGGTTGTAGGTTTGGAAACATTTTGGGGTAGCCAGTGTTAAATAGAGACAGGGCCACATTCTTTATCTAGTCATTGTAATGAAAGAAGCACATTAAAAACTATATGAGAGTTTGCTTTTAACAAGCATGTAATGACTCTACTTAGTTTAGGTAGTCTTAGGGAGTCAAACTGAAAGTAGCATTTTGTGGATGTTTTCCCTGCTGCCCGATCCCATCAGTCTCTTAAAGCATCATTTTTATGCGCCCTGGTGTGACAGTGGTTTCATGGCGCTACAGGTTACCTGAGCACATCAGGTATATTACGGTTGAAAACCAGTGCCCGGCCTTCCAGTGGGTGTTCGACCCCTCGTGCACAGCTCAGGAGTCTAAACGACCCAGCAGTTATGGACATGTGTGTTTTTGGTGTGCTGTCCCTCGTTCTCCCTGCTTGCAGGTATATCTGTGTTTGTGTGTGGATGCCGGAGTTTCTGAGAGCACCTGTTTACAGGCACCTTCAGGCCTGGTGGGTGTGGCCCTGCCAGGTGGTTGGCCACCAGGGCCGTGCAGAGAGGTTTAAAGGGGCGGGTGCTCAAAGTTAAAAAAGGGGCACATTGAACCAGGCTGAATAACAACAACACACATTCATCAAGAATCTAATATGGGAAGGGCAGGGCTGTGTTGATCTGGGACTGTAGACATTAAAAAGTCCATAGGAGAGATGGTAGCTGATTAAACAAGGGTCATGAGATAATAACAAAATGCAAAGATTGGTGACAGCGCTTGGAACCATAAGGCAACAAAAAACTGTGAGAAATAATTTAGGCTCTGCCTGTGAATCACTCTTTGCTTCTCTTCTTCCTTCCTTCCCATCATTTCATATATCACTCTCCACTTGCTGTCTATCTGAGAACAAGGCACAACTTGCTATTGCAATAAACTATAATCTAATTATCCACACCTAACAACTCCTGCACTTAATCTATAATAAAATGATGACAGAAAAATGTTATAGCCCTGCCTTTAGTAGCCTCACACAGCTCCTGCTGTTTCCTCCTCATGTCCTTACCAGCCATGTCTGCACAATGTTATATCATGAGTAATATTTTTAAAAAATCCATCTAAATAAAACACACACATGCACGCACACACAGTGACATTTTAGACCTTCTTCAGAATACTGTATATACTATGGGCATCGCACTGATCCAGAATCCTTACATTATTATTTATTACTAGAGCTACAATAATAAAGCAATGAGGAGGGGGAAGTAATAAATATGAAATAATGTATTTAGCTGGAGGAGGTGGCTGGGGAGAGGGAGGTCTGGGCCTCTTTGCTTAGGCTGCTGCCCCCGCGACCCGGCCTCGGATAAAGCGGATGAAGATGGATGGATGGATAATGTGTTTATGATGATTCCATTTGTTTCACTATCCACTCTGTGCAGGGCAAAGCTTATTACATTTTTAAACTGTAGAGATCCAATCATTTTACTGCTGTAAAATCCAAATTTTGTCTTATTTAAAATATAAATCTAATATAATCTGCTTCTTAATGTATGTTCTTTAAAATACAGCATGTTTTTAATATATTATAATTATTATGTGGACATGCATATTAGATCATTTTTAGTGAAATATAATCCCTCCAGAAAGGCAGGAAAAGCCCGGAAACTTACTTTAAAACTAAATATGTTCCTAAAACGGTGACAGAGCTACAGACCCATGACAGCCTTACACAGGTAGCCAGCAGCTATGACCAGCACTACTTGTGCAGTTAATAAAAGGACAGGTAATGTTTGTGGCGCTGTTGCACACACAGCACGCTCGTTTGTTTCAGTTCGTCAGTTGCAACAAGACAGCTTACCAACGTGTACGTAATAAGCTGATACTCCTGTGTGCTACACACTACAGTGTACGCTGTACACCTACTTACTGGTTGTGTCGCATCAGTCTGTGTCTCTGAGTTAACTTGTGTTTCTCCTACAGCTCCGGACTGTTAAAAATGCGCGTGCTCTTTGTGAGCTCGTTCCCGGCTCGTAACCAGCGCGTTCTGCCGTCAAGGGCGATCATTGGTTAAATGTGATCATGTGACTGATGCAAGCCAGATCCTTTTATTTAGCAAAACTGTGATTAATAGTTAAATATTATTGTTGAGGAGCACAGACAGGACTCCGCACGCACACACACATAAAAAAATAAAAAAATAAAAAAATTTTTTTTAAAAGTTGCCTCAACAAAAGGGCACTTTGGGCAAACATCAGGAAAGGGGCGGGTGCTCAAGCCCCTCTAGCCCCCCCCTCTGCACGTGCCTGTTGGCCACACTTGAAGACCATCACGCAGCTGATCAAGCCTTGTCGGAGGAGCTACTTAAGAATGCGGTGGCGCTCTCTCTGACGCTGGATCATTGCGTGACTTCACGTTAGTCTCTCGGCCAGTCAGTACGGATAGTCTGCCGCATTGTATGTGTCTTACGGCTGCCTGTTTGTTATCTCCCCAGGAGAAGCGTGGAGATGAGAGGGCAGCGAGCACGGGGTGCTCAGACACTGAGGAGCGGAGACAAGGAACACTAGCACTGGGAAGAGGACATTTCACGGGAGTCGGGAACGCACTGCGGATTTATTGTTATTTTCCATTCACTGTAAATAAACGCACTGCTTGCATTCAGAGCTCCGTGCCTGGCTCCTCCTTCCTCACATCCCCACGGTTGACGCTGGCCAACCGTGACAAATAGCTTTTCTTAGATTCATTATTAGTTCAACATTGACAAATAGTAGTTGACTAATATCAGGAGCCAAAAAGAAAACAAAAAACAAACTAAATAAATATTTCAGACGCTGAAAATAAATTATTACGGTTGTTTAAATTTGCTGTCAGCAAGTTAGGTCTAATGCATGTAGTCAATCTAATGAATCAATATTACATGTAAAAAGTACAGAACTGAAAATGAAACTAAAATATAACGGTAAATGAACTGGTTCTTGTATAAAACCTTTCTACTCTCTACAACTTGCCTCATTCATGCACTCACTTTTTTCTATGCTTTTTCTCTGTAAGTGCTTTCTATCTAACATTAATACGCATTCATCCTCCCGATGGATGCATCGGAGAGCAACTTGGGGTTAGCGTCTTGCCCAAGGATATTTGGCATGCAGGCTGGAGCAGGCGGGGATTGAACCAGCAACTTTCTGATTAGTAGGTTTCCTGCTCTACCTGAGCTACAGACACCCCAATTTGTGGTGCTCTGGAAACAACACGTTCTCATCCCAACAGGTAACGATGCTATGTGACAAATCATCGGTATGTGTAAATGTGTTTTTTGTTCTAATCATGAATCGCTTTGTAAAACAAGACCTGATAGGGTTAAGGTTAAAGTTATGGTTAGAGTTAATGTTAGGGATAGGGCTGGAATGGACGGCTGGAGCCTCTCCTCCAAGTGTGTGTTACTGCCGCCATCAGCATTCTGTTGTATTCTGTTGTCTGCTTTTCTCTGTAAGCGCTTCGAGCCTGTACTTTTTTGCTTTAGCTGAGTAATGAAGTTGAATCAGTACTTTAACTTTCACTGGAACAATAGTATTTTTACTTCTACTTAAGTGGAGAATGTCTGATCTTTTGCCAACTCTGGCCGTCTCTCAGTCTTGGAATACCCACTTGTTGTCCAGCGGTGTCCTGGGAATATGGGAACTAGACAGACTGGGGAAACAATGGGAGGAGACACAAAGATGGAATCACTTTTACCATCTTTTATGTATTTGCTGGTCGTCTTATTTCTTCTATTTTGCAAGCACAGTGTTGCAATCATTGTCTTTGTGGTACAATGACACAGGTAGAATGCAGGTGTTTTCATGTAACACGATGCCAGAAAGATGAGTAATGTGTTTTGAAGAGAAGATAAAACATCATGTTTGAACAAAGATAAGCAGCAGACACGTCTGTGTGTGAGTTGTTCAGGTTCAGTAAGAAGGTAATATGTCTGCAGAATTTGTAATTCTTATGAAGATATTGCTTGTACAATAAATAAAATCCCTTTAACTTCTTCTGGAGAGTGTCTTTATATATTTAGTCATTTTGGGGCGATCCTTTATTTAGTAGTAACTCTAGTCGGGGATATATATCAGAGTTTACTTTCAGATATGAGCATTGTGTTTCCTGTGGATGAATGAATGAATTATTTATTTATGTAATTTTTGAAAGACTGGCTCATGTAAAATCTCTGAAAGTATGACAAAGCTCTCCTGTTACACTTTATGGACACCTGAGCGTCACCATGAGGGCCTGTCTTTATTCACTTTATTCACTGAAATCCACTTTTATAATGAATTCACAGTAATCACTGACACCTTCAGAGCATTACATTCATTAAAGACGTCTTCTACACCTACTCTTCCAGACGACCGACACATACTTCAACCACTGCAGGTTAACCAGCCACTCATCAGTAAAGCAAAAACTAAATGTAAATGTCCTCATGTGGAAAAGACTGAAACACAACTCCCATATATCACTAATGTAACAGATCCATTTAGGGAGAGTGAGAACACTAGGCTGGATGTGTTTTAATGCAGGAACATTCATCATGTCTTCAGTTCAACAAATCATTTACATTGAATATGTGAGCTGGATGGTTACACGACACAATGTGATTGTCAACAATAACTGCAATGAACGCTGGTTTGAGGGCGGAGTCAAGGAGGCCATTTACGTGAAAAGGGAAAGACCCTCTCTGAATCAAGGAGGGGGCCTAAGGGTACATCTGTCACCATCTTACAATGCTGTGATTGCAGCCGTTCTCCAACTCTCTGTGAATGGTACTCAGGACCATTGATCAGTGGTTGTTGATCAATGGTCATGAGAATTTGCATAATCATGATTAAGGAACTGACCTCCCAGCCCATTGTTCCTTCAGTCGGCTGGTTTCTCTGACTGAAAACGCTACGTCCAGAAGAACAGAATCAACTTTTGGAGATTTACTTCCCTGATGATTGAGCACGCATCAAGACCTTTTAATCAGGCCAACAAATATCTTGTACTCAATTTTAGCAGCAGCCATTGTGACACTGATGATAAAACTTGTGTAAAAGTGCGAAGCTGTAAAAAAGTAATTATAAAAAAGCGTTTTTGTAGCTGAATGTTACTGGATAGCTGTTTCATCTGTAACACATCAAAATAACCTGCTAAGGTTTAATAGGCTATAAGGAACACACTCACTTCCTGAGCCCTGGGCAATAAGAGACGTTTTGTGTTTTATGATTTATTGATATGTTTGATCCTTTCTGACCTGCGTTAATGAAGCAGTCATTAGAGCACCATGTCCGCTAGAATAGTTCTGTAGTTTGATGCTTGAGTCGTTGCAGACTTGTTGAAACTCCCTCACCCGTCAAAGCAGCGTCTTTGTTATTCGCGTCCAGCAGATGGCAGTGTTTCACTGTCTGACGGCTGTCTGAAGCTTCAGCTGGATTATCCGTTTTCATGTTTGATTAGAGGTTTGTGTGTGTGTGTGTGTGTGGGTTTTTAGCCACGAGTTGTCCACGATAAAGCATATTGAATGGCCTGTCTAATATTGTTAGAATTCTCCTTTGGGTTAGTTTCATTACTCAATCGGGACATTTATTTGGAAAAAGAAAAAAAGAGGGAAAAAAAGAAAAAAAAAGAAAAGAATTAAAAATAAATAAATCCTCATAGTTTACATTTACAAATATCAATACTGAATGTTACGTCCCTCTGCAGCTTCTAATCGTCTCAGTGTTTTCAGCTGGTGCTAATTGGCCACACCTAGTCAGGTGTGGATAAAAGCATACCTGAGGCAAGCTTCCCGGCAGTGCACTAGTCTTTGCCTTGGTGGCACCAGCCATTTTAGCCAACCTGGTTTTCCATTTTAGGATGAAACCTCTTCTCACCCACACTCTGCTATTCATCTCTGTTTTTATGTTGCGGCTTTTGAGCCGGGTCGTAACACTGAAGATTACAAAGATCAACATTAAGACCAGTCTGTGCATTCAAAGCAGTGACAGAAAAGAGTGTGGGGCATTAACCCCCACTCACTTCACAGTTCACGTTCACAGCGAGCTTCGTCGAAATTTACAATGAGACCCTGAGGGACCTTGTGTTCACCGGCAAGTCCAGCAAGAGACCTGAGCATGAGATCCGCAAGACAGCCAGCAACGAATTGACAATCACTAATCTCACCTATGAGCGGGTCTCCAATGAGGATCAGGTACAGCAGACAGACATCTGTAGCTCAGAACAAATTAATTTCAAATCTGCTGACAAATTGTTACCAAACTTTGAAAATACATCAAACTTTATCGATGCTCTATGTTTTAAAACGTTCCCTCGTCCTCTCAGGTTCTCCGTCTGATTGCTTTGGCCAATCAGAATCGCTCCACTGCCCAGACAGCCCAGAATGACCGCTCGTCTCGCTCCCACTCAGTCTTCCAGCTGGATATTGAGGGAGTTAATGCCGGCAGGGATGTCAAGTGCAAATGTATCACACTGGAAGTACCAGCATCAGGAATGTGGCTTCTTCTTTTTGGATCTATAATATTTAGTCTGGTTAGTTATTGTTACTGTAACCAGTGCAAAATCTGCTCTGATGACTCAACGTTAATGTTTGAGCCCCTGAGCGCTAAAAGAAGTGTTTTGTAAAGTATTAAAACTACCTTTAATGGAAGGAAAAACGGATCACTGCTTCCTATAAGAGTTGGTTTTCTCTGTGTGTGTAGCCACTCTGTGCCTGGTGGACTTGGCTGGCAGTGAGCGAATGGTGAAGAGCCAGTCTCAGGGTGACCGTTTCAAAGAGATGACCGCCATCAACAGCTCACTGTCCAACCTGGGCGTCGTTATCGCCGCTCTGGCCAAAAAGGTCTGCAGCTGACTGGTTTTTTAAGGAAGCAAAAGAAGATCAGATCAGATGAGCATGATGTGTCTATTGGAAACAAGTTCAAAGAATTGTCTAATAATGAGTTGCTGTGCATCCACACTGCCTGACATATTTTACCTTTACAAATAAAGCAGGTACAACAGATTCATATACCAAAACAAATGTCAGGAACTTCACCAGATCACAGGGCATTGATCCTTTCTCTCTCTCGCTTTTTTTTTTTTTTACTCATCTCTGGAATTTTTCTTTTGTGTTGATCTTTACTCATACCAAGGCTGCTGGCTTGGGGCTGGCTATGAGCTCTGGATAGCTTTAACTTTAACAACATCTTCTTCTTCCTTACCTTCTTTAAAATATTCAATGTTCAGCTGGGTGAGGGTGATTTAAGGGTCTGTGGAGTTTGATGTTGGAAACACAGTGAGGCGGTTTGCCTCTAACAACAGGTTAGTGTGTGTCTGTGAGTGTGTGTGCCTATATGTCTGTGGCACTGTGCACATATATGAAACTAGCTGGCTTGTAATCAGACATACTGGAAGCTGATCAGCCAGTCACTACTCCATGTCGAGAAGTTGAATA
This sequence comes from Rhamphochromis longiceps, assembly GCF_057381845.1. Lineage (NCBI taxonomy): Eukaryota > Metazoa > Chordata > Actinopteri > Cichliformes > Cichlidae > Rhamphochromis > Rhamphochromis longiceps. Next base: position 63,821,813 of record NC_140559.1, on the reverse strand, counting down.
TCGTCTGATTCCGATCCCTGGCCAGTTGATCGGTCCATTTGTACTTTGTACTAAGGATCTGACAGATTAAACAACATTTAATGTCGACTTTGAAGGATATTTGAATACTCTTTATGGGGTAATGTGTACAGAAGTTCAGGGTTGCGCTGTATGCATTTAAAAATGTCTTACTTTGTTCATAATCTAGCAGCTATACACAGGTCAGAGGTGGAAGTAGGTGGCACTTAAATTTCATTTAAATGAATGGTCTTTGATTAAACTGTTACTTTTCACATCATCTCTTTTAATCCAAATTACATAAATCTAAAAAAGAAATTTTCAGTGAAAATAATTTCTTTTGTGCATAGCTCAGAAATATGGCCTCACCATTGCCTCCTCATTTAGTTTGCATGGACCTGTGCAAATTAGTCCCCACCTCACCCTTTCAACCATGTGTCCTGCATGACTGAGCAGCTTGGTGCGAGATGCACTAGTAGCACAGCTCATAGCAATGACAAAAATGTAACACCAGCCTCCAATTTATCACTTGTAGCTTACCAGTGCCTGCACTGGTTTCTGGGTTTGATGAGAACATTAATAATACCAACAGCTCTGCTGATTCCTTAGTAGTCTATTAGTTTGCACTTTAGCATGGACACCCAGTCCCTTTTGCAGCATTGCTTATAATCACTAATCACTTCCTGTGAAGCTCTTCTAATTTTAATTTGCAATCTGACTTGCTTCATCTGCACTATGAGTTAGAACAAAGAAAACACACCTGTGCAGTGTCAGTCACTACTCGTTGTGTGAAACCTTTTGGGATCGAATACCATCTGTGTCACATTATATTCATCCTTCCCCATGTACGTCATTGGGTTTAGACAGAGCTGTATCGGCATGAGACGGCGTTAAGGTGACAGTTGCCACAGTGTGACGTTGTGCTGTATCTGTAGTAATAGCCCTAAAAGACGTCAGGGGATTTACTCAAGCTGACAGGAAGATGGCATAGTCTATTGATGCATTAATTCAACTGCCGTTTCTACTCACAAAGCCTCCAGTGCCTATAAAAATGCTGGGATTCCATTCTGAGTGAGGAATGAATAGCAAATTGTAACTCTATGATGCTGTATTTATCCACTGTTGAACCCCCCCCCCCCCCCCCCCCCCCCCCCTTTTTTTTTTTTTTTCCCTGACTGCACTCCTAGACTAGAGGACAGGGTGCCAGATTTTAAACTTTTCCCTTGCCCTTATATTTGTCTGATATTCTTGAACTAATAAGAATATCGGACTTGCTGATGAAAATTATAGTTATGCAGGAGAAAGTAATGCATGCCAAAGCAAGATCCAACACAACAATTTGGATTTCCAATACTCCAGAGTTGACATAAATGATTACCATGATTCAGTCATTCTGCCCCCCAAAGCAATATCATTGCTAACGTGCTGAATAATTTATGTAAGCTGCGATATAGTATCTTCCAGCTTGCAGCTTTGACACCACCCAGGATAAGATGTGCACTGGTGCCAAATGTGTTGCTGTCAGTTGCACGCAATTACGTTACTTTAGTTAACTCAAAATGAGTTTTGTGAGAGAATGCCATCTCTGCAAGTGTGGTTGTTAACTTCAGTAAGCAGGTTTCAGGAAAGTTAGCGAAACGAGCTGGTATGAAGTAAAGTCATGCTGCATAAAACCCAGTTCTTAATGGAAATCGGTGCCTCCGTCTCTCTCAGCTCTTTGCTGTGGTCACAGACAGATTGCTGGGAGGGTGCATTAGCTGCTCAAACCCACAGACCCACACAGACATGCAGAAAGTAACACTAGTTGTGCATCAAAATCTGTCAGTAATGAAGACGTTATGAGCAACTATCAAACACCTGAACTTTGAAACGGACAGAACACAGTTTTGCAGAAATGCAGCATGTGCTATAACTATGGTCAGCTTGTTTTCCTTTCTTGATCCCTAATTCTACGACCCCTTTATTGTACACCCATTACAAACTATGAAATGCCATGTGCATGTAATTTTCGAGTCTAATTAGCTGTGTTTAGCTATCCTTTGAAGCTGTGACTGACTGGCTGCTTCACTGCTAACAGCAGATTCTTGAGCTGTATCTGCAGCAGAGGGCTTTTAAATCTGCAGCAGAGTGATGTTAAATTAAATTGTTACATCGGTGACTATGGCATGCTAGTCTGCTATGTACTTGAGTGGGCGGGTGGAGTGTTTTTGGGAAGGGGGTGTAAAGTACCACTGGTCTACAACATCCCACCCACACTCCTTAATAAAATTGTGCAGGAAGGAAAAGAAAGAACAAAGTCACAGTGCGTCCACAAGTCAGACTGATGCCTGTGATTAATGTTCTCTGTTCTTTGAAGTTTCACTTTGACTCTGATTTCAGAAGCACATTAATTTGGCTTTGTTTTGCATTAAAAGCTCCTTGATGGAATTAGTGAGACTTTGCAATGTCTTAACATTTACAAAACAGCTCCCTCAGAAGGTCCTTCACGAGGGGCCTGGACTTGACTGCATGTAGTTGTTTATAAAATAAAAATTCAAATTTTCACTAAGCTTGAATAAATAATTACATATTCTTCTTAGCAAGGTCCTGTAGTTTAGCCAGTCAGATCACGATGACTTTTAATGCCGTGGTCCGAGCAGGGTTTATCGTGACTGCTGCCATGAGAGGACTTCATGTTTGCCCAGGAAACCAGCGCAGGAATCACAGGGTCCAAGATGTGTTTGTTGTATTAATATTAGTGGTGATGCAACGTGCTGCGCCATTATGAAATCCAGATTAGTAGTGTGTGATGCAAACATGGCCAGCTGGCTGGCCGGCTCCAGTCCACTAACAGTGCTGATGTTCCTGTATCCAGCTGCCTGTCATCATAGAGAGTTAGTCCTTTCCTTTGCTTTTAAGATTGTGGTAGGTCGCTGTGTTGGCTCGAGGGGAGATTAAAGGAGTTCTTCTTCTAGAAGAGACACCTGTCTAAACTGAAGGGGTAAAAAAAAAATGTCCATGTTTGGTTTTATATTGTTATTCCTGCTCTTTTGCATTTTCCCCTCCGACTAGTTGTTGCAGTTGCAGTTGCTGTTTGCACTGGATGATTCCAAATCATTCAAACGCTGATTCTTAACAATAACAATACATTACGTTCTATAAATCTGTGCAATATTACTTTCCGAGTTTCACGAGTATAGGAAGACGATCGCTGTAAATATAAAATGAGCTTCTGAGAACTGTTGATAGGGCAATCAGCAAAACCACCAAGCCACTCAAAGCTGAAAGTTCCATTACAGCTCGGTGTCTCACTAGAGATTAAGACGGATAAATGTTCATCGCACATAAAGACCATTACTCAGATATATCTTGTGCCTCTTCCCCTCATTTCACCTCCCTCACTTGCTGAAAATCCCTTCTCTCTCTCTCTCTCTCTCTCTCTTTTTTTTTTTTTTTTTTTTTTTAAATTTAAATCTGCTCTCAGCCACCATCACTAGTTCTTCAGAGAATGATGACCGCAGCGGCTCCAGCCTGGAGTGGAGTAAAGATGGCAGCCTAAGAGGCAGCGATCGCCATGGCCTGGCACAGAGCGTGCGGGCGGACACCTGCTCTCCTGTGGCCGAAGAAGACTCCAGCAGTGCCACAGCAACACCTGCAGACACCCCATCCAGGACAGACCAGCAGCACCCTAACATATCTGCGGGTGCTCCAGGGCCACCACACCCTCCAAGTCACTCACCTGAGGGACCCATTGCGTACCCGCCACAGACATCAGCTTCCCTCATGATGCCGAGGCCAAACTCTGTAGCAGGTAAGACTCCTTGGTTTTTGAGGTCTTGACATCTGGAGCTCAAGAAGTATACAGGAAATGCTCTGTATACTTTTCATCTGTGACTGCATTGTGTTGCCTGTCAAGATCGTAACCGTGAGATACGACCTGTGCCAGAGGCTGACATGTGGCATGTCAGTTTAATCCAAGCGAGTGATAGACACCGAAGAGTGAGAGCATCTGTAGTAGGTTTAGAAGAAATAAGAAGTCAATAGTTCAAAGAACGGACTGTGCTTTTCAGAACAGGAGTATCAAGGCAGAAGTTTGGGATTAGACAGCTGCTGTGTGGTGTGGCTCGCCACTGCCTCGCCATGTCAAACCTAAGCACACGCTCCGGTCTGGCTGATCTGTTCTGCATTCCTGCCCTGGAGCCTCCCTGTTGTGGTTCAGCTTACCATATCCACACAGCTGTCACAGTTGTTGATATTTCCCCCTTCACCCCCTTTTCCCTTATGTCTTTTCACCCATACTATTCCCAGGTCTCCTCATACCTTATTGCTTTTGACCTCGGCCTATTTTTGGTGAATCAAACAGCAGTACGTTTAGCATTTTCCTATATATAATTTTGCCTAAATGCAGTTTGTAGCTAAGCTGACAGTATGAGTCATGTACAGCTTTTATCATCCACTCACTCACCCACCTCCCTTCTTTACTCCTTATCCCATTCAGGGTTGGAGGCGTTGCCTGCAGTTTATCCTAGTGGGGTACGCCCTGGACAGGTTTGACTAGAGATGCGCAGGACCCCCCCCCCAAAAAATTACCTTTCAAATGCAAAATATTATTTTTTATTACAAAAGACATGATCAAACTTTCCCTCAAGCTGCAGTAAGTTGCAAGATCTTCTCACACTTAGTTGAAAATAAAGTGCTCTGCTATTGCAAAGAGGCACAAAGAATTATACCCAGCTTTCCCTGACATACTTCACACTAGCAACATATTAGCATGTAGCTATAAGTTTGATTGCGACTATTTGCCTGCACCGCCGTGTACATGTTCCGCATGGACATAGACTCGGTGCATCTGTATTTTGACACGTAAGTGAATCTTGAACTAATCAGGAGTATATTTTATGGCTCAAATGTTAATGCAAGCTTATGCTAATGATTTTACTCCATAATTAGCAGGGCTGCCCATGCTTGTTGATAGAATGAATGTACACTTGAATAAACGTTGACGGACCAGAGTGGTATGTTAACTGTAAGGCTGTAGAAACAAAAGAGTGAGACTACATTAGAGTCCAACTCAAAGGAGCAAACAGAAAGAGAAGAAAAGACAAACAGTTTAGAGCACAGATGAAATGTTTGTTACATTGAATTTTGAAAGCAGACAATTCTGCCAGTGAGGGAAAATCACAGCAGGGGCAACCTGGGCTGAGCTGTGAAAAGAAGCATAAAAACATGAGTGACTCAGGTCAAACACCTGGCCTAGACAGAGACGACTCAAAGTTTAAAAGACCTCATGAGACTTTTTCCTCTAGAATCGTCCTTGAATATGTTGTTTTGCTTTACCTCTTTAGTCTGTATGTAGCAGCTACCAATGTTTTGAAATTCAGATACTTGACTCCTGCCTCCCTTGGGTTTATTCTTGATGAAATATAGTAACAGTTCCCGTGTGTCTACTTCTAGACTGTTTTCTCTCTTTGATAAAATCTAGTCCCAGTTCCTATTCAACATACCAGAGAAATGCAACTGTGTAATGTCCACTCTAGGCCCTTACAATTAGAAGCAGGTAAGCAATTTAACTTGTGAAGGCAGTAATGGAGTAAGATGGGATGAGGACAAGCTATAGAAGAAGTAAGGAGTAGTACATGGTAGGCTCACGGTACTGATATTTCCTTGCATACCATAGCTCATAGCTTGCGCATGTATTTTACACAGTGGCCACTGCTTTGATATTTTCTGCAGCCCACAGTTGGATGTGTTGTTCCCTGATGATTCTATTGTTCCAAGAGTCCGTACCATTTTTACATCTCATCATTATTGTGTGTGACATAAACCTGGACGGTCCAGGCGCACAGTGGCTCATAAAGCTTAACAGACCAGAAAATGTTTGGCTGTTTATGTGTGTTGGTTTGCGTGTGAGCACCGGTGTGCTTGTGTCTGTCTGTCCTCCCAGAGTTTATGGGCTGATGTCATAGTTATGCAGTGTTGCCCTCTGAGACCGGCAGAACACGCACCTTAGATTGGTTCAGGCCATAAATGAAGTTGTCTCATCGCGTCCTTGATGCTCTCTCCCAGGGTTTCGTCACACAGTGTAAAATCTTTCTTGGGGTCACAGCATAGCAGAGACGGCACTTCTGTTCAAGGAAATTGTATTCGGTAAAAACCCCCAAAAAGTAACGAGTCTAAAGAAGCAATGAGAGAAAAGAAGCTACCACGGCGAAACATAATATGTATTCATCATTAGTGCATTCATTCTGTGCCAGAACCTTGGTGACTATTGTTTGTCCTGTGTTTGTGAAACAGCATCTGAGATAATGAGCTGTCTGGTTAATCTATAAATTTCTCTTTATTTTATTGATAGATATTAAATAGGAGCACAGAGATTAAAGGCAGAAGCAAACAAATAATCATGAGTTCATTTAGGGCATAATTGCTTCATGCTACAGTATTGCTATTCGTTTTTAATTTTATCTTATGATTATCTCCACCAAAAAGACAAGGTGCTGGAAACATTCCTCAGAGTGATTGAAATTATGGCATGATATAGTTGCTGCTCATCCATGATGTGAATCTCCTGTTTCACTACATCCCAAAGGTGCTCTATTGGATTGAGATCTGGTGACTGTGGAGGTAGAGTGAGTACTGTAAACTCGTTTTTATAGACAGAAGATGAGTACACTTTGGACACAAGGGATCGACATGGTTAGCAACAATACCCAGGTGGCCTGTGGCATTTAAAACCATGTTCAGTTGGTACTAACAGGCTAAAAAGTGCAGAGAACCACCACCAAGAATGGATCAATGCTTTCATGTTGTTTAAGCTAAATTCTCACCTTAAGCATTCAAGTGTCACAGCAGAAATCAAGACTCACCAGACAGTTGTTTGTAAAATGGCTCGTTGTTGGACAAAGGTCACACTTTCTTAGTGTCAGAGTGTATTTTGGCCATCTGTCTGATGCCGATCAACAGATGCATTGCTGGGCCTCTTGAAGTCTCCGTAATTATGTAGAAGGAATGTCTGCATATTGCTGAGAACTGTCGTTTGCACTGCCTTGATGTTGCATGTAGCGTGGGTGTCCCTACACTGTAAAAACTGTGACTAGAGGTTACTTAAAAAAGTTATGGCAACAAAGTGACACTTGAAATAATTAAGTAGATTTTAATTTCAAAAGATTTATGTAAAATGTAGAGAAAATGTTAATTAAATTCAAATAGAAAACAAAAGTAGATATTAATAGAATTAAACTGTAAATATGTGTTGGATTTAGGGTCAAAATCTCAAACTGAAGGTTGAAATTGCCCAACTTTACCAAAAAAAATAATTGATATGAAATAAGTCTCTGAGAAAAATTACTTTGAATTTACTAACTATCTGGCAAAGGTTTAGTAAAAACTTCCTAAAATATCCATTACAAAGAAATGAAATCTTCTTGTTTTTTCAGTAAAACTCAAATTGGATTCAATAATTTTCCAAATAAACCTTAAAAATAATGACTGAATAATAAGAGAAAATGAAATGAATTTTACTTATTTTCTGAGTAAAATGAATCAATTTCACAAAGAAAACATCAAAACAGTAATTTGTTTTATTGTGGAAAATAAAACACAGTAATTTATAATATAACATTTTTCTGCTCGTATACACTGAATTCTCATCAACAATCTCCTGATCTCCTAAATACATTCCTCTGCTGTAAATTTGTTTTAGTGTCATAAACAGTTTATCACACAGCTTTGTGTACAGAGCAACAGCAACATAAACTGCATGAATGTAAACCAGTTTTGTAAAAAAGAAATTAATCTTTAGACTGTAATGTCAACATGAACCTGAAATTTGAATATCCTTTACCGTTTCCTTTATCTCTGTTACTTATTTATGATTGACAAACAAAAACTTTAGTTTGTCAATCTTTTGTTAAATTGAATCACTCAATATAACTGTAGAACAAAGGTTTTTCACTCATGTACATGGAATATCAATAATGTAAATCAACCTTTTATCCCAATTTGGATGTTTAACCTGAGAAAATCTAAGACACATGTAAGAGGAAGTAACATTTCTACAGCTACAGGACTGCACTTCTGTTAAATTTTAAAGTTGTTTTAAACCAATGTTTTATAGTAACATACACTATAAACAAAGAAAAGCTTCACTAGTGATTCCTCCAATTTGCTGCCTTTCAAACAGAATATTCCTAAGAAACTTGTAGGTAATAAAAAACAAAATTAAAATGAAGAGCACAAATACAGCCTGACACATTGCAGGTCATTTGGGTAAGATATGAATAAGATGAAATTAACTTAAAAACTGAAAAGATAGCTGCATCTAACAAAGACAAACCAAAGGTTTTCAGTGAGCTTACTTCCCTTTCATTCTTTCAGAGTCCTCGTTTAAGCCAATAACTTGTTCTTGAGGCTGTTCACTTTTGGTGAGAGCTTAGCACAATCCAGTTCAAGGAAAAGTTTCTGGAATACTTCCAAGGTGTATTTTAGCTCTTTGGGATAGGCAAGATCGACTGCATATGTCAATCCAACCAGCATTGCGCATGCTCTTGGAAAATTGCCCAGAGCAGGCATAACTCTCACACCCTCCAGCACAATGCCAATGTCATCCTCCTCAGATCCAACAGCCTTGATTTTGTAGATTTTCATCCTCTGTTCAGAAAGATCTTGTGACACACCATCCTCATCAGCATCCTGAAACAACAAACACATGGGTTTTCTGACTGTAGTTGCACACATGAAATATTTCCTGGACACATCCTGTAGCTGAATGACAAATAAAACATGATAATGCCTCAAATTATTTGAAACTTGACAAACACATATGAATAACAAAAACAGAATAATGTTTCTACTTCAACACTTACACTGTACTCTTTGATCAGTTGATCAATGGACTCCCCAAGGTACACCATCAAGCACTGAATAACCAGATTTCTGGTTATGTTATTGCTAGGATTGCTTGGTGACTGAAAATGAGCAAGAATTCCAAAAATTACCATCAGATAAGTGACCATTTATTAAGACAAAACTGTGAGAATTGGCAGTATTAAAAAAAACTGTTAAATATCAAATTATCATCACATGGAGCATTATGTGCGATAATTAGCTGATGTTAATGCACATGCCTGGGTGCTGACAGTCAACACAAAGGTATTGTCAACATGCTTGACAGGTTCAATCTTTAAATGTGTCGTTTTAGTAAATTACATTAATTTAGTCATTTAGTTTTTTTTATCTAATTTAGTTTATGTTCGTCAGAAAGGGTTTTTCCTTCTTGGGACAAAACAAAAACCCAGCAATACCTGTACTTGTGTTTTTTTGTTTGTTTGTTTGGTTTTTTTTTTACTAAGAATAGACATGTATTTAAAATACAATTAAAACATGAAACCCATAATTGTGTTGTTAATTATATCAGTGACGTCCTGGCGTCCTCTTGCACTGACAAAAACATGCAAACAAATTAGTGGAGCTGTGCACCATGCAAATGAAATTTGACAAAAAAATTCTTTAAATAAAATTCCAAGCTGAAATGTCTGTGGAAAATACCTTGGCTATGATAGCCTGCAACTTCAATCCCATGCTGATCAGGTGAATTTAAGTTGAGGGATCTTCCATTACCTGAAAGGAAAGCAACATTATCATTTTTGACGTTTAGTCAGCTGTGTAAAAACCAAGGAGGAACCCACCCGGGGGATTAATAAAGTTTTATTTTATCTAATCTAATCTAATAACTTTAATCTCAGCCAAACCGATTTACTCACGAACAAATAAAACACTGAAAAAAACCAAACAATAACATTTTTAGGTTGTCTAAGTGACTTATACATTACGTTTAAACTGAGTAGCGAAACCCCGCGGTGATCTGAAAATGATGTGCCGGGAGTTGTGCCGTTCTCAGCGGCTTCAGTGACCCTCGAGCTCCCGGCTTGCTATCGAGCTGGTGGGTAGCAGATGCTCCGAAAACGTCGAAGCACTTTTGCAAACATGCGATATCTTGATAAACCGAGCAGATATTTGATGTTTACACAGCTACTTTCGCGCCTGAAAATATGTTAAAAGTTTATTTTGTGACCCAGAAAGATTACTAAGAGTAATTTTAAAACTTAGTAGCGGCCGCCATTATTGGAAACTGGAGTTCGAAAAACTGACTGTGGCTGACAAAATCACTCACAACTGACCGCAAAACCTTTTCATGAACTTTTAAACGTGGATGAAAGACGTTAAAACTCATCGGAATATACCGTTGATATTTTTTAATACGGTAAAACATGTGGTTAGTTAAAGCTGTTCAGTAACACAGTCGTGAAGGCTTGGAAAGTGACCTTGTGCTAGCAGTCCACTAACTGCCATTTGTGTAAAAATACGATACTATCATTACAGTGATGATTATTAATAAAATTTCGACGTATCATACTGTTTAAAACCTTTACTCAAAACCGATATACGTTATTGTTTAAACCGTGTCTTATATTTGAACAAATTAAGAAGTCTTACCTCTGACAAAATGGAGACGTCCACTCATGAAGCGCGTGTGTCCTGCACGTGGCACAAAGGATTATGGGCGGAAGTGTACAATGATTAAAATGAAAATGCTTTCATCAGTTAAATCTATTAGATTTCTTAAATTTTTTTAGTACTCAAACATTTTTTTTAAATCTACTCAACAAACCATTGCTGAATTTACCCCAAACAAAACTGTGTAAATTTAAATAACTGAACATCTCAAAATTGTTGAATTTTGCTTAGATTTGATTAAAACTACTCATACACGTTTTTACTGAGTAATAATTACTATTACTCTCCTATTAGATTCTAATTAACCCCAATCACAGTTTTTACAGTGTAGGTTTTGGTGGGAGCGCCACTTTTTGGTGCCAACATGTCCTGTGACAAATTGCACAAATGTTACAAGAACAACATGAATTCATTCAGATTTGTCTTTAGCAGAGCTTTATATTAGGGATTGTATATTACTGTCCACCTCCTAAAGGAAACTGCTGCTGAGGCAGATTTAAAAGGTTGTTAAAATTGTTACTGATTTTCATCTGGCATCGAAATATTGCATTTAAAGATCTAATACGTGAAATAATCTACGTGTAATCATGTTTACAACAGCTGTTCATTAAATCTAACAAACGTGGCAGGTGCATTGGGTGTAAGATGCACTAAGAGCCTGAAATAAATGGGAACAGCTTTTTCCCGGGCTTCCAGGTGCTTTGTGAACTTCTCTATATCAGTTTCTGTGAAAGTGAAGCCAGTCTGCCCTGTTTCCCCCAAATAGTTCCATCAAACCAAAAAGCAGTGCTGTGGTAAATTAAACTTGATGTCAAATTTCAGCATCAGGATTAGTAATAAGCACTTGTAAATTAACTCTATGCTCTGGTGTTTTCTTTGTTTTATTATTTGCAATCCACTATTTACATCTATCTGTCGCCTCTATTGTAAGATCTTCTGTATAAACTAGAGTTGTTGATGGAATTTCACCTCCTCTCTGAGGTGATATACTCAGTTTATAAGAATCCTAATTTTGAGTAATTGGAGTTGAGCTTTTGTCTTTTTTCCTCTATAAAGGCTTACAGAGTCAAAGGGCCATATTAGTGTTGGCCACTGGAATTCCATGGTTTTGAAATCTTAGCCTGAGCTGCTTGTGGTTGGGTTTCTCAGACAGGGAGATTTGAGTGAGGGTCACCGTGGCGGAGGAATGGTGCTACAATGCTTGTGTGGTGTTTAGCTATTCAGCAGAGCTTTGTGGTTTGAGACAAAGTCAGGTATGGCGCACTCATTGCTCGCTTGTACTCCAAAGTCATACATTCCTCTGGCAAAGCTCATGCGCCGGGCTCTCTTCACGAATGATAACGGAGCCAAGACTGTGGACTGCTGACAGGCAAATTCGAGGATATGTTGTTTGTCTACTAAAACACTGATGAGGTAACATCTGAATGCTTTTGTGTTTTATTAGAACGACTAAAATCATCTTAACCTTTTCCACATAAATACAACCTATGATTTAAAGATGTTTGCAAAGGTCACACAGTAATTACAAACTCATAAAGTGGCGTAGCCCTTAAATTGAATAATCTCACACTGATTTATCTCATTTGCTCTCATTTGCTGTCTTTCCCGGTAGTTTCTGAGACCATGTGGTCTATTGTATTGTTTTAGGCTGTGTGATCATGTTTAAAGACATGCCAACAGTGTGTGCGATGTCTCCAGGTAGACACGGGAGTCACTTCTGCTTCTGGCTTCATGTATATATTGATCTGTTTAGTGCAGAGTTTAAAATGAAAACAAAAAGAGGAAAGAAAGCCCATTCATTTTCTCGAGCATGAAAAGGTCACAGAGACATCTTCTAACGTGCCCTTTTTTCAGAGAATTGTTTGGTCCAGCTGTCACAGCAGGAGAAAAATAAAATCTGTTACAGATCAATCCGTTTGAAAGCCCCTTTTAAAATTGTGCTCGGCACTCCATTGACAGATTAGGGCTTATCAAATGCCCAATCTTAAAAGGAACAGAGCGTTAGCTAACCACAGAGGCATTTATATATATGAAATAGCTTATGGAGCAGTTACAGTGGTGGTTTGTTTTTTTTAAAGTAAATGTTGTTGATCTTAGCATAAGGCTATGCAATTATTACAATAATAATTATCCCTTAATATTTACCACATCACATTTTGGGTTATTTAGACCAAAATACTCAATTCTGCTCTACAAGGGCCTGATATCCACTTATGAGGACATTATACTGCTACTGTTCTCTCAAAATTTTAAACTAATATCCTCATATGTGGCTCTTATTTTTCAAAAAAAAACAAAAATAAGGTTAAAAAGAAAATCTGGTAATTCTTTGTTTTTACATTCATCGGGCCCCAATGTGACCAAATATCAAAGAGAAATTAAAAATGCATGCCGTGGAAGAGTTCGGGTCTTAGGAGTAATAGGCAGACAAATGGACCAAACATCAGTGCGTGCTGATATCAGCCTCTTTGCAAATAAAACAACGTTTATCGATATGAGGGATCAGATTTTCTCATTTGTGTCTGAATGTTCAAACGTGTTGTTTGTAAACGCTTTAAAGTTATCAAATGTACCCATCAGTCAGTGAATCATATTTTTAATTCTTCCTGATTCTCAAAAAGCAATGGCTTCACTCGCGTTTGTTCTCGTTCCTTTTGTCTTCCAGGTGGTGGCTTATCATTATTGCCAGGCAGATAACACGTACACTTGCTTGGTCCCAGAATTTGTGCACAGCATCGCAGCCCTTCTGTGCAGAGCTCATCAACTGAGTGCGTACCGGGAGCTGTTGCTGAAAGAGCCCCACCTCCAGAGCATGCTCAGTCTGCGCTCCTGTGTCCAAGACCCCATGGCTGCTTTCCGGAGAGGAGTCCTGGAACCGTTGGCCAACCTTCGGAAAGGTAAAACACTGTAGTTGTATATTGCACTATTTCATTTTCATCGTGTATGAGACCACTAATCTCATTTCATAGTATTTTAATATTAATTTATTTGTAAATGTCTTTGCAGAGCGAAGGATTCCAGAGGAAGATTACATAATCTTAATAGACGGGCTGAATGAAGCGGAGTTCCACAAACCAGACTATGGAGACACCATTGCATCCTTCATCACAAAAATCATTGCCAAGTTCCCCTCCTGGCTAAAACTGGTTGTCACTGTTCGAATCAACTTGGTGGTAAGAAAGAACTTATAAAGCATGGCTCTGAGTTCACTCAGATGACAAAATATTCACTGTTATAATCACCTCGAGTCAGAATTACAGATGTCACATTATACTGGTGATGAGTTTTAGTTTTAAAAAGTTTATCACTCTTTCTTCCCTCTCGGTAACTACTCTGCTTATCCGCACACTTTACGGCTGATTAAAGTAACTACTGCTAATGGCATTCACTCTTCTGTTGCTGCAGCTGCTTCTCTCACACACTCAGAGACTCGCTTCCCACAATGAACTCACACAGGTGCAGTTTGGCTGTTACACTGTTGAGTGAAGTACTGGATACAGGCAAGCTGTTAAGGGCTTGATTCTTAACTTAATTACCAGTTTCGTGTCTGCTCTTATCCTCTACTATCTGCTTTCCAAGCGCTCTGAGCTGAAGCTTATCAAAAAGTTTGAACACTCAAGACTTCTGTTGTTATATTTTTTTATACAAATTGAATGAAATTTGCACAGGCTGGTTTAACTAAGCATCTTTAACTAAGTGCTTTTACAGTCTTACCTTTTAATATATTTTAATGTTATTAGTGCTAGTTTTCACTTACTTAATATACTGTATTTTTCGGACCATAAGGCGCACCGGATTATAAGGCGCATTAAGCGAAACAAAACAGTCAGATAAGTCAACTCATTTTTCTTGCTTCCTCCAATCCACATTGATTCATAAATGCTGAATTCTCTTGCAGCTGCTCTATTCCCATGTTGTTGCAGCATATTAATGACTAACCTTTGTATTGTGGATGGATTACCTCAGTTGTTCTCCTGATTGAAGTTTGGTCCGTTTACAGCATCCCGCCATGCGATTGCATTTGTCCCTAACCCTCGGGAACCCTCACATTAACTTTTATGAGTGAAAAAAAGTTAGCCTTCATCCTCTAGCTTCACTGTGTTTATGTTATGCTAACATAGCTGTGTCGCTAGCATATCATTTTATACCAGCTAGCCAAGCTTCAGTAACCCTATAAATGTCACTGCTGTTTAGTTTTCTGTCTTCATTTATGTCGAAAGGGACGGCAGAGCTGTACATTTAAATTTTTTCAGAAATCTCTTAGTCATGTATATCATGTTTAGGTGGAACTAGTGAGCTAACTTCTAACTCCGTTAAATTTAATAAATTTTGTTTTCATGGATGCTTGGATGTTGAACTTAATAGTTACACCTGATAAAGCATCAACGCTGTCGATTTTTGAGAAAATTAAAGGATTTTAAGTGCGGCTTATAGTGCAGAAAAAAAAAGTATGCCGGTTGTAGCCAACAGTCCTCCTGCACTTACAGTTCACACTGGCCCTGTTTCCCAATCCATAAAACACTGTAAAACACATTTATTGATTTGTTGACCAGAACATTTCATATCCTAAATCGGAAAATCTAACACTGTGGCAACCCTAGAAAAGAAATGAATCAAAATTCTCTCATTTTAACAAATGTCTAGCTGGACATGCCGTCACCTCTCTAGGCACTCACTCACTGTCACCAGACCCTGCACATTTTTACATTTTGACAAGTGTTTCCTGAGCTGCTCCCGCTTGTTATTCTACTCTTTACAGAGTCAGGCATATCCAGCAACATTCAGGAAAGAATTGAGACACATGACCTGCAGGGCAGGAGAGAGATGAGTCAGTCACCTTGAGCTGACACTAGGTTGACCAGTTCCAGAAATGCTATGGACTTGGATTAAATTCACGCTGCTGACAACTGAGGCTTTGACACTACTGATGAACTACATGAAAACTTATTTTCCTTGCTGGGGGGAAAAAGAAAGCACTGAGCCTTGGATAATAATGTGGTTTTTGATTGACATCTGGAATTTGAGTTATTATTGCTCAGTCAGAAGCCAGGGTCGAGTGTTGTCCATCAGTGTGGGCTGTACTATATAGTGAATTCAGCCTAGCTATTAAGAATTCAGGCAAGGCCCTGTCAGTGTGGTGAATCAATATATTGTAGCGCTGATATTTTGTATTCACCTCTTATGCTCTTCTATTAATGCATTAGAATTGGTTTTTTGACGTGGAAAGATGTTCCAGGTGACTGCACTTAAAGTAATACATTTCGACTACACTGCAACATCCATCCATCCATCCATCCATAAGCAGAACACTGCAACATATGTGTTGTAATGTCTTCTGACAAAGTGAAACAGTGTTTAATGAGAGGGAGTTACTGTTTGTGTGAATTTGCTAGGGTGACGTTTTTAGCCACCTGGAGGCTGGCAAAGCAAGAACAGCAACAACAACAAGGTTGCAGTCGGTTATCGGAGATGTGTTTTTGTTGTCCGTGTGGTAGATTTCATAGTAACAACTGTGCTGGAAAGGAAACGTGTGGTTTAAGGCATATGTAACAGTAGCTGTTTTTTTTATAACCTCTGTTAGTGAATCCTGTGCACATGCTGGTCTGTGGCAAAGGATAGCACATTGTTAACCATGCCATCTGTGTCTTTTACTTTCT
Organism: Rhamphochromis longiceps; assembly: GCF_057381845.1. NCBI lineage: Eukaryota > Metazoa > Chordata > Actinopteri > Cichliformes > Cichlidae > Rhamphochromis > Rhamphochromis longiceps. The sequence goes on along the minus strand of NC_140559.1, from coordinate 63,805,668 downwards.
TGTAATCATATTTTTCTTGTTATATTTCTGTTTTGTTCACATTCCCACTGTAACCACTTAGCAGTTGTCTGCAGTAATGAATCAAATGGCACTGTTGTTTTAATGGGAGCTATATGACGACTTCACATGTGAAAACCTCGGAGTCGGTTTGACAATGTTTTTGTAAATCAGGCTCCTATGATGTTCAGTAAGTTCCCTTTAAGTGCAATGGAAAGGCTGTTAGTCACTGACTGAAAATGTCTAATTTTCCAAAAATGTAACAGAAGTCAGTTAAATAGTTTTTAAGAGAGTTGGCAGTCTTTTGCAGAAAAACCCTGTATGTCCTCTCTTTTTATTGTTTATTTTTTTTTTGGGGGGGGGGGGGGGGGGGCTACGAGTCCACATATTTGGGTAAGATGCAGGAAATGGTTGCAAAATCACAAAGAAATTCCAAAATTGAATTCTCTATGTCCGGTGGGACGTGATGAGAAATATTACAAAAGCAGAATTCAAAATGAAAACAATGAACAAACAGGGCTGCGTACAACCACATGCCATGACACATAACGACAGCACAATGCTTAATAACAGAATTAATGATAAACTGAAGATATTCTACGATAACTGGACCATGCACAGCATTCAAAATAAAATAAATAGAGAAATAAATACAGTAAATAAAGAAAATGTATATAAAATGTTGTTTGGACATGATGGTTGTCAGTCCTGCTCCATGCAATAGACTATAATGACCATACACTTGCATTACTCAAAGGTTCTTGAAACTGAAATATGAGCTAATGATGATGGTTCCTACTTCCTTCAAAAGTTTTTAGAGCAAGTTCCTACAAAAGATCAAAAGCACAAACTGTACGCTCCATGCTGTATTCTCATACCGTTTCCCCTAACATTAAAGCTCTGGACACAGCAGTCAGCAGCATTGCCATTCAGTGCAGACAGTGGTTACATTCGGCTTTGTAAGTTATCTGAACCATTTGGCCATCATTAATATGCAAAAGCCATCGGTAAACCTGCGTCTGTGTGTGTATGGCTTTGCTATCTAAGCTTTCGGCTACAAGTTCAGAAACTCTGCAGCTTAGTGTTTGTATAAGCTGCAATTTAGCTTGAAATTGGAAGCACTAAATGATCGACTTTAAAGCATTATCACTTCATACTTGTAATATTATGCGTGTACATTTGTACTTGTCGCTTGTACTCAGGTGTCTCTTGCAAAAAAACCCTCAGTGAATAAATAAAGCTTATCTGCTTTACTGCCCGACTAACTCGGGGCATAGCAAAAATGAATCACGGAAGAATAATCAAGATAGCATTGTTAAGACAAGAAAATATGAAGGCATGAAATGTTTCTTATTTGCAGACAGAATCAGAGTTGTGCATAGAGATGAAATTGTCACGCTATTGTTTTGTGCTTTGAACAGACAAATAGCATCTCACCTCGGAGGAAGGGTTCGATATATTGGCCCTTGCCTGCTAGACTAATATCTGGACAATCTCTGAGGTGTTGTTTGCACCCCCTCCCCCCAATCTTGTGGATTGTGTTCGGTATGTTTTATTGAGCGTGTGCATACATGTGCTTGTGTGTGTTTGTCTGTTTGCGCTGCCTTCTCATGATGAGGGAGAGGAAAAATGTTATCTTGCGGAGGCAATGTTTCTCTAGCCTCAGACAGGCAGAGGATTGGAGGATTAAGGTGCATTGATTTCTCCAACCCCTGGGACACAGATTGAAATGTGAGCCCTAGTTCAGACCTCTGCTTGCCCGCTAGCTACCATCCCATCCATCCCCTGCCTCTTAATACTCAGTTTCCCCACTCCTGTTTTCCTCACAGCCACATTTTGAACAGTAACAAGTGTCTGCTTTGGCCTGATAGCTCAGCATGCTTGCTTCCCCACTGCTCAAAGAAACTCTTCTGATAATACACGTACACAGGCAGATTTTGTTTTTCTTAATGGCAGCTCAGGATGCAAAGAATATTTTTGCTTTTAATTAATTAAATTATTTATTTATTGGCTGTGGTATTGAGTAATACAGCTGTGTCTGTAATGCAAACACTGCACCAAATTACTTTTTTTCATGCATTGACACTTTAATAGTACATTGAAGCTCAGATGTATGTTTTTATGTCACGCTCTGTCTTTATCTTGTCTTCAATGGGAGATCACCAGCCTCCTGCCCTTCTCCAAAATCTCCCTGGATGACTTTTCTGACAACAAAGAGATCAGCAATGACCTCAACGCATATATCCAGTATCGTATCAACGGCAGCAAGGACATCATGAACAATATTAGCCTGAACGGCAAGGCCGATCCTATCACAGTCGGCAAGCTAAGTAGCCACCTGATCTCCCTCAGCCAAGGGTCCTACCTGTATCTCAAACTCACCCTGGATCTGTTTGAAAGAGGCCACCTCGTGATCAAAAGTGCCAGTTACAAAGTCGTGCCTGTTTCACTGGCAGAACTGTACCAGTTACAGTGTAACATGAAATTCATGACCAATTCAGCCTTTGAGCGCTCACTGCCGATCCTCAACGTATCGCTCGCCTCGCTGCACCCCCTGACTGACGAGCAGCTGTTCAACGCCATCAACGCGGGGTTCGTCCAGGGGGAGCTACAATGGGAGGACTTTCAGCAACGCATGGAGCTGCTCTCGTGCTTTCTCATCAAACGGAGGGACAAGACGCGCATGTTTTGTCACCCTTCCTTCAGAGAGTGGCTGGTGTGGAGAGCTGATGGAGAGAGTACGGACTTCCTTTGTGACCCCAGGTCAGTTTTCTGCTAATGCAATAACTTCGCAGCTCTCAATTTGGTTTGCAGGCTTCTGTAATGCATTTAGAGTTTGCGTATGTTTCAGTAATGCATTTAGAAAAGGTTCTTGAATTGCACAAATAGGCATGTAGGACAGTAAGAAAAGTACAACTAATGCTGCAGAATAATATGATAAACGTGTCTTCATGTGAATGAAGTTTTGCATCTCAGAGTGCTTCTGAATTAGTTGTTTTAGGTCTCTGACAGCTTTAATCATGCCTAAATTTGGTGTCCATCCTGTCGGTTGTCACAAAGTTCTTACCTAAAATGTTTAAAGCAGTGTCCTGCTTATTTCCGGTCCTCAATTTTAATGCAGGAGAGCAGAATTTAACGTGGGATATGTCTGCAGAAGGGGAGAATAGCTGGCTCTGGATGTATTAGAGGCAGTAATTCAGTGTTTTTCTTCACATATCTGCGCAGAAATTGGTCCATAATAAACACTGCAGACTGCACCAAAGCTTCCATTTGTAAATAAACCCCTTTAGTCAGCAGTTTGCATACGCAGCCCTGCAACATCATAGATCAGATTTCAAGCAGGCTGTTTCACTTCTTCGAGTCGTCTTCTCTTGCATAATGACTCCATTGCATAACATTTGTGAGAATGTGAGAATACAGCTGTGGAAGTGAAGCATGTTAGATTAATGCTCGAATCTTGCAACAATGACATTCAGGCTTCACTGAATGTAATTTGAGATTTTGCAGAAACATTAGACTCCCTGAAGTCCTGTTTGTTGGTGTCAGCTTGTTGCATGCCAAAGTCTTTCCTTTGTCTCGGAAAAAATACACACGGCATGCAGAAAAAAAATTGAGTGTGAAGTGATGTGATGATGTGAGCATTTACAGACACATCACAGCACTAAATTCATTAGCACAAGGCCTGTTTGCGACGTACAGCACATTCAAAAGGTCATCTCAGAATGCACCTTTGATACAGTGAAGCTGTTTGTAATAAAGCAGCACCTCTGCAGATAAATCCTGTGCTCTTTTGGAGCTGTCAGGATTCATCCGAGTTCAGATGCCTGACTGCAGACTTCACCCTCATATCAAACACATCGATTCTCCTTCCACTGCCTCTCCCCGGTCTGAATTGTTCACATGTGCTGGTACCGTATTATAATTGTCAAATTTCAAATAACAAGCCGCACCAGCGTTGTTAGTGGATTACTCGCTCCCTCATCTGCTTGTTTGCAACCCACTAATTTGCGCTGCTGTTGGCAGCTTGCATTGGTCATCGGTAAAATGAACTGCTGCGTCTGTGCTCATGAATTTGTGCTTTGTTAGTAGATCACCCGCACAACTTTTGACTCCTGATCAGTGCTTTTTTTTTTTTTGTTGTCTTGCAGCCTCACACTGATTTGCCCTGTTTTAATAAATAGTGCTTTTTGTGAGGGAGGGGGGGTACTGACCTATGCATTTTGCAGATATTGCATGTTGCAATGCGAGGCAGGCTTATCTCTTTTAGCAGTACTTGCAGTGCTTACCTAATTGAAATGCTGGAGCCACACGCAAATGAGAGATTTCAGTCATTCACACTTCATAAATTGAATGATGTCACTTTTTTCCTCCCTGTTGCTCACCTCTGCTCACACGGCGATGCCTCCAAACGGACGAGAGCTGAACTTCGTATTCTGGTCATTCACAGCCTTCCAGCTCCATCATTAAAAAAACAAAGGCTTGTAGTCTGGCGCAGGAGATGCACAGAGAGACAAAAGCCTCCTGCACTGCCTCTCTGTTTGTGCCTGGGCACAACTAGAGAGGATTTTTATCCAGATCAAAGGGATTCGCAATCATGCATGCCTTTTTAATGAAGTTCTGCATTAATTAGTGCCTCAGTGACACTCTTCCCCCCTGTTGTTCAGAGGGTCATTGCCAAACATTTTTAGCTTATTCACACTAGCTCCAGAATACAATAGTTCTCCATGACAGTGCCAGGCTCCTCGTCATCAGCAGAATGAATCAGTACTTTCATGTCGTTTGAAGCAGAGTAACAATCATTCCTACTGTTGACGACTGAGTATCCTATCTGTTCCCTTGTTTTCTAACCCAGGACCGGTCACGCTCTCATGGCTTTCATGTTATCGCGCCAAGAGGGGAAACTGAATCGGCAGCAGACAATGGAGCTGGGACACCACATACTCAAAGCACACATCTTCAAGGTATAGATGTGGAACCTACGTGGTCTATGCATTCATCTTTATTTGAAATCCATCCCTTGCAGGAATTTCTTGGTGTTCACTTTCTCTTGATTTATGCACTGTGACAATGGTTCACCAGAGGATAAGCCGTGGGATGTGGAAAGCAACATTGACAGCTTATGCCCCTCAGATTCGCTGGTTTTTACATATGTGTGTTTGTGTATTTACTCATGCATTTATGCATCGGCGTGCGTGCAGGGTCTGAGCAAGAAGACAGGCGTGTCATCCAGTGTCCTTCAGGCTCTGTGGATAAACTGCAGCACTGACGGCCTTTCTGCAGCCCTGGCCTCCCTGAGGAACCTCTACACACCTAATGTCAAGGTAAGCCTTTGCTTCAGGTTTGCTCCTGCGCGTCTGTTGAATGCAGAACAATCGGCTTATTAGCTAACGATGAAAAAAACACATTATTGATAACCTGAAATGCCTAAATGCAACAGGTTGCTTTTGTTGAAATGCAAAGTATAAGCTTCTTGAGGGGATATAGGAAACCTTTAAACACTATATATTAAACACACAGTATATGTATCCAATTTTCAGCATTTTCATAACCCTTTTGTTACATTGGAGTAATATAATCATATACACTGGTTAGGTCATTTTAAAGCAAATGCATCTCAGAAATAACTGCAACTTTCTTTAGATTTTAGTTACACTTTTAATCCCCGAATGTTGCTCCACGCAGAGAATGTTTTATTAATAACCGCTGTCCTTTTATATTGTTAATGTGTCCAATTATAATTTGACAGGTAAATGTTAATAAGCTTCGCGCACGAGCCAACTTCCTGTGTACTGCTTTTCAGTCGTGTTTCGAAGGGCGATAATCATTTGGCCTTTCCTGGAAAGGCTGTTCTGCCAGCATGATGCATTCTGGCTCGAAGAAAAATTATCCTCCGTACTTCTTTGCCGTTAGTGTTATTGTTTCAGAGGGCGTTCCATCACCTGGTGTCTGTTTGTGAGTTATTGTATAAATGTGTAGTATTAGTCAAACAGACATTTACAAAATGACCTTATTCTCTCCTCTGGGGGAGGGGTGGGGGGGTTAATTATGCTACAGAGGATCCAGAAAATAACACACACTTTCATCTCCTGTCGTCAAACACTCATTTCACTCTTTGGTTTTGTTTGACTAGGCCTTTATTATTGATTTACTCGTAATGAAAGCGAATACCACACTTGATAATTGCATTCGCTAGAATGTGGCCGTTTCATTTGCCGTCTGAAAAATCTGAAGATGAGAATAAGAAGTTTGATCTCTGTATGAGCCATAAAATGAGTAATGGAAACAATTCTGCTGCTCAAACATGGGTGGTAGTTCACATTTTTAAGTGTATAATTTAGCCAATAAAGAGTAAAATAGTTAAACAGTCATCTCTTCTTAAGAGAATAACATTTATTTTTAATTCAGATTTCTTTCACCTTTAAGTACATGTGATAAAAAATTCACTTCTTTGCAAAGACCTTGAAATAAATATTCAAACGTGAATGCTTTCTGCATTTTTTATTTATTTTTTTGCTTGTATGATCAGGTAAGCCGTCTCCTGATGCTGGGAGGGGCAAACGTGAATTACCGCACAGAAGTCCTGAACAACGCACCAGTGCTTTGCGTCCAGTGTCACCTCGGTCACCAGGAAATTGTCTCACTGCTGCTCGAGTTCGGCGCCAGCGTGGATGTTGTTTCAGAAAACGGCATGAGCCCCCTCTGCTTCTCAGCTGCTGCAGGACACTTGGGACAAGTCATGCTGCTCTGTAAAAAGGAGGCTAAGGTGAGGACTTTTCATATTGTGACTACTTGACAACTCTACTGATGTAGTTTTCTTGTGATCATAGACATTTGGTTTCATTTGGCCATCTTTCTGGATTTCTGGCTTTTTCATATGCAGGGTTTGTATGGGTGCTTGAAATCATTAAAAAAGGCTTGAATTTAAATATTGTCTTTTCAAGGTTTGAATAGTGCTTGAATTTTAGATGTGGTGCTTAAACGTGGTTGAAACCATATTTCATTCACCACAAATAACTGAATGAGTCACAAAGTGAGAAAGCAAAATTTCTCCATCTGGTCTGCCTTGCACCTCTGCGTGCCAGTCTGTTTCAATGTGTGACCCCGCCCTCCCCCTGGGGATGAGTGCACTAACTTGACGTTGCTGTTTTAATGAGTGTTTGATGGAAAACGACACTGGTGGAATTTGCACTCTGAGTCACATGACAGGTGAGTCCTAGTAAATAATTTTCGAGTATGTGTACATAACACATGCTAATTTTAAAACTATTATTATTATTTTGCTAGCTATCAAACGTGCTGGAGAAATGCACTGAGTGTGATAGTACAGTAGTTGGTTATGGCATGGTGATTTATGGTATATGCTGTAAACATAGCTAACATTACTTAGCAGTAGCAGTAATGTGAGTTACTTCACTCAAGTAAAAGCTTTAAACGTTAGTCTGATACTTAACTAGCCAACTTGAGGCTTAAGGGAATAATGGTAATAAGAGGGACTGATCCATATGGGCACAGAGAATAGCCACTTTTTGTGGTACTGAAGTTCCCGGGCTTTCATTCAAAATCTGTTTATCGTGAGCACCCACCCATTAAACATAAAAATTATAAATAGCTTCAAGCTATTTCAAGCTATTGATGCCTGTGGGCACTATCAGCCACTGAGACAACAGACAAATTTTAGTGTTTTAATGAATGAATATTTCATACATTAAGGCTGCCTGTTTATTTAAGAGAGGTGAACAATACATTATAATTATACATAATAATATCACAGATGATAGACTAAATAAATAGATTTTACTTAGATGCTTGTTCATTCTTAAAGTCTTATATGTTGAATTGAACTGAATGTCATCTGTTCAAAGGCTCTCCCAGTCAGTGCTGTTCTCCATGCCTGTCTTACTGTACATGATGTTATTAGCACAAACACTTTAAAAGTTACTGTGACTCAAACATAGAAAAATAGATTTTTTATTTCCCTCACCTAATATTTAAAAGTATTTTATAGCATATAACACCTTTGAAAATATGCTTTGGTTCACATTTAACTCCAGAAAATCATAAATCAAAATAGGGATATTACCTGTCCACAGATTCATGGTGCAGTAACTGCTCTTTTAACTGTCTGGTGTCTTTGCTTTGTTTGGTGTTTGTAGACATGGTTTACATGAGTTTTTAGCTGAGATTCAGAGGTTTCTGTGGACACTACTCATGTCAGCACTTATATTTCTGACCTCGTGTTATAATCGATTAAACGTGGTCTCCTCTCTTTTGCCCCCATTTTTGATGTTGTGGGTGCAAATGATCAGGCGTGACATTCTCATAATAAATCAGATAAAATACTGCAAAGAATTAATCCTGCATTTGTGTGATTGAAATGTGTGTGCAGTGACACTGTTTTAAAGATTTGGCCTAAATAATTCTGGAGTGAATGAGCCTAAACATGATGACCGGACTAATGACACCATATCACCTGTGACACTCACACAGGCACGTATGACTTTGCCAGTTTCAGCTGAAACAATTTCAGTGTTTCAAACCTTGTTCCAGAGTTTTTAGTTCACCGTTCATGAGGTTTCAAGAAGAAAATGAAAGACAGATCTGAATGTTTGAAAGTGTTTTGGAAAAACTCTGTAAAGAATAGATGAACAATACTCAAAGGATAAATTCAACTGTTTTATTTTGTTAGATAAGTTGAAAAAAAGTTAAACAAGCAAGTAAATAACGAAACAAGGTTAAATGAAGTAAGAGCAAAAAGTTAACAAGTAAATAACAAAACAAGGTTAAATGAGGTAAGAGCAAAAAGTTAACAAGTAAATAACGAAACAAGGTTAAATGAGGTAAGAGCAAAAAGTTAACAAGTAAATAACGAAACAAGGTTAAATGAGGTAAGAGCAAAAAGTTAACAAGTAAATAACGAAACAAGGTAGAGGAGAGAAAACCCCAACAATCCCCTCTGAGCAAGCACTAGGCGACAGTGGGGAGGAAAAACTGCCTTTAAACGGGCAGAAACCTCCGGCAGAACCAGGCTCAGGAGGGGGCAGTCAACTGCCGGGACTGGTTGGGGGGGTGAACAGAGGTGGAGCAAGACGAGGCTACATCAGTTGAAGAAGCAGTATTGTCCCTCTACCGGAAAAAGCTGAAGAATCTTTTCTTCTTTTTCATGGACTTTTCCACGAGCGCCTTTTTGTCCAGGATGAGGGTTCTCAACTCATCGATGGTTTCTGTGTTTTGCCTCTCTAGTTTCTTGCATGTTTGTTCCACCTGTTCTAATGTTGCTTGTGTTTCTTCAAGCTTTTCTTTGAGGTCTTTGGATGTTGCCTCCTGTGTCAGCTTTGCCTTCTGCAGGTCTGCATTTCTCACTTGATCTTCTTTGTGCAGGCCTTCTAGCTGCTCATTTCTTTTCTGGATATCGCGGAGCGTACACTGCAGGTCCTCATGCGTTTTGTCTTGTTTTTGCTTTTGGGCCTGCATTTCTGTGTTTTCCCGCTTCAAGTTGTTGAATTCCAACAATATCCCCTTAATGAGCTCTGAGTTGTTTTTGGCCATGTGATCAATCTTTTTCTGCATGTGTGAGCATCGTTTTTCTAGTGTTTCCTTTTCTCCCTCCAGCTCACTTGTTTTGACCTTCAGTTCATCACAGAATCCTTGCAACTTTTGATTTTTACTCTCAAAGTCCTTGATAATGCACTTTTCTTCTGGCAGTCTTTCTTTCTGTTGCTCTTTCTCTTGAAGGAGGTCTTTATTTTGGACCAATGTTTGTTCCAACTCTGCCTTCACCATTCTGTACTTTTCCTGCATGCCTTGGAGCTCGCGCTGCAGGTCTTTTTGCTTTGTGTCCTGTTGTTCCTTCTGTTGGAGGACTTCTTTATTTTTTTCTTCAGCTTCATCAAGCTTTCTTTGGAGCAGGTGATTCATTTGGTCCATGTATTGCAGATCCCACTCCATTTTATCAATCGTGGCTTTCCTGCCTTGAAGCTGCTCGGACATTTCTTTAACTTCAGCGCTCTTTTTCTTGTTTTCTTTGATGAGGGATACAATCTGCTCTCTGGCTTGAGCAAACTTGATCCCCCAGCCCTCATTAATAATGTTGATGTCGGGCTGGCGCTGTAGTGTTTCTTCCAGGTGTTTGTTTTGTGCTTCCATCTGTAAGCACTTCTTCTCCAGGTGACGTTTTTCTTCTTCAATTTGTCGAATTTTGTTCTGGAGATGGTTGTTTTCATTCCTACTCTCCTGTAATGCCCTTTGGATGGATAAGAGGCCATTTGGAGAAATTGGCCGGCCACGCGTGGAAGGAGAGGCGGCGAAATCTTTTTGTCTCGGTTGCCGTAATCTTGGATACATGTTGGCGTTTGTATCCGATGACTCTGAGAGGTTTCCAAATTTTTCTGTAGTCAACGTTTGAAGGCTGCAAACACAAAGGCTGCGAAGAAACGAACTGAAAATTGCTGTTTCTCACCCCTATTTATAGAAAAACTTCAAAGGATCCTTGTGACATCCTTGTGACATCCTTGTGACATCCTTGTGACATCATCACTCCTAAGCCAATCAGATTGTCACATGACATTTTGGAATGTGGAATGGGGATATGTTTTTTTTTAAACAGTTTTCAAATGTAACTTAATATTTAAGTGTTTCTTACTTGACCCGCTTAGTCGATTAAAAAGTTAATTGCCACGAACACCCCTAATGTTATATAACAGACCACAGAAAAAAGACAGGTTTTTTTCTACGTGACAGAGCTATAATAAATGTTTTGTTTTTTTTAATTATCCTACTTTTTCTAAAAGGGAACATTATTTAAAGAATATGTATTTAATTAAAAACTCTGTATTCATCTAAAGGGTATACCAAGAAGGGTGAGCTTCCTGCTTGAAAAGGAAATGACCAAAATAAATGTATTTCTCTGCAATTACAAACTCTGTGTAAACAGTCTTGGTGTCAAAATAAAGCTAACACTGGTGAGATGTCATCAGAGCTGTAAATATTACTGCAGATGTTACTATGTCAAAGTTACTGTGACTCAAACATAGAAAAAATGATTTTTTATTTCCCTCACCTAATTTTTAAAAGTATTTTATAGCATATAACACGTTTGAAAATATGCTTTGGTTCACATTTAACTCCAGAAAATCATAAATCAAAATAGGGATATTACCTGTCCACAGATTCATGGTGCAGTAACTGCTCTTTTAACTGTCTGGTGTCTTTGCTTTGTTTGGTGTTTGTAGACATGGTTTACATGAGTTTTTAGCTGAGATTCAGAGGTTTCTGTGGACACTACTCATGTCAGCACTTATATTTCTGACCTCGTGTTATAATCGATTAAACGTGGTCTCCTCTCTTTTGCCCCCATTTTTGATGTTGTGGGTGCAAATGATCAGGCGTGACATTCTCATAATAAATCAGATAAAATACTGCAAAGAATTAATCCTGCATTTGTGTGATTGAAATGTGTGTGCAGTGACACTGTTTTAAAGATTTGGCCTAAATAATTCTGGAGTGAATGAGCCTAAACATGATGACCGGACTAGTGACACCATATCACCTGTGACACTCACACACGCACGTATGACTTTGCCAGTTTCAGCTGAAACAATTTCAGTGTTTCAAACCTTGTTCCAGAGTTTTTAGTTCACCGTTCATGAGGTTTCAAGAAGAAAATGAAAGACAGATCTGAATGTTTGAAAGTGTTTTGGAAAAACTCTGTAAAGATTAGATGAACAATACTCAAAGGATAAATTCAACTGTTTTATTTTGTTAGATAAGTTGAAAAAAAAGTTAAACAAGCAAGTAAATAACGAAACAAGGTTAAATGAGGTAAGAGCAAAAAGTTAACAAGTAAATAACGAAACAAGGTAGAGGAGAGAAAAGCCCAACAATCCCCTCTGAGCAAGCACTAGGCGACAGTGGGGAGGAAAAACTGCCTTTAAACGGGCAGAAACCTCCGGCAGAACCAGGCTCAGGAGGGGGCAGTCAACTGCCGGGACTGGTTGGGGGGGTGAACAGAGGTGGAGCAAGACGAGGCTACATCAGTTGAAGAAGCAGTATTGTCCCTCTACCGGAAAAAGCTGAAGAATCTTTTCTTCTTTTTCATGGACTTTTCCACGAGCGCCTTTTTGTCCAGGATGAGGGTTCTCAACTCATCGATGGTTTCTGTGTTTTGCCTCTCTAGTTTCTTGCATGTTTGTTCCACCTGTTCTAATGTTGCTTGTGTTTCTTCAAGCTTTTCTTTGAGGTCTTTGGATGTTGCCTCCTGTGTCAGCTTTGCCTTCTGCAGGTCTGCATTTCTCACTTGATCTTCTTTGTGCAGGCCTTCTAGCTGCTCATTTCTTTTCTGGATATCGCGGAGCGTACACTGCAGGTCCTCATGCGTTTTGTCTTGTTTTTGCTTTTGGGCCTGCATTTCTGTGTTTTCCCGCTTCAAGTTGTTGAATTCCAACAATATCCCCTTAATGAGCTCTGAGTTGTTTTTGGCCATGTGATCAATCTTTTTCTGCATGTGTGAGCATCGTTTTTCTAGTGTTTCCTTTTCTCCCTCCAGCTCACTTGTTTTGACCTTCAGTTCATCACAGAATCCTTGCAACTTTTGATTTTTACTCTCAAAGTCCTTGATAATGCACTTTTCTTCTGGCAGTCTTTCTTTCTGTTGCTCTTTCTCTTGAAGGAGGTCTTTATTTTGGACCAATGTTTGTTCCAACTCTGCCTTCACCATTCTGTACTTTTCCTGCATGCCTTGGAGCTCGCGCTGCAGGTCTTTTTGCTTTGTGTCCTGTTGTTCCTTCTGTTGGAGGACTTCTTTATTTTTTTCTTCAGCTTCATCAAGCTTTCTTTGGAGCAGGTGATTCATTTGGTCCATGTATTGCAGATCCCACTCCATTTTATCAATCGTGGCTTTCCTGCCTTGAAGCTGCTCAGACATTTCTTTAACTTCAGCGCTCTTTTTCTTGTTTTCTTTGATGAGGGATACAATCTGCTCTCTGGCTTGAGCAAACTTGATCCCCCAGCCCTCATTAATAATGTTGATGTCGGGCTGGCGCTGTAGTGTTTCTTCCAGGTGTTTGTTTTGTGCTTCCATCTGTAAGCACTTCTTCTCCAGGTGACGTTTTTCTTCTTCAATTTGTCGAATTTTGTTCTGGAGATGGTTGTTTTCATTCCTACTCTCCTGTAATGCCCTTTGGATGGATAAGAGGCCATTTGGAGAAAATGGCCGGCCACGCGTGGAAGGAGAGGCGGCGAAATCTTTTTGTCTCGGTTGCCGTAATCTTGGATACATGTTGGCGTTTGTATCCGATGACTCTGAGAGGTTTCCAAATTTTTCTGTAGTCAACGTTTGAAGGCTGCAAACACAAAGGCTGCGAAGAAACGAACTGAAAATTGCTGTTTCTCACCCCTATTTATAGAAAAACTTCAAAGGATCCTTGTGACATCCTTGTGACATCCTTGTGACATCATCACTCCTAAGCCAATCAGATTGTCACATGACATTTTGGAATGTGGAATGGGGATATGTTTTTTTTTAAACAGTTTTCAAATGTAACTTAATATTTAAGTGTTTCTTACTTGACCCGCTTAGTCGATTAAAAAGTTAATTGCCACGAACACCCCTAATGTTATATAACAGACCACAGAAAAAAGACAGGTTTTTTTCTACGTGACAGAGCTATAATAAATGTTTTGTTTTTTTAATTATCCTACTTTTTATAAAAGGGAACATTATTTAAAGAATATGTATTTAATTAAAAACTCTGTATTCATCTAAAGGGTATACCAAGAAGGGTGAGCTTCCTGCTTGAAAAGGAAATGACCAAAATAAATGTATTTCTCTGCAATTACAAACTCTGTGTAAACAGTCTTGGTGTCAAAATAAAGCTAACACTGGTGAGATGTCATCAGAGCTGTAAATATTACTGCAGATGTTACTATGTCAAAGTTACTGTGACTCAAACATAGAAAAAATGATTTTTTATTTCCCTCACCTAATTTTTAAAAGTATTTTATAGCATATAACACGTTTGAAAATATGCTTTGGTTCACATTTAACTCCAGAAAATCATAAATCAAAATAGGGATATTACCTGTCCACAGATTCATGGTGCAGTAACTGCTCTTTTAACTGTCTGGTGTCTTTGCTTTGTTTGGTGTTTGTAGACATGGTTTACATGAGTTTTTAGCTGAGATTCAGAGGTTTCTGTGGACACTACTCATGTCAGCACTTATATTTCTGACCTCGTGTTATAATCGATTAAACGTGGTCTCCTCCCTTTTCCCCCCATTTCTCTGGGCATGTGTGCTTAACTAGTTAAAATAACAAACATCTGTCTCCTATTTTTGTGTCACAAAAATTATTAATTATTATTAATGATTAAAGACATTAATTTGTGCAGTTTTCTTGTTTTGTGTGGTTGTTGTTTTTTGTCAAGTGGAGATGAATATCTTTAAGTTGATTTGTTCACATTTGCACATCTTTCTGTTTTAAGAGAAATATGTGTTTTGAGTTTGTACACTATATGCATATAAATCAACCATTTCCTTTTTCAGTGTTTTCGTGTGGTGCATTTTTCTCTGTTTTAACAAAAGGAGAACAAAGGACTTTTAAGTCGACCTAAGATGATTTGTTTCAATTTTTACATGGTCTTATTGAGGTAATGCAAATTGAAACATTCATTCTTTTTTTGGTAATGTACTGGAAAAGCTTGATAATGGACTTTGAAAGTGCATAAAAATTACTTAAATTTGAAATATGCGTCTGAACCATGCATACGGTACATTTACCTCACAGGTTTTTGCTGTTTCTGTTTATTAAAACCAAGAATCTTCTTTTTGCCAGGTTGATCATGTAGATAAGAGTGGCCAGTGTGCTCTGGTCCATGCTGCCCTACGAGGACACCTTGAGATTATCCAGTACCTGCTGGAGCTAGAATGGAGTGCTGAGGGGCAGCAGCAGGACTGCTCTCTGAAGAGCAAAGCTCTGCAGCAGGCTTTGATTGCAGCCTCGAGCATGGGGCACACACAGGTCTGACTGACACACATGCATGTATTTTACCAGATCCATAGACATAAATGCCCTTTTTTTTGTACTGTTTCTCGCTACAAAAGAAAGAAAACATGGATGTACAAAAAACATACTTTAAGCCACACAGGATCCTGGTTTTTCCAGTTTTAATAGTGAGACAAGACCTTTTCTTTCTTGCATGGTTTCACAACAGCCTTCACAAAGAATTTCTGATTTATTTTTTTTTAAAGATCAGAAGGAACTATAGATATATAAAATAAAAATGAGCACACAGCGTTCTCTGTGAATATGACTCAAAGCCAGAAGTACTGTTCAGAATTGCATGTAGATTCACAATCGATAACAGTGCAGCGCCTTCAGCTGCCCCGGTGAGATGTAGACTCAAGGTTTAGTTTGGCTCCCTCGTTAGCTGGAATTGGCTCCCAAGGCCTGGATTAGAATAACATAACTGGGCCAAGTGAAGTCAACCTGCATGCAGAAAAGACCCTTTTAAAGTTCAACTATTTGAATGCGCGTTTTTGTTAATGTTTTTTAAGATTAGCATTTTGTATACTGTAACCTCTCAAAGGTTTATTTGATTTTTTTTTTTTTTCTGCTGAAACAGCATGTCATTAATCTAAGTTTCTTTTTTGGCAGGTTGTGAGAGGCTTGCTGGCGTTGAATAATGAGCACGCTGTGCAAATTGATAGTCATGACACACTGTGGGGAGAGACAGGTATGTTCTCATCAATCTTTTTGCATTACACGGCTCTTTTGTACTATCACCAGCTGTTTTTGCATTCTGAACCACACTGCTGTAATTGAATGCTGCAGTGGAAAGTCCTGTATCTGTGCTCTCCACAGTAATGCTCTCTGTTTGATGCAGAGGTCGCTCAACCCAAATGTGGGTGCATTTTAATGGCTGTTGTAAGTCCTCCTGTGCTGTACTTTCTGGTAAAAGCATTACTTACTCTTGTCATGTAGCTTTCTGCTTGGAATTCAGTCCACACAGTATTTTCCTTTTTTTTTAGAAAAATTGTCCCACTGAATTTTAGGAACAGTATTGCCTCGGTGCTTTATGTTAAAACAACAGCGTCGACTCCACAGTTGGTTTTATACGCTGCTAGTCCCACTCAGATTTAGAATGAGTAGTAGTTCCTGTTTTGTTTTCCCTGAAAGGATTATTTTGGACTTTTTAAAAGTTTGTCCTTCCCTCTGTGGGACAGTTTGTTTTCATTTGAAAGTGATTGAGGAGTCAAAGCAAAAAGCCATGTGGTGCTGCAGGAAACGGCATGAAGTCGGAAAAGCAGAAGGTGGCTGTCAGATTTAAGACGGGTTACTTGAAGGTTGTCTGACAGAAATGATACAGCAGACTGCAAGGCTGCATTGGCCGGGAAGCGTTCATGCATCATAATTTTTAGCCATTAAAGCATTACTACTTTGTCTTTAATGCAGTATTTTAACGGTAACTCATTACTTTTGCTGAACTCAGTAATCGCATTAGAGTGAGTACTTAATCATGTTATTACTTGTGTTCCACGAGTCTTCAATCTGAATAATGGCAGGGAAAAAAAATCATTAAACATACAATTTCATCACGTGCACAGCATGGTAAATGGCCTGTATTTATATAGCGCTTTACTAGTCCTTAAGGACCCCAAAGCGCTTTACATATCCAGTCATCCACACATTCACACACTGGTGATGGCAAGCTACATTGTAGCCACAGCCACCCTGGGGCGCACTGACAGAGGCACTGACAGCAACCACCTGACGCCATTTTTAAAATACGAGACGAAACAGATTGTCTTCAGTTTTTAAGTGTTTGACGTTTTTTCGAATGTCTATAATCTGTGATGGAGAAAGGGAAAAATTTTATGTACTACATAAGATTTCTATTTTATGTCACAGTGCAGAGATCCAGATGTTCAATACAGATGGTTAAAAAGCACAGCTATGCTTTATTTTTCATTGATCCTAGTAATACTTGTGATGCATTATGTAAGAATGAGACACATGTGGTGTTAGAGCTTCAATATTCCTCACAATCATTAGTGCAGGTTGTGTTAAAACATTGGCCACATTTTTGTCATCATCATTATGAACATCTGCCCTGAGAGTCAAGTGTCCAGATAGCATTAGACAACAGTATTAGTTGTCGCTGCAGTCATAGTAGAATATGTATAAAGAAGAATTCTCTTTGTGTGTCTCTCAACTCTAACCCAGCAGGATTTAGCATTCAAAGTTGGCTGCTTTAAGAATGTAGGTCAGCTTCTTAGTGGAGAGGTTGTCCAAAGTGTGGCTAACTGCTGCTTGTTCTCTGTTAAATGACTGCTTCAGATGATTTTGCAGTGCTGGCCTGGGACAAAGATCTTTCCCTCTGAAATATAGATTAGATCTGCTTGGAGCAAAGTAAAATCCAATAGTACACGTGGCTTTCCAGTATTTGACTTTCAGCTCTTTTTAACAAAGTGGATGTTTAATCATTGCTATCACCTCACCTCTTCCTTCTAAAGTAATAACATAGTGGGTCACAGGTGGCAGTAGTCAGAGCTGTGGCTCCGCTGACCTGAAACACAGTGAGTCTTAACCCCTTGACATGACCTTGAATTAACATATTTTTGCACCCACCTGGCACTCATTAAAACTGTGATCCTGGCTCATCTGTATTCAAGGGGATTAAATCAGTAAACAACAGTAAACACAGTTATGACCACAATGTAGATTTGTCTGCACTCAGTCATGCTTGGGGGGGAAAAAATGAATAAAAAAAGCTGGAATTTTGCTGCAGACATAAATTGAATATTTAGTGGTGGAGTGGCTGCACTGTCTAGAAATGACTAGATACAAACACCAGAAATTATTAGCGATGAAGCAATATTTGAAATCCCTTTGCTGCTATTCAGCTGCAGGTTTATTAATCCAATTGTTGTGCTGTGATGCAGAGAAGATGGAAAGCGAAAAAGAAAATTCAGAAATATCCCCTTGAAAACCAGCCTTTTGTCGTTGCCTCAGAAACGCTCCTCTCATAACGATGTGTGAAATGTTATAGCGTGTTTAAAATTCATCGGAGTATTACATCTCACTGCAAATAGACCTGCTGTCTCTTGTGTTTAAATAGAAGAAGATTTGATTGTACATCTGTGCAAACTCTATCTTTTAAAGTGTTAGTGACGTCACACCTATGCGCCACTGCCCTCTGTGGAGAATGGGAGAAATGTGCTTGCACCTCAACCTATGGACTCAGACGGACATTCAATCATCATCTTCCTCACTCAAGGTAACCTTATGGCTTGTAGGAACACTGCACGTGTATGATAAGACTGTAGCCGTTCAACCGGCCCTCGTAAGGTTGCTGAAGACAGTGAACACCGTGGAATTCTCAGTATCACTGTGGCCCTGGGTTTTTCCACTGTCCTGCTAAGTGCTTATGTAATTGTAACCAACATAGGAGAGAGACGTAACATCGTGGAAGAGACATAAAGTGAGTAAAAACGATCTAAATGCATTTAGAATATATTTAGAACTACAAATTACACTTTTCTTAGCAATTATTGTTTTTTATGTCAAGCTTCAAGCTAGCTTCTTTATTGGGGCTTGGGACCAGCAAAAGTGACCCGAAATTTGGTCTTTAAGTCTGGTCATTAGCGTGTCTGGACCCAAACTACACTGCAGGTCCCAAAGTCAAATGATCACTGAGAGTTAAAAATCTGTCTGAAGTTAGAAGTTAGCAGAGAGTTAGCTCACTAGTTTCCGTCTAAATATAATATACCAGGTTCTGACTGAGGGATTTCTAAAACAAATTAAAAGGCACAGCTCTGCTATCACTTCTGACATACATGAAGACAGGAAAGTAAGCAGCAGTGATGTTTGTAGGGTTACTGAAGTTTGGCTAGCTGGTATATAGTGATGTGCTATGTGACTAGCGAAACAGCTATGTTAGCATAACATTAACACAGTGATGAAGGGGAACTTTTTTCCACTGGATAAGAGTTAAGGTGAGGGTTCCCGATGGTTAGGGACAAATGCAGTGGCATGGCAGGATGCTGTAAACGGACCAAACTTCAGTCAAGAGAACAACTGAGATAATCCATCCACATACAGGTTAGTCATTAATGTGCTGCTGCATTGCCTGGGCTGTAGTTACATGGTAAGGTTTTAAAAACTGAGCTTTAAAATGAATAGTTGTAATAAAAACTGAGAGAGGCCGACAGTGATCGCTTACTTTTTGTAAGGGGCTTGTTGAGATTAAATAGAACAAGTTACAAAGCATTAAAACATGTTAAAAACACAACAGCCTTATTAAACGCAGAGTAGTTTGGGCCCAGAAGTAGGATTGATCACGTCATCACTTAAAGACCGGATAGACACACGGTGGAGTTACTCATGTTTACTGTTGTTGCCACTTTCTAAATGTAGCAGGATGAATATTATATGTACTGGTTGATCCCACTTTTAGTCAGGCGCATTTTGAGGAGAACTAACTTTTCTTGTTATCAAATTATCAGTATCTTTGGAAACATTTAATACATCGTGATGGTTTAAATGCTCAGTCGTTTTCTGTTATAGAATTCATATTCATAATAATATTTAGACAGCGGCACTATAGGTGTTTGCAGTTTTTGCAGTTTTACAAGCCGTCACGGTAAAAATATGGAATTAAATGTCACTAATGGGCTCTTTTCAAAAACATCAGCATCTCTGTCACACTGATTTTGATTAACTGACTTATTTTATTGTAATCAAACCTATTTTGATATTGTTGTCTTTTTTTTCCTTTAGCGAGGTGGTTTCCTTCCAATTGTTGCAGGACCAGTATGTCTGTCAGCTCCAGGTAGAGCTCCAGTGACCAGGAAGACCTCAGCATTCGCCAATTCCTGCTGAATTACCGCAAACAGAAAGAACTGGCAGAGGGCATTGGAATAGAGGATGATTATAACACTGAAGACCAAGGTAATAGGTCTGTCTAAGGGCCAGTGGAATATAAGCTATAGGTTGTAGTGGTGATTATTTTAGATTCAGAGTGTAGAGGAGATGGATCATTGTAATTAAGAGTCATAGAAATCTGAACCTCACTGCTAAACTGGCAGTCTAACTGTACATGTGCTCCATTGCAGAAGTCCCTCCCACTGAGTGTGAGGATGTTGAAGATACTGGTAGTCCTGATGTGAAAGCAGAGCTTCCCTCCCACCTCAGCATCACTAAGGATGTTATGGAGCGCTGCATTCATCTGCTGTCTGATCCCAGCCTCAAGCTCCGACTCAAGGTACTGTATCAGTAGTTTTACGTAGAGTCAACTGTTGGACTAATAACAAAAATAATCATTCTTGTGAAGGTAGGACCGCCAGCGTTGGTACAATTCATCCTGTCAGAACTGTGTGGATGACTGTTCAGTGGTGTAATGCTCATCAAGGAAAAACATTCAGTCTGGTCCAGGAGTGAAACAGAAATAAGTCTGTGCTGAAGTCGTGCCTGCTCAGGAGTTTGGGCTCTCAATGAAGACCTCAGTAATTAGTTTCAGCTCACATATAATCAGGATCAAAACAGAGATAATTGTTAGGTGTGTTGTGCGTCTTTGTCTTTAGGTACTAGACGTGCTGGAGTTGTGCGTTCAGGTGCTGAGTGAGAGGGAAAATGAACTGCTGCCTATGGCTCATCGCTGCTGGCCAGCACTCCTGCAGAGACTCACAACTGATGACCCATTAGCAGTCCTCAGAGCCTTCAGGGTAAGTAAAACAAACCTCTCTTTTCATTATGTGAGTCAAAATTATTCAAGTCGTCTTTAGTTTTAAACTCTTAATAGTGAAAGAATGAAAGATGCTGCCCAACAACAGGCTTATTTCATTCAGAAATAGTTCTATTATTTACTTTTTTGGGTTGTAATGTGAAGACTCTTTAAATTAACATTTCTTCTATCAGCACAGAAAAATCACAGTGTGGATGCCTTCTTAGAGGCTGCTTGTCGGTGTAAATTGGGCTACTCGTCAGCTCCTGTCATCAGCTGGACTATTTTTGAATTTGTTATTCATGTTTTCATTGATGAACTGACAAATTCAAACACGTTAAGTCTGTAAACAGTCATTTATTCACTCAGAGCTGCTGCTGGGAAATTGTTTCAAATTCTGTAATCCTGTAATTTCTGTGTAAAAGAATTAGATTGTGTATTATATTGTTAGTTTATACACCTGTGTGCGTGTGTATTTATGTATGTCCATACACATATATGGATTGTGTTTTACTTTTTTGTGCTTGAAAGACGCCCTCAAATGGAACCAAATTCCTTGTATGTGTTTGCGCATATACTTTTCCAATAAATGCGATTCTGATTGAGATATTTCCCTCTGTATGGCACACACGAGTAAATTAAGTAGAAAAAATGTCATGTGTATAGCCTCTTTTAAAATTGTTTGTTTTTAGGCTTGTAGAGATGACAGTAGGCAAGCAGACAAGTTTCCTGAGGTTGGGCTGAATGAACCTATAACAGAGATAAACCTAAACAAGCAGAAGGAACTTTAGCTAAATATATTTTCACGTACAGCCAAATGACTGTAATAAAGTAGGTAAGCCGTGACCATAGAAAAAGCAAAGCAATCACTGGATATACTGTCCAAATTGCTACACACTTTTTAAGCATCGTTCACCAACAAACTGAGTCTAACAAATCATTTTCTTTACTTTGGTAATTACAGTTATTGCCTTATGTATAAAATATAATTTTAATACCAGTGTTCATTATCTTGATGTGATTCTTTTTTTTTTTTTACAAAAAAGCTTTACAGCCTCTTACATAATTCTACCACAATTACATAATTGATTTTTAACCAGGTTATAGTGAAAGGCCAGGTGCCAATCTCAGAGTTAACGAGAGCTTAAAGTCAGTTTGTTAAAACTGCTTTGTTCTCGAAACCAGTAAAATTAATTCGTAACTTTTAATTCTGAGTTGAGATGGATTCTTCAGTTCTTGGTTTGAGAACAATGAGGGTAAATTCATTTAACCTTTTACCTTGACTTAAGCACATAATTGTACTACATAGCCCTCGTCAATGGAACCCAATACCAGTATTTGACAGTAACAGGTAAGCCTTAAATTTAATTTTTAAATAGACAAGACACCATGAGAACTGACATTACAATATTTTATTTTACAAAAGTCAGTGTCTTTTAGTTCAAAGTTTGTCTGGCATCTCTTGTACATCTTGAAAATAAATTAAAAAAAACAAAAAACAAAAACCACTCTATGCAGTGTACTATAATTGAACATAAACAACAATCTTTCAAAAGAATATTTCTAGATGAATTGTCATTTGAACTATTTCCTGGAAACTTTCTGAACACCACTTATTTTGCATAGCTTGATGCATGAATACCCTAGTTGTCTTAACTGGACTATAAATATAACTATATACACAATGAACAGTCATTTGTAAAAACACCTTTAAAATGTAAAATCTTTAAGAAGCCTGAGTGCCAGGAGCAATCCCCTTTAAGAACATTTACAATAAGAACTTCATCCCAAAAGCCCACAGGTTTTAACCACAGCTTCCCAGCATCAGTTCATGTATGCAGCTACACCTTTCCAAATCCCAGGGATCCTTTTAAGGCATCATTCATAAGATCTTTGAATTGATCTTCATCTGCAACACCTCTTGGGAGATACAGGGATAAGCTGCACGTTGATGTGTACGGGATACGCCGCATCCCTGACTCCTGATCGTAGAAGTCTATGTTGCAGGACTGTGGGAACCCCAGTGGTGGAAGTAAGTCAGCCCCAGTTATAAAGACGAGGAGCTCTTCAAATGTGTGGTCCACCTCTCGCTCTGTTAAAATACATACAAGTGTTAAATAAGGTGTGCAATGTGTAGATTTATAATCAGTTACACTGACTGCATAGTAGAACAGTTGCGTTAATGACTATTTTGGAGTCAAAAACAGGTTGTTAGGCAAAACAATTATTGCAAAGCATTGTATTATAAAAAAAAAAAAAAAAAATTACTCAAAGCAATCCTGCCCTGCTAAGACAGGAAATTAATTTTGTCCTCCGAGTCAGACCTATATGTCAAGGACTGTTTATGCAATGTGTATTTTTTTTTTTAAGAAGTTATTCATTCTGTCCTTGCAAGAGTACATTGGCTTTCTAGTGATGTCACATTTGCGTGGGTGTTGTCATTGCACCACTCGATTACTCTAGGACACTAATATACAGGAGGTTTCGTTATAGTCAATGTAATACCTGAAGGTTCTTGTAGTTAGGCAGTGCATCTAATTAACAAATGACCTTTGTCTCAAAGGGAGACAGGTTTCAAATTGTGTTATTCTATCTTAAACACTGCAAAAACACTGGGGGTGATCGTGGCTCAAGAGTTGGGAGTTCGTCTTGTAATCGTAATAACAGTAATAGTGACAATTATGCCATATCAGCCACCCGAGTGGAACATTTGAATACCTTTGGACGGATATAAAGATTGGAGCGACCCAGTAGGTTTCTTGCTCTAATTTCTTGGGGCGTCTCCTCTTCAAGAGGAAGAATGAGCCGCTGTCCATTCACTTTGCATAGATCGAACTGCAAGGGTATGTCTGCAATATTGTCCCGTAGTGCCTGCCTGAATTCAGCTGCATTTAGGTTTACAGGAACGACCACCCGAGTAGCAGGAGTGGCATCTGTAATCAAATTTAAACCAAATTAGCTTTCCCTAAAAACGGAAAAGGGTAAATTGTCACATTGTAGTGTCTCAACATCAACTTATTGGTGCAAGGAAATAAAGATTACAAAGGTGCTAAAAATCTAATGCCAAATTCTACAATTTGTAAACAACTGACACCATGATGTAATTCTCATTTTTCAAACCCATCACTCCAAATAATTAATATTAATATAAATATTGATTACCCCTATGAGATCGGTAGTGTGTCAGTGTGGGATTCCTTAGTACTGACACCTTAAACGTTAACTGGCGATGTCTGGTTCTCCCGCCTCTTGGTCTGCGCACTGGCCCACCTCCGTGCTGTTGGCGGAAAACTCCAAAGCTATCATTAGACCATGAGATAATTTTAGTGAAACTAATCACACAGAGACACCCCCCCCCCAAGAAAAAAAAGAAAAGAAAAAAAAACCACCCAACACACTCAGAGTAAGGAATGAGTGTTCAATCGGTGTTTATTGCATGCATTTTTCGATTGTCTCGCAAATTAAATGCTCCCTGAAAATATGGGATATGCTACATTTATAAACTAAAATCTTTATGCATAAATGCACATAACAGGGATTAAAATGACTGTCATTTGAAGTCGTCAATCTAGGATAGACATTTATGATTACAGAATTTGTTGTTGAATTGTAACAGATAATTAGTAAACGAGCCATTTATTATTTAAAAATGTAAAAGTTATTTCCTTTTGCAAAAACAAAAAAGGCGCAAAGCTAAAAGCTTGCCAATAGAGTAACCACCACCAAAGCATTTCACCTTTGTAGAAGAGATGTCCCCTCTTCACTGTCATCTTGATTCAGTAGCCGGTTAAATTGGGCATTCATTCTGTCTCTGATATCAGTGACTCTCCGTCGAAATGCAGCGCTCCGTTCGGACATGACTGTTCCCAAAAAGTCCGCCAAAAGGCTTGGCAGAAATATATATATAGCATCCCTAAAATTCAAAGTACGGCGGGAGAAGGTACATTGTTTGTGATTGGATCAGCAAGACTGAAGGTTGTGTTTTTTTTTAATCCACCCCTTACCACAACCTGTGATCAGAATTTGTGTTAACCAATCACAGTCAACCTCATATTTGTGTTGTCTCAATCAAGCTATGTGCGACAAACTACATACAGATGAATGCATGCGAAATCTCTGCGCCAACAAAAAACACCGTAAGTACCCTAGTTAATCTCAATTATTGTTCGTCTTTGCTAACTAAAAGCTAAGCGATGATTCAAAAACATTGCTTTGTCCTTTTAAGCACATGTTATATGTTAGCTTTGTATTGTAGTAAGCGAAAAAAAAGTCATGCTGAGAACCTTCACAGACAAGTCATGCTAACCTTTGTCCGTTAGGAATGTTGCCAACATGCCATTTTAGGTGAGGCATGTTAATAAGGTCTTTAATATGGTACTCCGTTTACCCACTTTATATTATTTAAAATACGGTTTTATATCACTTGTTACATTAGCCGGATTAGGCTACACGGTACTGCACTGCCATCCCAGATAGCAAGACGACATTGAATTGATGTTGATTTTTTTCTATAAAGTACCGGAGAAAGTAGATTGAATGTTCTTTTGTTATCACTGATTTATGGTCTAGTTACAGTTCACTAGCTATGTCGACGTGCAATTTAGGTATATCTGACCGGTAAATTAAAGCAGCGATCACCTGGACTGTTCCGTATCACCCCTCTCACAGTGGTACATCCCTCCAGGTAACCATTCACAAGTCTTGTACAGTAGAGCGGGAATTAATCTCAGCGGAATTGAGAGGAGAAAGTGGATGCAAGCTGCCGTTAAACTTGACTGAAGAAGAAGAGAGGAGAAAGTAGAGAAATGAATAAAGAACAGTCAGTATATGCAGAAAAGAAATAATAAAGTTAAAAGACAGCATGGTCTTCATGAACCCAGGGTACAATACAAAAATGTCGTTTTATTTAAGTGAGCAAAACAATGTAGACCATGTTCATTTTGGTAAGTAGTTGGAAAAAAAAAACTAATGACAGCATTTAAAATAAACAAAGATGAATAACATGGATGGGAACATTTGACAATGGAATCGGAACATTATCAAAAATGATTTTTCAGATCTGCTGAGTAGAAGATGCGGAGATTCAAATTTTTAACTTGGGTGTGTGTTTGAAATATGAAAATATTGGTTGACATCGTTGACATACTGCTATTAAAGATAGGAATATGTATGAAACGTAGATTCAAAAGCTCTATTAACAGAACTATAACCTGTTAGAATGTGACATTTATTTCAGATGCATTCTGTAACTGTTCACAGTCCCAATACTTAGTGATGACAGAGTGTTTCCAAAAGTGCTCAGTCACAATTTTCAGAAGACTAACATGAAATTTTTTGATTTATTTAAATATATAAACCTGTTGAAAGCAATAATTTAAATTTTTGTCTTTGTAGAATCACAGTACAAAGTATGGCCTGGAGGATTTTCATCTCAAGGTGCAAGAACATTCATAATGAGTGTACA
This sequence comes from Rhamphochromis longiceps, assembly GCF_057381845.1. Lineage (NCBI taxonomy): Eukaryota > Metazoa > Chordata > Actinopteri > Cichliformes > Cichlidae > Rhamphochromis > Rhamphochromis longiceps. The sequence goes on along the minus strand of NC_140559.1, from coordinate 63,779,490 downwards.
CGGCGGCTGCTGATGGACGATGTTGGGCCAGATGTGCTACAGTTAGCGTTAAGGAGGTATGATGAAAGCATGATGGAAAACATTTAACATTTTAACTTGCATAAAATGTTTAAGGGGAATATGGCCTGAAAATATAACATGAATTAAGAAGTAATTTTTTGATGTCTTTGAGGTTGGAGACAATGCAGAGAAGCCTTCGGTGGGCAAGAGGAAGACTGATCAGTGTAACTGCAGCAGATCAACTTCTGCGTGACTTGGCTGAATTGATTCAGGAGGTCGAACTGTCTACTCAGCATGGCCAACAAGGTAAGCACATATTGTGTCGATTCCTTGACTGATCAAAAGTGTGAAATAAATTATGACTCTGTCTTAACCTATTTTCCAAATACACCAAACGCTTATATATTTTCAGGCTCTTTTGGATACCAGGCACCAGTGGTTTTCAACAGAGGTAGAGGCAGATCCCTTTACCTTATCACTCGGGAACAGCTTTCATTCCTGAAGTCATGTGGATTCACTGCACCTCAGATAGCTGATATTTTGAATGTTTCACTTCGTACAATTCGAAGACGTCTGCGGTCAGTGACTTTTGAAACCAGTGTGACTTTCAGTTCTTTTGTGACACACACCCACTGTTTATTCAAATTAAATGGTATTGTGAAATTGTAAAAATTAGTATATTTGAATGTGCACTAACTAGTCAAGTAATGATGTGTGTTGTTATGGCAGTGATAAAATACTCGTGTTCTTTTTGTCTGATTTCAGACAGTATCATTTCACCCGTGCATCAATGTATGCGGAACTGACTGACAGTGCGCTGGATGAACATGTGCAGGACATTGTCGCTGGCAATGAACAAATTGGTCCTGAGGCTGTCAGAGCCTCCCTGCGAGTACGTGGACTACGTGTACAGCGAAGGAGGGTTCGAGCAAGCATGCTACGGATAAATCCTGGAGCAGCTGCCATAAGAGCAGTTTTGCGGAGACCAGAACGAAGAACATATCAGGTTGCAGGTCCAAACTCATTGTGGCACATTGATGGAAATCACAAGCTGATAAGGTAACCAAGCACACTGATTTGTTGAACACCTATTTTGACCAAAGTGAAATTCAGCATTACATCAAATATAACTGTTGAACAGTAAGACACATCCAATAGAGCCAGGCCCTGTGATGGGCAGTCCTCTAACACAACTGGTTCCTGGAAGGAAAAACACGACTTTTTCAAGTCTTTGTCCTGTTTTTATGAGAAATGTACGACTTTAATGTGAAACATTCAGAGTTTTTTCTCTTGTTGTGTTTGTTTGAAGCTGCTTCGTGTTGGCTTCAGCTGTTTGGAGTTTCCATTTTCTAAACTTCTACATTCTGAACCTTCTTCAGCTCTGAACAGATGATGAAACACTGAATGATTTCAAGCTCACACTTTGTCTAATAAACTTACATCTTTCATTCTTTATACAGATTGATGGGCTGTGGTTTGTCAGAGATCAGCTGTGATTATCTGGCAGCAGCACTGAAGTCCAACCCCTCCCATCTGACAGAGCTGGACCTGAGCTGGAACAACCTGAAGTATCCAGATGTGAAGCAGCTGTCTGATCTTCAGCAGAGTCCAGACTACAGACTGGAGACTCTGCTGTAAGTAGAGTGATGGAGTGAGTGGGTGGTGCTGTCAGCAGTATTGTACTAAACACAGTCAGTATGAAACAAAGATCCAGTGTTTCCTGTAAAGCTGCAGCTTCTCAGTGAAGCTGTGAGAGGAGAATGGTGACAGGCTTCAGGATTGGACACAAACACTTCCTGTTTCTGACCTTTATGGTCACCATGGTAACGGCTGACACGCTCTGATCAAACACTGTCAACAGCCAATCAGCTCTCTGAACAAAGCAGCACGCAGACCAATGACTGCATGCGTTTCCAAGTTTAAAGCAGTGAAGAACACAGTCTGTAGGTGAGGAAGAATTTAGTGAGAGCAGATGTTTGGATGGAATTCCTCCAGTTAACAGCTGGAACCGTCCATCTGGATTGTTGGGCTTGTTGTTGGGGTTCCTACAGAGCTCAGAGTGGACACACCAAGGTTCTTCTAATGAATGAAAGTCCAAACTCAAACTAGGAGGGAAAAACATTTTCATCAACTTCAATAAAAATCCAAAGATTAGAAAAAGTGAAGCAACAATGAGTCCTAGTACAGTCCCAGCACTGAAGTCCCTGCTGCTCTTTATACTGGATGTGCTGCATCACTGACTGACAGCTGATGAAGAGTCTCTGGAAACACTCGTTTATCTCCTCTGCTCTTCCTTCTTCTCTCTGCAGGTGGAGGTGATGATGGTAAACAGGACGGTGTGTGTGCTGAGAGAGGAGGAGCTGTGTCCTGATGATCCAGAGAGGTTGAAGCAGCAGCAGCTTGTGTGTAGAGACGCTCTGACTGGGCCATGTTACTGGGAGGTGGAGAGGAGAGCTTCATCCAGCAGTGACTGACAGAGGAATGAGAAGAAGTGCAGATGACTGTCAGTGCTGCAGAGTGAACTGCTCTGAGAACAGCTCCACTGTCAGACACAATGTAGAGTCCAGCATCATCCCTGTGTGTCCCTCTGGATCTGACAGAGGATCATCAGTGTATCTGGACTGCTCTGCTGCTGCTCTGTCCTTCTACAGTCTCTGCACAGTCTCTGTCTGACTCTGGCTTCAGACCCTCCTGGATCAAACTCACCTGGAAAGACTTTCAAACATCACTCAATAGATTTGAATACAGAATATATTTGATATATACTGTAGATGTACTGTAGAGTTGCAGTTTATCACTTGTAAATACAGTCTGTGAGCAGCTGTGAGCTGAAAGATCTTTCTAGAAACACGAAATGTTTTCACTCTTCTGTTGCTTTTTCATATATTTCCACAACATTAATATTGATCCCACCTGTCTCACCTGTTTCATGCTTTTATACATAATAACAGGACACGTGTGATCTGAGCGCTGCTGTGGTTGCTGTGCTGCACGTCTTCATTTAGATAACAGAGACATCTAGTGGTTCAGAGGGAGAACTGCAGGAGGTGGAGCTGTGTTTTAGCGTGGAAAACTTTTTATCTTTTAGGCGCAGATACAAATATGACAAGTATCAGTGTGAGATACAAAAGGTCACATCAGTCAGCAGAGGGAACAGTGATCACACAGCAATGTAAGAATAGAAACATAACAGTGAATCTGGACATGTATACAGATGGAAGCAAACAAACAGGATGTAACACTACATTAAAGCCACAAATGGGAAGAAAACAAACACAAAGGAAAATATATTTGATCTCAGGAATCCAAATCAGATGCTTTAGAGCAGGGGTCGGCAACCCTGGGCACGCGTGTCACAGCTGCCACGTGAAGGGTTAACTGATGGCACGACCATAGCTGGACTGGCCATCGGGCATACTGATGGTGATTTTTCGTTTTTCTGGGCCAATGATGTTTTTTTATGATTTTTTTTTTTTGTAACGGTATAAACGATGGAAGGTGGTGGATTGGCCGGATGCTGGTCGATGTGTAGAAATAACTCAGTTGTTTGGTGGTGGCTATGGTGGAGCTTCCACAGAGGCAGCAGGTGGATGAGGGAAAGGGGAGGCAGGAGGAGCAGAGACCCGAGGCGGCCGCCGGTCCGAGTGTTGGCCCCCTTGAACTTTCCCACATTTTGTCACATTACAGCACAAACATGAATCAGTTTTATTGGAATTCCACGTGAAAGACCAACACAAAGTGGAACGGAAATCATACATGATTCCAAACATTTTTTACAAATAAATAACTGCAAAGTGGGGTGTGCGTAATTATTCTGTCATGGAAAAACACACTGCCATCAACTGTTTTGTTTTTGTCAAAATCACTGTAATATAATCACTGTACCTTTATATACATGTGACTTATATTAATGCTGCTGCCCTCTTGTGGCTAAAGTGTAATTATGTTCTTGTTATTAGGGAAAACATTTGAGAGTAACATGACAAATGAGTCAGCACTTTGGCTTCAGCTTAAGAAATCCTCATTTTTATGTCATCAGTTATAGTTGCATGTATTCATTATCATAAGTTAACCTTTAATATTGATGTCTTAAATTGATTTTACTTAAACTAGCAATAATTTTATGGTTGCATTAAATAAATGCATCACTAATGAATGAACTATTTCAGTAATTAATTTAAAAAATCTACATAATCAATTAAAGATATATATTAATAATGAATTATCCATTAATTTCATTTAAAATTTTTCAATATTTGTTTATATACAATTCAAATTAGTTAATTACATATTTAATCAATTATTGGTTTGTTTTCTATTTTGATTATTTTACTGACACATTTAATGAATTATTTAATGATGTATTTATTTAATTCACGTTGCTACTCCTGGCCCTGCATCGCTGTTCATAAATACATTTTATCTGTCAGCTTCACCCATCAAAGTCAGGGGGCGGGGTTAATGCTGATCAAGTCAAAACCATTGCTTTGGTCTGGTGGGCGTTCTTTTAGTGGGCTTTTCTGTCACGGCCTGCGTGGCAGACTATGATGAGGGGAAGGAGGACCCAAATGCCAACACGTTCTCACTCCTGTATGGAGGACCACAAGAGCCACGCGCATCGAAATAAAGAATTCTGTGCTTAAGTAATGAATTATAGAATAAATTCTGCATTTGTAAATTCATTTTTGAATTCCCATTTAATAAACTGATTTTTGAAATGCTTTTAAAAACTGCATTTCAAAATCCTTTTTCCAATTGCACTTTAATAAACTGCATAAATTGCATGAATGAAGGGATCCTGCAGCGAAACGGAGAGCCCAACCTCTGACTTAGTGCCTGTTTACTCAGTCTGACCACCTGTGAAGTTAACGCGCTAACGTGGCTAACGCTAGCATCACCACACGTAGCCCCGTTATTTTAAGGTCATCTTAGCTCATGAAAGTTTAACGTCGCAGCTGTACGAGCTAGCTACGTGTTTTGTAAGCTGCTGTGCTCTTCACAAATAAAGCTGGAAGCAGCTCAGACTATTAGAACCAGCACTGAGGCCTGTTACATTTATGTTAGAGCAACAGCTGCAGCCTTTAAACTAGCGATTAAAATGCTGACAGTAATCAGAATCAAAAACGGTTTTATTGCCAAATGTTGAGCAGGTTTACAACATTAGGAAATTGCTGCGGTGCTTCAGTGCAAACATACTGTCATATAACACTTAAATAAAAATAAAAATAAGGATTAAAAGTGCTAAGTAGATAGATATATACATGAGTGCAGGTGGTGATCAGGGCCAAACATGGAATGATGCAGTGAACACAGCGTAGGGTCACGTGGTAGTGGTGGGAACAGTCATACGGTTATTGTTCATGTGTCCAACAGCAGAGGGGAAGAAACTGTTCTTATGGCGAGAGGTTCTGGTGCGAATGGACCGGAGCCTCCTGCCTGAGGGGAGCAGGTCAAACAGACTGTGTCCAGGGTGAGAAGGGTCAGCTGTGACTGAGCTGCACGCCCCAGTGTCCTGGAGGCGTACAGGTCCTGCAGAGATGGGAGTCTGCAGCCAATCACCTTCTCAGCAGAGCGCACAACATGCTGCAGTCTCTGTTTGTCCCTGATAGTGGCTCCAGCGTACCACACGGTGATGGAGGAGGTGAGGATGGACTCGATGATTGCAGTGTAGAATTGCATCATCGATCATATAATCCATTGTTTCAAATTAGACCTAAAACTCCCCCTTTTGACACATCTTCATGTGTCAAGCAAAACCACAACTAGAAAATTAAAAGAAAAAGGTTCATCAGATCATTTCTCAGGAAACCTCAGCGATTCTCCTCTCGAGTATATTTGCTCCGGGCCTGCAAACCTGTGTTTAAATAATAAAATCAGTTTAATTATCATGTTCGATCTTTTCAGCTCCTGGCTCCACCCAGAGCCTGCATCCCCAGAACGACCTAGAAACAAAACCTGTATATTAGCATCAACTTCACATTTAAACTCAGTTCCCCCCCCGTCCTTCCCTCACTGTGATCCACTCTGATAAGAAACTAAACTTAAAACAGAACAGTTATCAGTCATGTGCTTCATACAAAATGTGCGTATGTTTTAGTTTCACGTTGATCCTCTGAGTGTCATGGTACTTCTTTTAATCTGACTTTATCAAATCGAACCAAAATAGGTTTGCTGTCTTTACTTTGCTCGTTTCCCTCCAGCACCACCTCGTATCACCTGCCCTTTCCCTTGGACCAGTGTTTGTTGTTCCATAACTGGATTTGGAATGTGACAAGTCCACCAATCCCCTATATAACTCCTACATTTGGCTTTGGTTCTGTTTTCCTTCTATAAAATGTCGTTGACTTCTACAGTGGCCTGCTTTGGTTAATGGTAACATCAGTAATATCAAACATTTTCTCCCCTTCAGCATTTGGCATTTTCCCAACAATATAATGTGACACCATCATCTAAACCCAGTCAATAAAACAACATTTTCTTAAAGCAAACATCAGCAACCCAAAATTAGCCGCCCAAGGGTGGAGTCTGCAGCTCCACTCTCATGTGAACCTTTCGGTTTCCCTCTCTCTCTTGTGCTCCTGCCAAAAGCAAAGCAAAGCATCCACCCTTTTCTTACCGGCGTCGTGAATTGTTTGTCAACATCTACTCATCCTAACGCTGGTCCAGTCTTTGTCTCAGTGTCAAGTCAGTCAACACTTTAGTCCACATGGTCAGTCCAGTCACAGTCCAGTCACACACATCATGCACACACATTCACACTAGATCTTGCTGATAGTGGAGCCTCACGCACAAAGCATCAGAGTCTCCACCCTCATCAATATGAGCTCATTTATTTGTTCTTTCTTTTGTTTTTAGAAAAAGAGTTCTTTATGATCTTGGACTGGATTGACTCGCTGCAATCCTTTAGACAGGAACTGGCAGGTTCCCACAGGTGACCTTTTCCTCAGCCCATTGTAATCTGGAAAAGCTCACCTTATATTTGCTCTCACAACAATGTTTTACAGCGCTGTTAATTCAATCTTGCAGGCCTGCTTAGAACAAAGAAGGAGGAAAAGAGAGCTGATTATTAGCTCATCAGAGCACAAAACATCATCACCAAAGGGGGCGACACCTGACAGTTTTCTCTAAGTGCACTGTTACAGAAATAATGAGCCGCTCCTCGACATGTCCATGTTTAGTAAAACTCCCTCTATTGAAATAAGAAAACAAGCCAAAGCTAACTGACAGAATGAACCCATCACTAAAACAACGACCCCAAAAATCTTCATCACAGAAAAGTTTTGCTTACTAATCCAACAATATGTTGTGGGAATTAGAACTTTCCGGGTCATAAAGCTTTTGCCGACTCTTGGCTTAACTAATACTGACATAGTCTGAAATCAGACTTAAAGTCACTCCCTCTGTTCATTTAGGATAAATGTATCTATATCTGATTTAGGCTAAGTGCCTTTTGTTTAGATGAACTGCTGGACTTCCAGACCAGCAGGTTTAAGGAAGTCTTTATGGGGTCACACAGCAGCACATCAGCTCAGTTTACATACTGTTGACATCTTCATCAGAGGATCAGCAGGGAGCGCTGCTGAGCTGCAGTGGTCTCCACCAGAGTGACGGAGCAGGAATCACAAACAGCACAAACCCACCGTGTTGTTTCCACCCTGTTCAGGAGATCTGAGCCCCCATCCCTTTTTTTCATGTTGCAGCTCTGCACTGCAGGCCCTGAACGCCTCCCGGTTACCCTCAGTGTGCTTAGAGTTTAATTTACAACCGACGAGCTCACAGATCATCTGCAGGCAGGTGAACGAACCCTTAATGTGAGGATAATAGCAGAGCTGAGCTGAGGTCAGAAATAGTCAGGAACGGTGTCGACACAGTGAAGTCAGCTGTTTGGGAATTTGTCTGATTATCAGTTTGGGGGGGTCGGTGTTAAATAACAAAGGCGGTGTAGGATGGAGAGTGGAGGAGGGAGGGAGCAGTGATGATATGGAGGAAGGTGATTGGTTAAGCAGCAGGAAGGAGCTCATGCTGGAGTCTGAGTTTTTACTGTTGGCCTTTTTCTGCTTTTTGTTTATTGTTGTCTGACGCGGGGCCTTGAGTGATGCAGATGTGATATCACACACAGCGACAGCAGCTCTGACACACACACACACACACACACACAAGTCAGAATACACATGTGGCAGACATAAGGGGGTCAGACAGGAGCAGCATCAGTCTCTGCTCTGTTTTGTTAATAACGTAGAAAAATAATTTTGTACAATCAAGCTACATCGACGGACGCTTTACCTCACGTACCCTAAAATGAAAAAGTAGTGACAGTAAGATGGAGGCTGCACATGACACCATGACTGAGTTCACAGCTGTTGCTTTGATTCTAACGTTTAAGACTTTTGGCATCGACTCCGTTTTAATAAATGAGTGCTGGGAGGCGTCGTTTGACTTCAGGAGCTCCTGCGATGCTCCTGCGATGCTCCTGCGATGCTCCTGCGATGCTCCTGCGATGCTCTTACTCTGCGGGAGAAAACCAAAAACCAAAAGTAGCAAACATGGAGCGATATGACTCGTTTAGATTTTGGGAAACGTGCATCGACAGGTACAGTGTCCTTTTCCCCGCGTCTTTAAAAATAATTCATGCATAGATCCCCCACTGAGAAAACCCTTTTATATACTTTCTCCTTTGTACACATTTTATATAGAACTATATATAATATCATTTCTCTATATCTATATTTTCAGAAAAATTCTTTCCACACAATAAAAAACAACAATTAAACAAATGCTTCAAACAAAACAACAAAAAGAGAGAAGATGGAAGAAAGAAAATCACGACTGAGGCCAATTTGGCACTTTGTCATGAGAACATGACAGAACTCTGTTAGTTGACGGTAAATAGCGATACTCTATTTTTCTTTGGTTTTTCTTCTCCCTCGATGAGAAATGAAACACAGCAGTACTTACTTGGCACCTAAAAATGCTGGTAGAATGAAAGATATCAGTGTTTTCATAGTTATATGTTTAGTGTACGCCTCCCCCCTCCAGACTGCTCAGCAGATCGGGAATTTTTAGAGAAGAGCAGGAGGGAGGCGTGTCAAATGAGAGGAAGAGAGCAGTAATAAAACACGGATGTAGAAAAGAGAAGCATAATGTGCACATAACACACAGGAGATGGAAAAAGAGATGACGCCAACGTAAAAAAGAGAAAACAGCGAGGAGCGAGAGAGCATTCGTCCCTTTGACAAATGTTGGAGGTCTTGAGCCTGGAAACAGCAGACCGTCTTTGAAAACAGTATCTTTGAAAGATCTGAGTCACCCACCCCAAACTGCTCATCTGCTGCTGGACACTTCAGTTGCACCTCCACATGCCACCAGTGGAGGGAGCTGCCAAGTTTCACAGCACATGACGCAGCAGGTGTAGTTGCTTTTGGAGAAAGAAGAGAATAAGAGGACAGAACGAAGGCCCACGTCTAGAGGCCTCCCTTCCAGAGCGGTAGCAGAGCCAGTGTTCCTGGTCCCTAGGTGGCGCTGTGTCGGGCCTGTCCCTACTATACCCTGGTGGTGGAGTGGGGGTGGGGCAGGGTGTTGTTGTGGCCGGTGGAGGGGAATGTGTTGAAGGCGTGAAGAGGCTGCATGCTGGTGATGGTGCTGGGGATCACGGTGATGGTGTTTGGCTTCATCAGCGGCACGTTGTCGGGGGCGCGGCGCAGCGCCAGGGTGCAGTCGGCGGGGCAGGCGGGCCGCAGGATGTCGTGGGGTCGCAGGGGCTCCATGTCGTGGTGAGCGTCGTGCTCCCAGTCCTTCATCTGCAGGGACATGATCTCCTCCTCCTGCCTGTGAGCCAGGTCGTTGGCGGGGCCGCCCCGCTGAGGGGACAGCCGGTGCCGGCGCATCTCGTGCTGCTTGTCACGCTTGTAGTAAAGGGCGGCGAAGGCCAGGATGTTGAGGAAGAAGAGCGACGCTCCAACTGCAACTGTCACGCTCAGTTCGGTGGAGTAGTCGCGGGTGTCTCCGGGAAAGAGGTCCTGGGGCGGGCGCTCTGAGCCCTCGGGCTCAGGATCTGATGGGAAGGTAGGGTAAGGATGACGAGTGGTTCGAGGAACGTTGTTTCTGGGCCTCATGGTGCCGGGGTCACGGCCTGCGGGGGAGCGCGTAGTGGTGGGAAAGAGCACGTCGTGCAGGCTGTGAAGATGAGGGACTAATTCCAGCCAAAAGGCCACTTTGTTAGCTCTGTAGTTGTCTCTGACACGAGGTTTCAAACCGATGTGAAGGTACTGCTTGTCCTTCCAGTTGAACTTGGTCCAGATGACCTCCTCGAAGCGGTTGGGCTTGGTATGAATGAACTCGGTGTCCTGAGGGACGGGCAGGTTGGGGTCCCTGGTGGAGCATAAAGGTTAAACGTTTCAGTTCAAAGTTATATTCAGTCTCCATTATAAGTAACATGTGGCATCAATACACTGAATACAGACAGGAGGCCCATTCTCTGTGCAACCTTTAAACTATCTAAGACCAACCGGCTGCTCTGGGATCTGGATGCTTTTGGTGAACCAGTATGTTCAATTCTTCAAAGCCACACGGGAATTAAACTAGCAACCTAGATTCAAGTATTCAACATGACTAGAAGGCTGTCAGAGAACATACAGTAACGTGTACAGTTTACACTACTGTGACATGAGGCCTACCCAGTCTTTGCGAAGTTAGTCCAGTAAGTCATGACCACAGCGCTCAGCATCACATCGTTCTTGGAGAAGTTGCACGGGAGCAGGTCCGTGGCACCGATCATCGGTACGCCGAACACGTAAGGTATCTCGTCTCCGTGCGCGGCGTCAGCACTCGGGCCGCGTCTCGGTTTGGCAGTGGTGGTAGAACGTGTAAAAGTAAACTGGGGACTGAAACTCAGCATGGAGTTTGGCAGTGGCCACAGCTGGTGCCACCCACTGGTGGTCCGTAAACAGGGCCAACAGAGTCTTCCGCCGCATGTCGCCGTTGTCCCTGTCCGCCCAGTCTGTGTACATGAACTTAATGGTCTCCCTCAGGATGTCTTTGCCTGGTGAAGAAGCACAGGAGGGGACAAAAGGAGGGGGAAGAAAGATAAAAGTGAAAACTGCTAAGAGTAAAGTAACAGCAGTGCAAGACATTTTTTAAGAGATCGGTCTGATCAACAGATATGAAACCAAAGCAAATGTTGGTGAGATGAACCAAGAGCCAGGAAGCGAGTGAGAAATCTAGAGAGGAAAAAAAGTCTTTCAGATAACAGAAGGAGTGACAGGCAGCAGAGAGGAAGCATGACTGCATTATCCAAACATGTCTGTACTGTGACTGTGGTCCGGCTGTGAGGGGTTCGCAGGCCGATCTGTCAGAAACACCGACACTGAGATTGGGAGCCCACTACCTGGGGGATGATAGCATTACTGCCCACAGAGCCTCAAAGGTTAAGGCGCAGACACGCCGTGATGTGGATGAGTGGCTCTCTTTAGCACGCTCGTCTTGTTTGATGCACTTCACTGGGCTCACATGTTACTGATTCCATTCTTTACTCGCATGTTTTAAACGCTTAAAGCACTTTCACAGCTTTTTATATTCTTTTGAAAATTCATGTGAACTCAAGCTGTCAGAATTGTAATGTAAGCTTTGATAATTGTCCACATTTGTCATTTTGACGATTATCCGTTTATTTTAATGAATACAGCAAACAGAAAAAAACGAACAAATCAACAAACGCGGCTCCTAATGAGACAAAACCTGATGATGCTGCAAAATGCAGTTAAGTGAGAGGAGGCTGTAAAATGGAATAACTGAAAAAGTGGCAGTGTACAGAGGTGGCGTCCTCACCCTCTGGGTAGCCGTAGAGGTTGTCAACAAAGTTGGAGATGGTGTAGTCGAACGCCGCAGCTGAGATGCCGTCGTTGTCCTCACTGTCGTCCACAAACTTCAGCCCCTCTCCCTGGTTCACTCCTATCAGGATGTCATAGTTTAGGAGCTCCCCCTGGTGGAGCAAATAAGGAAGAACATGCTGAGTGCTGGAACAGAGCCTGTGTGCATCACAAGTCTACAACAGGAAGTGCAGCTGAAGCACAGCTTTGTGAATTGGCAGCATTTCATTTCCCAGTAAACAAAATAAAGATTAGCTGTTGCCATGAAATTCCTACTATAAACTGTAAATACTGCAATATATGCAGGGTTCATACACATTTTTAGGGTCAAATTCAAGCACTTTTTAAGCACATTCAAGGTCAATTTTCAAGCTTTTCCAGCACATTACCAAAAAAGAAGCATGTTTCACTTTGCATCACCTCAGTAAGACCTTGTAAAAATTTTAACAAATCATCTGAGGTCGATTTAAATGTCTTTTGTTCCCCTTTTGTTAAAAGAGCAGCACACAAAAATACAGAAAAAGGAAACGGTTGCCTTACATGCATATAGTGTACAAACTCAAAAAAACACATTCCTCTTAAAAATTAAGATGTGCAAATGTGAACAAATCAACTTGTTAGAGATCTTCATCTCCACTGTAAATAAACAACAAGCCAGAGAACAAGAAAACTGCACCAAACACCACAAACACCAACAAATTAATGTCTTCTCATCAGACATTGAAGCTTCTTTCCTGTGTGACATAAAAAATAAGAGACAGATGTTTGTTTGTTTTTTTAACTAGTTAAGCACCCACGTTCAGTCATCCACCCATTCACGCACACATTCACACACTGGTGATGTAGCTACAGCCACCCTGGGGCGCCACCAGGCCCTCTGACCACCACCAGTAGGCAACGGGTGAAGTGTCTTGCCGGGTGAAGTGTCTTGCCCAAGGACACAACGACCGAGACTGTCCAAGCCGGGGCTCGATTACAAGGCGAACTCCTAACTCTTGAGCCACGATCGCCCAGTGGGGACATGGGGACATTTCAATTTCCAGCAGGAAGCTCCCCCTTTTTGTTAAACCCTTTAGATCAGGGGTCGGCAACCTGCGGCTCTTTAGTCCTTATAGTGCGGCTCCGCGTGGTTTGTGAAAATAAATTAGCTGAAGTGTATTTTATTTATGTTAGTTCTTTTTTTAACTTGTAGTTCTAAATTGGAAGATTATTGTGATTTTGCAATATACAAATAAAATTATATTTTCTTATTTTTTCATCGCTCAAAATAAGCGTCACACTCGCGGAAGCCGGTGTACCCGGCGAAACGCCGTGCATTTATCGAGCCTTTCAACCCCAGATAGGCCAATTATGGCTCTTTGGCTCTTTGGGTCTTAAAGGTTGCTGACCCCTGCTTTAGATGAACAGAGTTTTTTAATTAAATACATAATCTTTAATAAATGTTCTCTTTTATAAAAAGTAGGATAATTAAAAAAACTTTTATTATACCTCTATTGAGTAGAAAAAAAACTCGTGTTTTCTGTCGTCTGTTATATAATATTAGTGATGTTTGTGACAATTAATTTCTTAATCGGCTGGACTAACCAATAGTCCACAACCAGGAAACACTGAAATTTTAAGTTAAGTTTGAAAACAGTTTAAAAAAAAAATACCCCATTCCAAAATGTCTTGTGACAATCTCATTGGCTTAGGGAGTGATGATGTCATAGATCTTAAGAATCTTAAGTCCTTTGATGTTTTTCCTTAAGTAGGGGTGAGAAACAGCAAGTTTTAGTTCGTTTCAGCAGCATCTGTGTTTGCAGCCTACAAAACGTTCACCACAAGCTCTTCAAAGTCATCGTATAGAAACTCCAACATGTTTCCAAGAAAAAAAACAACCAATTCAAAAAGATTACGCCGCCTCTCCTTCCTGGCGTGGCCGGCCAATTTCCCCAAATGGCGTCTCATCCTTCCAAAGGGCATTAGAGGAGAGTAGGAAGGAAAACTACCTTCTCCAGAAAAAATGCAACAAATTGAAGAAGAGAAACTTCAACTGGAGGACAAATGTAGACGAATGGAAGCCCAAAATAAAGAGCTGGAAGAAAGACAACAGCGCCAGCCGGACATAAAAATTATTAATGAGGGCTGGGGAATCAAGTTTGCTCAGAGCCGAGAGCAGATTGTGCACCTCATTAAAGAAAACAGGCAAAAGAGTGCAGAACTAAAAGAAATGACCAACCAGCTCCAAGACAAGAAAACGATGACTGATAAGATACAACGGGATCTCCAATACATGGACCGAAAAAATCGGCTCCTCCAAAGACAGCTCCATGAAGCTGTGGAAGAAAAGAAAGAATTCCTCCAACAGAAGGAAGAGCAGGACAAAAAGCAACGAGACATGCAGCACGAACTGAAGAGCATGCAGGAAAAATACCGCATGCTGAAAGAAAGCCTGGATGAAACACTGCGCCAAAATAAAGACCTTCTTCAACAGAAAGAGCAACAGCAAGAAAGACTGAAAGAAGGAAAACGTATCGTCCAGGACTTTGAGTCTAAAAATCTAAAACTGCAAGAGTTTTGTAATCAGCTGGAGGACAAAGCAACTAAAGTGGAAGAAGAAAAGGACAAACTGGAGAAACGCTGCTCACAGATGCAGAGAAGGATCGATCAGATAGCGAGAAACAACTCCGAGCTCGTTAAGGGGATTTTGGTGGAATTCAATAACTTGAAGCGTGAAAACACTCAAATGCAGGCGCAAAAACAACAAGAAGACAAAATACATGAAGACCTGCAGCTCACGCTCCAAGAAATCCAGAAAAGAAACGAGCAGTTAGAAGACAAGCACAAAGAGGTCCAACAGAGAAATGCAGACATGCACAAGGACAAGCTGATACAGGAGGCAACATCCAAACAACTCAAAGACAAGCTTGAAGAACAACAAGCAACATTGGAAGAGGTGGAACAAAGATGTGAGAAACTTGAAGAACAAAACGCAGAAACCATCGATGAGCTGAGAAATCTCATCCTGGAGAAAAAAGCGCTCGTGGAAAAGTGCATGAAAAAAAAGAAAAAATGGTTCCACTTGTTCCGGAGGAGAGACGCTACTGCTTCCTCACCTGATGTAGCCTCGTCTTGCTCCACCTCTGTTCACCCCCCCCAACCAGTCCCGGCCGTTGACTGTCCCCTCCTGAGCCTGGTTCTGCCGGAGGTTCCTGCCCGTTTAAAGGCAGTTTTTCCTCCCCACTGTCGCCAACTGCTTGCTCAGAGGGGATTGTTGGGCTTTTCTCTCCTCTGCCTTGTTTCTTCATTTACTTGTTTAACTTTTTTCATTATTACTTCATTTTACCTTGTTTCTTCATTTACTTGCTTGTTTAACTTTTTTCAACTTATCTAAATAATAAACCAATTAAATTTATCCTTTGAGTATTTTTCATCTCATCTTTACAGAATCTTTCCAAAACATTTTCAAACATTCAGATCTGTCTTTTATTTTCTTCTTGAAGCCTCATAAATGGTGAACTAAAAACCCGGAACATGGTTTGAAACATAGTTTCAGCTGAAACTGGCATAACATGCTGTGTGTGTGTGTGTGTGTGTGTGTGTGTGTGTGTGTGTGTGTGTGTGTGTGTGTGTGTGTGTGTGTGTGTGTGTGTGTGTGTGTGTGTGTGACAGGGTATCACTAGTTAGGTCATCATGTTTAGACTCATTCACTCCAAAATTATTTAGGCCAAATCTTTAAAACAGTGTCATTTCATACACATTTTCAATTCACTTCAATCGCACAAATGCAGAAATAATTATTTGCAGTATCTTATTTATTATGAGAATGTCATGCCTGATCATTTGTACCTACACCACCAAAAATGGGGGCAAAAGGGAGGAGATCATGTTTAATCGGTTATAAGAAAAGGTCAGAAATATAAGTGCCGACATGAGCAGTGTCCACAGAAACCTCTGACTCTCAGCTCAAAGCTCATATAAACCATTTCTACAACCAGCAAACAAACAAAGACACCGAACAGTTAAAAGAGCAGTGACGTCACCACGAATCTGTGGTCAGGTAATATCCATGTTTTGATTGATGATTTTCTGGAGTTAAATGTGAACCGAAGCATATTTTGGGTGTTATATGCTATTAAATACTTTTTAATTTATTTAAAAGTATTTAATAGCATATAACACCCAAAACATGCTGGGTGTGGAAATAAAAAAATCAAAATTTCCTCTGTTTGAGTCACAGTAACTTTGACATAGTAACTTTTGCAGTAAGTCCTAAATGTTCACCTTTAAAATCCCTCCCTCTGTTCATTTTGCCCACATCATGTTTCAGTGGTTGGCCTCAGGTTCTTCAGCTTCCTGACAGTCTGAAGTCAGCTGACAGAGTTTCACCTGCTAAATACACAGAAAATCTTGTTAAAGCCGCACAGTTTGCCCAACAGTAATATTCCCATTAAGCCCTTTCTAAACACTTTATAACAATGTGTCATCACTAAATTATAAACTTCTTCTCCAGATCTGCACGACTGCACTTAGTCACAGACTTTATTTAATTGTCCTGCGGCTGCTATCATATATTTTACCAAACAGTTCTTCTCACACAGTCACAGATATATTTCTCTCAATGCAAACTTCACTCATGTCTCAGACAGGAAACTTGAGTTTTTCTTTTTTTTCTGTCCCCACTCATTCAACTAATTTGCATATTGAGTCACATCTCGAGAAGTTGCCCTGACAACAGAAATGCATATTCAAAACATTGCTGCATAATTCAATTATTATTCTTTTATTTTTATTTCTACAGTCGTCACTTCTTTTGCTCAATCAGCTGGAAACCACTTCTAATTCACTATTTTAAACCTGCTTTAAGCTTCTAATCCCTGGTTGGTCCTCCCAGTCACTTTTTCCTTGTCACAACAGTCACTCTATTGTCCTGCAGCTTCCTGAGTTATTCCTCAGCTTCAGCCTTTAAGTGTGTTAAATCTACACCATTCAGCATTTATGTCATGTATTCACATTCATGAGTGTAAGCATGTCTTCATTGCGTGTATGTTGTGTGTTCATATTAATATTGAGTGTAAGCTGGTCTTCGTTGCCTCGATGTGTTTTTATAATCAGATTTAATTCCTGCATCTTTGCGCTGAACTGTGGATTCAAACTGTCTCACTTCTGATTCTCTCCAAAAATAATTTCACATGTGACAATTTCTACATGTGTGTTTTCTATTTTTCTATTCATTTATGTATTATTAGTTTATTTATTTCTTTATCTCTCTTACTTTTTTTATTTACCTTTCTGTTGTGATGCTCTGGATGTTTCTAAACCCACAAATTCAGCCTCAATGTTCAACCCAACTTTCCTATGCTGTCACTTTAACACGTCCAACCTTCACCTCTCACCGGTCCTCGTCCCCTCTTCTCTCAACTTCCTGTGTGGCCTCCCAAATCAAACACAGGCCCAAATCAGCTGTTTCTTCTTCTCTCTTCATTCTCTCTTCCTCTTTTCAGTCTTTTCTTGGCGCTTAACTCCCAGCATGGCAAATATGAACTCAGACAGTCCCATCCAGTGGTTTCACACAGTCATGTCACTGGTACACTTTCCAGCTTGTAATTCAGAGCGCATGTTTCCATCAACATACATGCTGCTGGACCCTTCAGTGTTGTAGGTCAGGTGCACTGTCTTTTTGCCTGCTGTTAATTCTTCAAGTCCTCGGTGTTGTTCTGTCTGTCTTCTGTCTTCATCAGGAGATTAACTGTCCTTTAAGCTTCTTCTCAGGATAAGGACAGGATGAGAGGTGAAGCTGTGACATTTTAAACCAAAGCCTGTTTTCGTCCCAATTCTGTTAATCTATCATTTTTCTGCTGTATTCTTCCAGGAGGTTGAGCAAGTCCATGGGCACCTGTATTAACACACTAAGACATTTATTTAATATCATTTTCATTACTATTACTTTGCACTTTCATTCTCTAATTCCTCTGTTTTCATTTTGAAACGTCTCTCACAAGCTCACAAGCTATATTCAGACTTCCTGCTTCACTTCCTGCCAGACACACACTGCGATTGGTTTATAAAGGCCTCTCTTATTAAAATACATAAAACAATCTAATCAGAAAATAAGCACTAAGAATATATATTTATCTTGTAACATTGTTTAAGTTAATGAACAATTGTGTTGAAAACTAAGATTACAATATCAATCAAGATAATTATAATGATGGTTTTTGCTGTAATTAAACAGTCATGTGGAAATGTGGCAACCACAGAACTTTAGAGGCCTTTTGTTCAATTATGTGTGGACTGTTTCTTTAGTCTCATACACAAATTGTTCTCAGCGTCTATGAGACTGATGAAATATCCATGTGTGCTGAAAGAGACTGTGCTGGTCTGACCCCCTCAACCGAGGTATTGTGGGTAATGAAAGAGCAGATAGGTTGGCTAAAGCAGCTGTTAAAAAAGTAGACATAGATGTGCAGATACCATTGTTGAAATCTGAGGGAAAAGAATAGTTTGGACACAAAGTAAGAATTTCTGGAGAATGGCATGGGATAATGGAACAAAAGGGAGACATGGGGTACAAAACACAATAGAAGTTAAGAGGAGTAGTGGGTTAAATAGGCAGCAGGAGAATACAAACAGGTCACTGCTTTCTGAATGGTTCTCTTTTTATGATGGGGAAACATCCGACTGGGTTATGTGATGGTGTAATGCTATGGAGACGGTTGAACATGTGGTTATTAGTTGAAGTATAGAAGTCAAAGGAGAGTGTTGAGGGTGGGAACTGGTGGTGAAATGAAACTTACGTTTGAAAAAGTGGTTAATCAGTTAAGTCCTGATGAGGTGAAAGGAGTGGTTTTTCATTTTTGAGAAATACTGATGTCATCAAGAGGATCTGGGGATCTGGAAGAGAAGTAAGAGTAAAAGCCAGGAGATGGCAGTAGTGCAACATCTTTGGATGCAAGCTGCTGTTAAAAATGACAGAAGAAGAAGTTTGCTTGATCGTTCCTCAGCTCGTCTGTGTGAAGCTGAGTGTAAAGAGGCTCCTGCTGTCAGAGAAACACTCTGACTGTTTCTGGATGGGCCTGGGTCCCCTTTCCCTGGCGGGTCGCGGAGTATGTGGGTGCCTACTGGGGTCAGCGGGGGAGCTGGCCCCAGGGAAGGGTTACCTGCCCCTCCCTTCCTTCCCTCCCCATCTCCAGCTGCCTCCCTCTTCCCGCTCCACCACAACCACCCACACATGCAGGGCCTTGGAGTAGGGGTATGTCACCAGGGTGCAGAGGAGGCTACCCCCCCCCCCCCCCCCTCTGTCCCCTTCTGGCTGCCTCTGCCTCAATTTTATCCCACAACTTAGACATTCACATTACTCACACTCTCATTACACATACATATAGGATCTTGGGGGTGGGCACGCTACACGGAGTCCAAATTACCATCAGGGTGTACACCTCACCCCTGGCGTCGTTGCCCACCTCTCAATTTTAAATACACGTAGACATTGAGGGCTAGCAGGAGGGACTATGCGCTTACCTGCTGCTCTCTGGCAGGTAGCTCCAAGCCCTCCTGGGTTTTAAATGCACCTTAGAACACACATGCATCAACACTACAATGAGCGGGTGGAGGGAGGTTTGGAGTCTTCTCTCACCCCCGTTCTCTGCGGCCTGCTGGTGCGGGGGGGCTAGGAGGAGTTGGCCGTCCGACTGCGGTCTGGAGTGTGGGGCCTCCCTGCTGCTGCGGAGTCGGGGTGGTCTGCCTCTCCCCACTGCAGGGAAAAGGGTAACACCACCTGGGTCTGGGTGCAGTTCCCCCCTCCAGGGGCAAGGGTACCTAGACCCGGTTAGTAGAGTACGCTTGGGGAGTGTGATCGTGTATACAGCGTCTCTTTATGTCTGTCTCCACGTTGGTTGACTGTGGAGTGAGTGCATATGAGAGCATGAGGGGGGGAATGGATGTTTGTGTCTGTGTGTGCCTGTATGTCTGTGTCTATATGTCAGGTCGGGTATCAGACGCCACCTCTCTGGGGACATCTCAGGCCCTCCAAGGTTTGGAGGCCTATCTCCCCCCACCACCACTTCCCCTGCCAGTGGCGGACCCCCTCAGGGGTTGGTAGTTCTTTGTGTCTGGGGGTGGGCGTCTGGGTACACACCGGCTCACTCCTTGGCGGCCGCTTATCGGGGCCTGGAGCCTGGGGCTCGCTCGGGCCACTTCGGAGGTGGGGTGCCCCCGGCCTCTCAGCCTGGGGCTCGGTCACTCAGGCACAGCTGGCTGCCGGCGGAGCTCACGGGCGCGTCACTGCAACTCCCCCTGGCTTCTGCTCCGCGGCTGCTGAGTGACCCCTCATCTGGGACTCTCCTCAGCTCTTTCTGGGACAGTGGCGCGGCTGCCCCTCTGTTGGTCTTCCTTGGTCTCTTGTGTTCTGGGGGCCTCTGGATGTCTCCTCCATACCTGCTTCATGCCCTGGAGGACGGGGCTGTGGCTCCCCACACCCTCTAGCAGATCGTTACATGGAGAAACCTTTGGAATGCAAGCATGCTGATCCACACAGGTATACACACAGGTGTACACACGGGTATTCACAGACGCGGACTACAGCTTTCTTGGCTGCTGCCTCAAAGCACATTGTGCGCTGTCTATCTTGCGTGCTGCACAATATCGTTTATTATTTAGTATCTACTGATATCTACTGCTAGCTAGTTTATTGTGATGGTGCTTTTTTTTTCTTATTATGTTGCTCTTTGTTGTTTGCTTTCTCTTCTGTTTTTTTTCTCCATACAGGTGACCCAGGAGTTTTGGTTTTTTTTTCTCTCTTCCCCCCCTTCTCACCGTCTCTTCTCCCTTTTGGTTTTCTTTCTCTCCCTCTCTTTCTTTCATTCTTTCTCCCTGTCCTATCCCCCAGTCATGTCTGTCCCGTTTGTAACAACTGAAAATAAAATAAATACATAATTATAATAAAGGTCAATCAAATGGACCAATATGGCAAGGCCATGATGATCCACTTGGTAAAATAAATCCGCTTGGCATCTTTCTTGGCCTTGAGACAACAATTCTGATGGCTAAAGATCCAAACGGGACACAAAAAAGAAAAAAAAAATGACAGAAGAAGAAGTTTGCTTGATCGTCTGTGTGAAGCTGAGTGTAAAGAGGCTCCTGCTGTCAGAGAAACACTCTGACTGTTTCACAGAGTCAGACATGTTCAGACTGAATTTCAGTCAGAAACTCAGCATCACATTGATGAAGCTGCAGATTAATTGTGGTTAATTTGTGATTCATTTCTTTGCTGCCAGCTGAAATTTAAATGTAATTTAAAAGAAGGATTCAAGGTTATTGGGTTTTTGAACCCAAAGATATCACATGAACGTGTATGAATTGTATGATATGTCTCTTCTATTTTTCCATCCATCCGTTCGCTTCCACATCTCCTTTTCAGGGTCGTGGGCGGTGCTGGAGCTGTCATCTTCTTCTTCTATTTTTCTATGATCATATTTTGATGTTGATTGTGATTGGTTTTATTTGTTTCTTCGGCGGTTGTAGTGTTTTAATATTTAGACTTTTTTCCATTATTGTAATTGTGTATAAAGTTTGATTTGAATGAAATTTACACTCAAATGCTTTCAGTGTTGCTGTGTTAAGTGTTTGCATGATTAACGTTTGTATGGAAGACTGGTGGGGGAGGCTGTTACATCTTGCAGGAGGTCTCCTCTCTCCAGGAACTCACTCTGCAGGTGGGAGAGATACAGGAGAGGTGGAGGAAGAACTCAGCCTGGGTGTCTATGTCTTGTGTTGTCTGGAGGATGAGTGGATTAACAGACTATAAAGCACCAACAACCGGTATGACGAACGCGGCCGTGACTCTGGCAGACGAGCTGAACACTTTCTATGCTCGCTTCGAGGCTGCAGCTAAGGACTCCAACAATGCTAGTGCTAGCGGCGCTAACGGCTGCAGACAGGAACATACTGCCAGCACCGGAAACGTGCTCGTCATCTCCGAGCATGAAGTAAGGAGAGCCTTCAAAAGAGTGAACACCAGGAAAGCAGCAGGACCAGACGGCATCCCAGGTCGTATCCTCAGAGACTGCGCATACCAGCTAGCTCCTGTGTTCACTGAGATATTCAACATCTCTTTATCTCAGTCGGTGATCCCCACATGCTTCAAAGAGTCCATCATTGTTCCTGTCCCGAAGAAACCCCACCCTGCTTCTCTCAATGACTATCACCCTGTAGCCCTCACCTCAGTAGTGATGAAGTGCTTTGAACGCCTGGTCAGAGACTTCATCATTTCTTCACTACCAGACACACTGGACCCACTACAGTTCGCTTACCGTCCAAATCGTTCCACAGACGATGCCATCTCTCATCTCCTCCACACATCACTCACTCACTTGGACACTAGAAGGGGGAATTATGTTAAAATGCTCTTCATAGACTACAGCTCTGCATTTAACACCATAATTCCCTCAACACTCACCACCAAGCTGGAGCATCTGGGACTCAGCTCATATGTGTCAGTGGATCTCCAACTTCCTAACTGGCAGACCACAGGCCGTAAGGATGGGCGGACATGTCTCAGCCTCCACCACTCTCGTGGTGGGCCTGATCTCTGATAACAACGAGACGGCCTACCTGAAGGAGATTAGGAATCTGGAGAACTGGTGCCAGAGGAACAACCTCCTTCTAAACGTCAGTAAGACAAAGGAGCTGATAGTGGACTTCAGCACTAAGCAGGAGAGGAACTACCAGACCCCCATCATCAACGAGTGCCCAGTGGAGAGAGTGGACAGCTTCAAATACCTCGGAGTTCACATCACGCAGGACCTGTCATGGTCCTGTCACATCAACACCGTGGTGAAAAGGCCCGACAGCGTCTCTACCACCTCAGACGCTTGAGAGACTTCCAACTGCCCTCCAAGGTGCTCAGGAACTTTTACTCGTGCACCATAGAGAGCATCCTGACGGGAAACATCTTAACCTGGTTCGGGAACAGCACCATGCAGGACAGACGAGCTCTACAGAGGGTTGTGCGGTCAGCTGAGCGCACCATCCGCTCCGAGCTCCCTGACCTGCACTCAATCTACAGCAGGCGGTGCTGGACCAAGGCCAGGAAGATCGTGAAGGACCTCAGCCATCCCAACAACAGACTGTTCTCTCTGTTGAGGTCAGGAAAGCGATTCCGCTCCCTGAAGACCAACACAGAGAGACTGAGGAGGAGCTTCTTCCCGCAGGCGATACGGTCTCTCAATCACACCACCACACAGTACTGACCCACACATACAGTTCTTACACACACACTGGACTTTCTGGACATTGTTTTCACTTCATCACTTAAATCACTTTAAGCATATTTGCACTGCACAAGACACTAAATAATGTGGATTGCACAACACTGGACATTATATTCTTCATTTCAGGTTAATACTTGTACAGCTGCTGTTGTTGTGTATATATTTATTTATATTTCTTCATACATTCTTATATAGTTCTATATTGTGTATTTTGTTGTACAGTTATTTTATTTTCAACTTTAATTTATATATTTTATCTTATTCTTTCCCAGTTAAATTTACCCTTCATTCTAATTTGTGTTGTACAGTTATTTCATTTTTAACCTTAATTTATATTTTATTCCTTCCTAGTTAAATTTACCCTTTTTAATTTTTCATATTTATTTCCTATCTTATTCATAGCCTTTTCCTTTTTTGTTTTCTTTAGGTCACAAGCAGTTGTCCAAGCATTTCATTACATATCGTACTGTGTATGACTGTGTACGTGACAAATAAAATTTGAATTTGAATTTGAATTTGGATGACGGGGTGGGTGCAGTTTTCTCTGTGGTGGGATCGGGTGGGCCGTCCTGGGCTCTGTGGGGCCGGGCGGCGCTGCTGAACTGGGCCCCAGTCCAGATGGGCTTGGGCCCCCTTGCCCTTCCCTTCCTTCCCTCCCCATCTCCAGCTGCCTCCCTCTTCCCGCTCCACCACAATCACCCACACATGCAGGGCCTTGGGGTAAAGGTGTGTCACCAGGGTGCAGAGGAGGCATCCCCCCCTCTGTCCCCTTTTGGCTGCCTCTGCCTCAATTTTATCCCACAACTTAGACATTCACATTACTCACACTCTCATAACACATACATATAGGACCTTGGGGGTGGGAACGCTACACGGCATCCAGAAGACCATCAGGGTGTACGACCTCACCCCTGGCGCCGTTGCCCACCTCTCAATTTTAAATCCACGTAGACATTGAGGGCTATCAGGAGGGGCTCTGCGCTTACCTGCTGCTGAGTAATTGCATATGAGAGCATGAGGGTGGGAATGGATGTTTGTATCTGTGTGTGCCTGTTTGTCTGTGTCCATATGTCAGGTCGGGTATCAGACGCCACCTCTCTGGGGACATCTCAGGCCCTCCAAGGTATGGAGGCCTATCTCCCCCCACCACTCCCCCTGCCAGTGGCAGACGCCCTCAGACATCGGTGCGTTGGTGGTTCTTTGTGTCTGGGGATGGGCGTCCAGGTACGCAGCGGCTCACTCCTGGTGGCTGCTTGTCGGGGCCTGGAGCCTGGGGCTCGCTCGGGCTCCTTCAGGGTGCGGTGCCTTTGGCCTCTCAGCCTGGGGCTCGGTCACTCTGGCACAGCTGGCTGCCGGCGGAGCTCACGGGCACATCACGTTTAAATCATGCTTTTTATCTGTTTTTGTTTTTTAATGTTCTGTAAAGAACTTGGGATCACCTTGTTGTTGAATTGTGCGATATAAAGAAACTTGCCTTGCATTTTGGCTGCTACCTCAAAGCACACTGTGCGCTGTCGATCTTACGTGCTGCACAATATTATTCAATATTTAGTATTTACAGTTATATTCACATAGATCATCGCGATGCTGTTGTTTATTATATTGCTCTCTTTTGTTTGCTTGTTTTCTCTTTTTTCTTTCTCAACAGGTGATCCAGGTGATTGATAGATGGATTTTTTGTCTGTTTGTTTTGTTGGCTTGGACAACTTCCTACCAGACCCGTGGAAGTGGAAGCTTCAGTGAGGAAAGATTCCTGCTCCCAGCCGTTCATTGGCTCGGCATTTTAAACCCCTAAAGGGTCACCTGGCCTGTAACTAAACAGGGCCAATAAAACAAAAATCACAAGAATAATACAAAACTTTCAGCCAGTTTATCTTAATACATTAACTTATTCTTGTGTACACAGTAATTCATAAATAAATAATGTATATTATCAATAAAGATTGATCTAAACAGTTTAACTGCTATGTGCAGATAAAGGTTGCACAGCTTTAAAACATTTGCTATCCAGCAAATATCAGTCAAACTCAACACAAAAGGAAACACAACAATGGTTCAAATTGTTTGGACCGGTGATCCAAATCAACTGGTGTTGGTCAAACAGATGTGTGGTAGACTTACTTTGAAGGAGCTGCTACCGACAAACCAGCAAATAAACACCAAATATTTCATCTGTGACATTTGTGAGGTTTCCTCAAACACACTCCGTCAGTCTTGTTGCTGTTGAACGACAAACTATTTAAAAATGTCGCGGGTTTACCTGGTCATATTCTCATTCACGGGGCGATCGCCAAAACAAAAGCAAACCATTAACACCACGCCGATGCTGTTCACAGGACAGCAAGAGTAACGATCAGGAGCATCTGGTCTTCGTTATCGTTCCCCTCGTGCGTGTTATTACTGCGATTTCAGCGTTTTCGCTTCACAACTAAAGTGTGCAGTTTACTTTGTGTGCACTCAAATGGAGTCAAGTCAATTAGCGCCACCTGTGGTCAAGTGCCATAGCCTACAGCCAGATGAACTTGTGACACACATCTGAGCCACGTTTGAATTCCTGTTTCATGCACAATACATTTGTAACTTTTAATTTTTTCTGTTTTTGTGTCTTGCAAATAAACCTTTAAACTGATTTGAAATGATGTTATGTATTTATTTTTGGCCTTTATCTACGGTGGCCCTGAGAGGCCAAACGGACTGCAACTTAAGAAAACACCAGCAATAAAAAAAACGCTGCAAAAGCACAAAAAACACAACTGAAATAGGAAAAAAGAAAACGGAAGTGTTTCTGGGGAGACAATAGTAATTAGTAATAAACAGAGCCAGTGTGACTAAGTGGAGCTTGTGAGAGTGAGTGGATTGAAGAAAGTGAGGGACTCAGATGTGTCAGTTGGTTTGTCTTTGTTTGTGAGTGTGGAGGAGAGATTGGGTTGGTTTTAAAGCTAAGTTAAGAATATTCTGAGTTTCAATTCAATTTTATTTATATAGCACCAAATCACAACAACAGTCGCCTCAAGGCGCTTTATATTGTACAGTTTAATTTCCAAAACTTGCATATGATCTTCAGTTTGCAGCTGGACTATCACATAGCAGCTGGAGCAGTCTCACATGGAGGCCAGTCCACTGCTGCCACCTGTGGCCAAGTGCCATAGCCTACTACTAGATGAACTTGTGACACACATCTGCAGTAGAGGCTGAGTGGCTGCTCTCACACCTGGAGCATCCAAATCGACCCACAAACACGCTGAAAGATGCAATGCCATCAATGTGGATTGTCCAGACTGAGAGACCTCTTCCCTCTGACCCCTCCCCAAACCCTCAAACCCTCCTACCCACCTCGACATACAAACTCTGTGTGGCTTCACGTGTTCTGTTGATGTTTACATGATCGAAATAACTTGAACACAAACAAACAAAGAGGAAGACCGCACCGGAAGGAAACAACTACAAGTCCCAGCATCCTCTGTGTTTAGGGAGCAGCAGTGAAAGTGAAAGTATTGAGCCTCCGTTCAGAGCAGCAGGAGGAGGAAGGTGGAGCTGAGGCAGGTGAGTGTTTACATGAATATGTTTCTTCTTATGACATAAAATAATTCCACGCTGTTCGTGTCTGTGGGTGAAATGTGAGGCCGGTCGGCTCCTCTGAGCGCTGGTTTCCTGTAAGTAGAGAGGAAGTGAGTTTAGCTGAGCCTCCGTTTAGTGTGAGAGAGCAGGAGGAGAGTGAGAGCTGTGCTGAGGCAGGGTGAGTGTTAACACCGCTCTGACATTACTGTGTCTCTGTGGCGGGAACAACAGGCTCCGTCAGTGGAGGCAAAAATAATCAGACTTTGGTTTTTCAAAGGAAACAACTTTATGTCGGAAGTTCCCGCACGCTCATTGGATAACGATGTGTCAATCTCGAGCTATTAGCCAATGAGCGTGCGGATTCACAGAAAGACCCGCCTTTATCACGGGACTTTAAAAACTACAATGGCGACAGAAACTCCGTGAGTGGAGTTCAGGGTGACGTTATGAAACTGTGACGTTTGAGCCACTTCCTGTTCTCAGTCCCAGCGTCCTGATCACCGAGGTTTCTGTTGCTCTGATATCTGATATTGATTATATTGGTAAACAGGCTGTAGCATAAACATCAGGTCTGTTCTGAAACCTGGCTTTATTTTTTCAAAGTAAGGGAATATCTGTGGTGTGATACCGCGGGCTCATGGGCTAAGGACTTGGATTGACAAGTCGAGCGCAGATGATTGTGTTGTTTCTTATAAAGGCTTGTGTGTGTGTGCCTTCCTGTGTGTGTCCTTGTGTCAGTGGAACTGAATCAGTGTGTTAGAGAAAGTGCTCCTCTGCTGTGCCGTCATCGTGTGGATGCTTCTTTTAAAGTTGGAACTCATGTTTTTATGATCTGCTTCATTTCATTGAACCTTTATTTCTAACCATGAAGTCCCTTTGAGGTTACAGCCTCCTGGTTAGGTTTAGGCTGTTATTGTGCTTCAGGCTGAAATATGAGGAGTAAGGAGTGGGGCTGGTTAGCCCTCATGACCCTCACCATAACACATACGTCACAGGACAGTGTTTACCACAGAAACTCCATGAAATGATCAATGAGAACTTTAGAAACCCGTCAGTGTGATGCTTCCAGTACAACAGCACCTCTGAGTGTGTGTGTTTACCTCTCAGACTAACTCCACCCTGACATCAAGAAGATGGAGGAAGAGGATGGAGCAGGATCTGCAGCATCCAGCTGTGTGTCTGTGAGGAGTGACTGGTCCAAAGGAAAACCTCCAGACTTCAGTAATGAACCTGCAGCAAGAATGTAAGAGAGCTGCTGACTCATTTATTCAGTGTAAATAATGATTTTTGATGCAATGGGAGAAGAAAAATGACAAAAACAGTTTTAAAAATAAGGATTAAAATATTACAAACTATGTTTTTGAGTTTCCTGATGTAGTACAAAAATATATGAACATAACTGTATATAGGACAGATATTTACGGTTCTTTTAGGCAGCACCAAAAAACAAAAAGACTATTTTTAAGCTGTCTGAGGTAGTGAGTCAACATGTCACACTGGGTCAAAGGTCAGGGAGTAAAAGTGTGTTTTAAAGGAGGTTTAAAAGCAGCGAGTGAAGGAGCCTGTCGAGGTAAATCGTTCCATAACTGATCAAATTCAGTTGGTGGACCTCTGTGTGAAATCAAGCATCTGGTTCACAGAGAGGATAACCCTCACATGGGCTGTACAACATTATATAGGGAGACAAAAACAGAGATTATCGTAGCCATCGCTCTCTCGCATGGACGTGGCAGTCTTGCTGTCTGCTGCGAATCCTCCCCGTACCTCCGTGACCTCGTCTGGTATCTGCTTCCTCCTCTGTAAGAGACA
Source organism: Rhamphochromis longiceps (assembly GCF_057381845.1). Lineage (NCBI taxonomy): Eukaryota > Metazoa > Chordata > Actinopteri > Cichliformes > Cichlidae > Rhamphochromis > Rhamphochromis longiceps. The sequence continues at coordinate 63,751,010 of NC_140559.1, read as the reverse complement.
GTAAAGGAAAACACGTCTCTGCCTAGTCTTGGAAATCTAATCTTATCATCCATTGTTGTTCTAGGGCCTCTTCTTCTTGTGGCCTCAGCTAACTGCTAATATTTAAATGGCTAACATTAACATGTGTGCCAGCCAGGTTAACATTTATGATGAACTATGATTAATTAACTGATGTTGAAACTGGAGCTTTACTGACCTCTGAAATTCCTCCTAAAGTGTTATTCAGTGTTGTGACAGTCAGCTGCTTCAGCTGCTGCTGGGATGGGCTGTGGCAAAGAGAACAGAGAAAATCCAAATCAGAGTTTTTCTCTGAATTAAAAGCAAGGAAACAACAATATATTCTACATGGTGAAACTGATGGTTTCTGGTGTTTGGGTCTGTTTTTCTGTATTTATGCAGATAAAGTGTAAACTCAGATGAATTATACCATCAAATGTTAAAGGAAAATATCAGGATGAGTGTCTGTGAGCTGAGAAGGACGTGAAGCGAGCAGTTTATCCCAGAGCTGAAGCTGCTCTGTGTGCAGAGATGAGCTCAGATTCCTGCTGTGATTGATCAACAGTCACAGAAATGTAGACTTGTAGTTATTACTGCAGTATGGTCACAGCAGATACTGATAAACATGTATTATGAGGATGGATGATCAAGTTTCTCACTCTCTCCTTTAAATCTCAGTTTTTTTCTTCTTCACAGTTTATCTGTTAATTTATTAATGAATAACACTGAAAGAGTTTCTGTTATATTTCCCCTTGAACATCAGCTTATTAGGGCGGCATTAGGAAATAGCCCCCCTCCAAAGAATGAATAAATGAATGATGATAATAATAAAATGATTAAAAAGCAGAGCTCAGAGTGGTAGAATGGTCAAACATGGATCCACGGGTGGTTCAACTGCATTTGGTGACGTGACTAAAGCAAATCTTTCAAATAATCCCACCATCAATGGGATGTTGTCTCCTTTACTACAGTTACTTTACTTGGTCACCGTGTGAATTTCTTTGAAATGAACCAAATTCTTTTATTTGTTGGTTGTTGCATATTTAACCTCTACAGTCAGCAAAGGAGGAGATGAGGCCTCAACAATGTTGGGTTGTAGCTGTGGTTCAGGTTAGAGTGAGTGTCCATGGAATAAATGTAAGTCAGTGAACTGGAAACATGACTGTGTTCAAACTTTGTTTACCTTTTTATAATGAGTCTAATCAAAGGTGGACAGAAGTATCTCCACTGTGACTTTTCTGTGTCACCATCAGAGCTTCTGCACAGTGTGGAGAAAGATCCAGAAGCAGAGCTGGACTGCAGACAGCCAGTCAGAGCAGCTGTGTACAAAGTAAGACTGAACATCTGTCTGCTGATGGACTCATTTCTGAAAACTGGACTTCTTGTGTTGTTCAGACATTGAAGAGTTTTCTTTCTCTTTAGTCTCGTTGTTTTTCTTTCGTTCAGCAGATGTTGGTCTGCAGGAGGTTTTAGATGAACATAAGATCAGTCTGAGGAGGAGATGTGAACGTGTGACTGAAGGAAGTGATGAAACAGGAAGTAGAACCCTCCTCAACAGGATCTACACTGAGCTCTACATCACAGAGGGACAGAGTGAAGAGGTTCATACCCAACATGAGGTGAGGCAGCTGGAGACAGCTTCCAAGATGGACGCCCTCCATGACGCTCCAATCAGGTGCCAGGACATCTTTAAAGCCTTACCTGACCAACAGAGACCCATCAGAGTGGTTCTGACCAACGGCGTGGCTGGTGTTGGAAAAACCTTCTCAGTGCAGAAGTTCACTCTGGACTGGGCAGAGGGCTTGGAGAACCAACATGTCAGTGTGGTGGTTCTGCTTTCATTCAGGGAGCTGAACCTGATCAGAGATGAGCAGTACAGTCTTCTGGAGCTGCTCCATGTTTTCCATCCAACATTACAGAAGGTCACAGCAGAGAAGCTGGCTGTCTCTCAGCTTTTGTTCATCTTTGACGGCCTGGATGAAAGCAGACTTTCATTGGATTTCACCAACAGGAAGCAGCTGTCTGATGTCACACAGAAGTCATCAGTCAGCCAGCTGCTGACAAACCTCATCCAGGGGAATCTGCTTCCCTCGGCTCTCGTCTGGATAACTTCCCGACCCGCAGCAGCCAATCAGATCCCTCCTACATGTGTTGACAGGCTAACAGAAGTACGAGGCTTCACTGACGCCCAGAAGGAGGAGTACTTCAGGAGGAGATTCAGTGATGAAGAGCTGTCCAGCAGAATCATCTCCCACATGAAGACATCCAGGAGCCTCCACATCATGTGTAGTATCCCAGTCTTCTGCTGGATCACTGCTACAGTTCTGGAGCACATGTTGACTACAGAGCAGAGAGGAGAGCTGCCCAAGACCCTGACTGACATGTACTCACACTTCCTGCTGGTTCAGACAAAGAGGAAGAAGAACAAGTACCATGAGGGACGTGAGACGAGTCCACAGGAGCTGACGGAGGCTGATAGGAAAGTTCTTCTGAAGCTGGGGAGGCTGGCGTTTGAACATCTGGAGAAAGGAAACATCATGTTCTACCAAGAAGACCTGGAGCAGTGTGGTCTGGATGTGACAGAGGCCTCGGTGTACTCAGGAGTTTGTACAGAGATCTTCAAAAGAGAGTGTGTGATCTTCCAGAAACCAGTCTACTGCTTTGTTCATCTGAGCATTCAGGAGTTTCTGGCTGCTGTCTACATGTTCCACTGTCACACCGACAGGAAGGCAGAGGTGCTGGAGGACTTCCTGAGATACTTTTGTAATGATTCTGACTCTGATTTTTACTATGATGATGATACTAATTTTCTTCTAGATCGGTTTCCCCACATTAAACCATCTCTGGGTGAATCCTCTGTGTTTCTAAGGAGAGTCATGTCTAAATCCCTCCAGAGTAAAAATGGCCACCTGGACCTGTTTGTTCGCTTCCTTCATGGCCTCTGTCTGGAGTCCAACCAGAGACTCTTAGTAGGTCTGCTGGGTCAGACAGAGATCAGTCCAGGAACCATCCAGAGAGTCATCAACAACCTGAAGGAGATGAACAGTGATGAAATCTCTCCTGACAGAAGCATCAACATCTTCCACTGTCTGATGGAGATGAACCACCTCTCAGTACATCAGGAGATCCAAGAGTTCCTGAAGTCAGAGAACAGATCAGAGAAGGAACTCTCTGAGATCCAGTGCTCAGCTCTGGCCTACATGCTGCAGATGTCAGAGGAGGTTCTGGATGAGTTGGACCTGCAGAAGTACAAAACATCAGAGCGGGGACGACAGAGACTGATTCCAGCTGTGAGGAACTGCAGAAAGGCTGGGTGAGTCCAGATGTGATCATTAACATCACTGATCAGTGTAGGTTAGTAGTTTAATGTTGAAAATAAAATCAGATTGTAACCACAAAGTGTTTGTGTCCGTACGCTGCAACCTTCCACACCATTCCTTTATTGTACAGACTCAGCAGCAGCTCCATGGATCCCAAATCCAAGAGTGGAGAACAGATTTGAAGTGTGTCACATCCATGCAGTCACAGCTGTTTCAACCATGTTTCCACTGATATTAATCCTGTTCAATGACACGTTTCATATCAGTGAATATGTTCTTTAGGACGTCCACTGACATGTTTAAGTGTCCTGCTGGAAATCACTCAAATCATCCATGAAATCCATGAAAAATCCTTTTAGTGTTTCTAACTTCACCCTCTGTCCTCTCTCTCTCTCCATCCTCCTCACTGCTTCTTTCACTGATAATCACACAAACATTGTATTCAGCTACAAAATAACACAATAATATCATAGCAGTGAAGCTTCTGTGTGCTGGACTGGAGAGTCCAAACTGTCGACTGGAGACTCTGAGGTGAGTTCACTGACTGCGGCTGTTGTTGTTTTTCTATATTTCAGGTCTTTGATTGATGTTTGAAACTTTCTTTAGTTACTAAATGTTCAGGATGTGTCTGACGACAAATGTGAAGAAGTTTGAGTGCTTTCAGAAATGTTGTCTTTCCAAACGACTGAACAACAGTTTTTCCTTTTGGCTCCAAACAGAAGTGACAGACTTGAGCAGGGTTCATTTAAAGGCTGACAGAAGTGGAGTGGTGACGGGGAGATGTTTGACAGGACAGTGTTTCAGCCTCCACAGGTTCATGTTGTGCTCCATCAGTCAGTGAAGATGAAGTCAGTGCTGATGAGGCTGTAGAGTGTGTGAGGGATGTGAATGAGGATGATGAAGATCTGATGATAGCAGATAAAAACAGGCTGCAGAGACTTTGAGCCATACAGGGCACACAGTGTGTGTACAGAACAGCTGAAATCATTATGGAGGCCTCACTGGAATATGGAAGCATCACAGTACAGCTTCAGTGAAGCATTAAAGTCTCTGATATGAGATGAGAAATGAAGCAGCCAGAGCTTTTTCATGAGTGGAAACCCACTGTGACTGTGAGCTGCTGCTACAGCCTCCAGATTAGCCAGCAGCTCATCCTGCTCAACATTTCCTCACCAACTTTAATGGAAGTGTGATGTTTTCAGCTGGAGTGATGGTCAGGGTGGCCTCCCTCTCCTCTTCTTCCTCTTTCATTTGTAAAGCCACTTCTGCTGCTTTCATTCATTTGGAAGTCCTGTAGCTGAGTTTGGGAGAGACTAACAGCCTCGGCAGCAGAGGGGAGAAAGGCTGTAACACCACCACTTTACTCTGTTCTACCTGTCACATCATTTTATCAGGAAACAAATATGCTCATGTTTTTACTATGTTTGTCTTGAAGATGTAAGAAGATCACATGGTGCTTTTTATTATTGTGTTGGTTTGTTTCCTGTCTCTTGGATGGAGCCCAGCTGTGCGTGGCCCCTGGGCCTGTGGTCAGAGTGTGTGCTGGATAATCCGGCCCAGGATGAGGCCAAACTGACATGGGATGAAATGTCTGTCACATAATTCAGCTTAGTGTAGTTTCTGTTAAGTCTAATTGTTGAATGTTGCCATTGTGTTTCTTAGTTTAAGCAGTAGGATCAAAGCCATCCCTTTGATCCTGGCCACCTCTCCAACCACTCTGTGCTGGGGGAGGTTTTATTGTAGATACATCCTATCTGAAAGATCTGTTTCTTTTGATGTAAACTTCCTGGGTTTATGACCCTTTGGTCAGCAGGAGGCCACACACACACACACACACACACACACACACACACACACACACACACACACACACACACACACACACACACACACACACACACACACACACACACACTTACATACAGTGCCTTGTCTTTGTAACCAAAGGGGGTTGCAAGGGGAGGTGTTTTGTAAACTATTGTTTGAAGTTTGTCAATAAAAGGCAGCGAGAGGAGGCCATCATCGGGGTCTTTGTCGTGCTGGACACAGATGAGAGGCCTCCCTTGCGCAAGTAATGGATCGATCGACTGTCTTGTTTTCTTCATGATGAATAAGTCTCTAGAATTAGCGGGGTTTGTGGAAACACAGACCCAACAGTTTCATTTCTGCACAATTTAAAAAAACCAAAACTTTGTTCTGTCTTTTCTATGTTATACTGTAGACTTTCTTTGATACTGTGTCCAAAAGGAGCAGCTTTTACTTTGAAGGGGAGCCATCTCTGATTCCTCTTCAGGTTGGATGATGGAAGCAAATTAGTGTGTGATGTTCTTTCAGTGTTGCACTTTGTAGACGCTCCCTGAGCACTGGTCTCACAGCCAGCTGCACATAGCGACCAGTGTTGTTAGTCCAGGTCAGAAGATGACTTGTTGGAATGAAAATGAGCTTGTAGTTTGTCTGCTTTAATAATGTGACTGGAAAAAGGTGTTGGACTTCAAATATGTCCATTTCTTTCACACTTCACCTTTAAAAGTGAAGCCTTGTGGTTCCTGGAAGGAAAAACACGACTTTTTCAAGTCTTTGTCCTGTTTTTATGAGAAATGTACGAATTTCATGTGAAACATTCAGAGTTTTTTCTCTTGTTGTGTTTGTTTGAAGCTGCTTCCTGTTGGCTTCAGCTGTTTGGAGTTTCCATTTTCTAAACTTCTACATTCTGAACCTTCTTCAGCTCTGAACAGATGATGAAACACTGAATGATTTCAAGCTCACACTTTGTCTAATAAACTTACATCTTTCATTCTTTATACAGATTGAGGGGCTGTGGTTTGTCAGAGATCAGCTGTGATTATCTGGCAGCAGCACTGAAGTCCAACCCCTCCCATCTGAGAGAGCTGGACCTGAGCTACAACAACAAGCTGCAGGATTCAGGAGTGAAGCATCTGTGTGGTTTCCTGGAGAGTCCAGGATGTGGACTTGAAACTCTGAGGTCAGTCAGCATGTTTTAGTTGTGCTGAGATGAATATGATGTGAAAGTTGTGCTGACACTAAACTGCAGACATCAGGCTGATATTATACTGATCCACACTGAGGATCTTCATGGTAAAGTCTGTTTTCTTCTTCTCTGGTTTAGTCCATTGACTGCAGCAGAACAATGTTCACATTTCAAACAGTGAGACTCAACGTATGGCCCGCGGCCCACACGCGGCCTGCCCACCTTCCCTGATTCAGAGAGAGGGGACCCTGATTAACTGTGTAGTGTTCTTCCTCACAGTTCTAAGCATCAGACACAACAATGAATAATCCACAGCTGACTGTCTTTAGCAGGTCAAAGGTCACGGCACACAGCAGACAGTGGGAAATATTATAACTCTGATCATTTATCAGCACATATCCATATGTATAAAAACAAAGCTGACACTGTGAGACTTGATCAGAGGTGTGATCATCACAGCAGAGGCCTTTGTGTCAAAGTCACTGAGGATCAAACAGAAACACATGAAGCAGATTTTCCTGTTCTGGCTTTTTATAGCAGATAACCTTCAAAATATTCTGCAGTCCATCAAAAACTGAAGCAAACCATGAATCAACATGTGAACATGAGCTGATGCTGCTGAAGGGAAGCAAAGTTACAGAGGTTTGATTACAGACACAGCTGAGAGTTTGTAATCTGTCATCATTTTAAAAGGTTTACATTTCTTCAGTATTGAACAGCAGAAATGAGGCTTTGTTTTGGGAGGCCGACAGCAGTGAACACAACAGCAGACTGGTGCGTAATAAGCAGTGAATAATGCAGGAAACAGATTTTTGAAGGTAAACTGTTCTTGAAGTACACTGAGAGAGAGAGAGCTGTGCAGGAAGTAAACGTCAAAGTCAGAGAGAATTCATGACGATGTTCATCAAACATAAAGCGTAGTTTGGATCTTCTTCTGCTGCTGGTTCAGTCAGTTTTGGTTGGAGACAGATGAAACCTGCAGCTTCAGGATCTGTGAGCTGTCCACTTTCAGCCCCGACGGCGTGTCCGTGTACGTGCCGTCGAGTGAACGATCCACGCTCTGTGTTTCCATCTTTGTGTGTTTAGCTGCTCTCGTTTACTGTTTTATCTGTTTGCTTGTTGTTGAAATACTTTTGGGAGCTTTAACCTGAGATTCTGGCAAAATACATTTATATTAAAAATCGATTCAGGATTGAATGAATCAACATCGCTTTATTCAAATTAAAACCATTTAAATAGGAAAATCCATTTTTTTACAGCCGCCTCTAATGCTGGGTAATGTCAGCTGGTCCATGTGCAGCTGGCTGTGAGGCTCAGGGAGCGTCTACAAAGTGCAACACTGAAAGAACATCATCCATAAATATTGAGTAATAACTGGACTCTCATACAGCGAGACTCAAATGCCTTTAAACATCAGCTTATCCTGCTGATCCAAGTCCAACACTGAGTTTGTAAAAACATGTTTGTCAATCATTTTGTTTGGTTTCTGAGGAAAATGATTCAATAACTTGCTGCTAATACACAACATTTCATCATATTTCCTCATAACCCTCTTTTGTCTGACCATTTGATCCCATTTGAATTTGCAATAAAGGATCCATAGAGTTTGGTGACAATAATGACAGTAGATGTTTGTGTGAAAGTGCTGGAAGCAAATGACTGTGTGATGTTCTTTCAGTGTTGCACTTTGTAGACGCTCCCTGAGCACTGGTCTCACAGCCAGCTGCACATAGAGACCAGTGTTGTTAGTCCAGGTCAGAAGATGACTTGTTGGAATGAAAATGAGCTTGTAGTTTGTCTGCTTTAATAATGTGACTGGAAAAAGGTGTTGGACTTCAAATATGTCCATTTCTTTCACACTTCACCTTTAAAAGTGAAGCCTTGTGGTTCCTGGAAGGAAAAACACGACTTTTTCAAGTCTTTGTCCTGTTTTTATGATAAATGTACGACTTTAATGTGAAACATTCAGAGTTTTTTCTCTTGTTGTGTTTGTTTGAAGCTGCTTCCTGTTGGCTTCAGCTGTTTGGAGTTTCCATTTTCTAAACTTCTACATTCTGAACCTTCTTCAGCTCTGAACAGATGATGAAACACTGAATGATTTCAAGCTCACACTTTGTCTAATAAACTTACATCTTTCATTCTTTATACAGATTGGTCGACTGTGGTTTGTCAAAGATCAGCTGTGATTATCTGGCAGCAGCACTGAAGTCCAACCCCTCCCATCTGAGAGAGCTGGACCTGAGAGGAAACAAGCTGAAGGATCCTGATGTGAAGCAGCTGTCTGATCTTCAGCAGAGTCCAGACTACAGACTGGAGACTCTGGGGTCAGTAGAGTGATGGAGTGAGTGGGTGGTGCTGTCAGCAGTATTGTACTAAACACAGTCAGTATGAAACAAAGATCCAGTGTTTCCTGTAAAGCTGCAGCTTCTCAGTGAAGCTGTGAGAGGAGAATGGTGACAGGCTTCAGGATTGGACACAAACACTTCCTGTTTCTGACCTTTATGGTCACCATAGTAACAACTGACACGCTCTGATCAAACAGTGTCAACAGCCAATCAGCTCTCTGAACAAAGCAGCACGCAGACCAATGACTGCATTCATTTCCAAGTTTAAAGCAGTGAAGAACACAGTCTGTAGGTGAGGAAGAATTTAGTGAGAGCAGATGTTTGGATGGAATTCCTCCAGTTAACAGCTGGAACCGTCCATCTGGATTGTTGGGCTTGTTGTTGGGGTTCCTACAGAGCTCAGAGTGGACACACCAAGGTTCTTCTAATGAATGAAAGTCCAAACTCAAACTAGGAGGGAAAAACATTTTCATCAACTTCAATAAAAATCCAAAGATTAGAAAAAGTGAAGCAACAATGAGTCCTAGTACAGTCCCAGCACTGAAGTCCCTGCTGCTCTTTATACTGGATGTGCTGCATCACTGACTGACAGCTGATGAAGAGTCTCTGGAAACACTCGTTTATCTCCTCTGCTCTTCCTTCTTCTCTCTGCAGGTGGAGCTGGTGATGGTAAACAGGACGGTGTGTGTGCTGAGAGAGGAGGAGCTGTGTCCTGATGATCCAGAGAGGTTGAAGCAGCAGCAGCTTGTGTGTAGAGATGTTCTGACTGGGCCATGTTACTGGGAGGTGGAGAGGAGAGCTTCATCCAGCAGTGACTGACAGAGGAATGAGAAGAAGTGCAGATGACTGTCAGTGCTGCAGAGTGAACTGCTCTGAGAACAGCTCCACTGTCAGACACAATGTAGAGTCCAGCATCATCCCTGTGTGTCCCTCTGGATCTGACAGAGGATCATCAGTGTATCTGGACTGCTCTGCTGCTGCTCTGTCCTTCTACAGTCTCTGCACAGTCTCTGTCTGACTCTGGCTTCAGACCCTCCTGGATCAAACTCACCTGGAAAGACTTTCAAACATCACTCAATAGATTTGAATACAGAATATATTTGATATATACTGTAGATGTACTGTAGAGTTGCAGTTTGTCACTTGTAAATACAGTCTGTGAGCAGCTGTGAGCTGAAAGATCTTTCTAGAAACAGGAAATGTTTTCACTCTTCTGTTGCTTTTTCATATATTTCCACAACATTAATATTGATCCCACCTGTCTCACCTGTTTCATGCTTTTATACATAATAACAGGACACGTGTGATCTGAGCGCTGCTGTGGTTGCTATGCTGCACGTCTTCATTTAGATAACAGAGACATCTAGTGGTTCAGAGGGAGAACTGCAGGAGGTGGAGCTGTGTTTTAGCATGGAAAACTTTTTATCTTTTAGGCGCAGATACAAATATGACAAGTATCAGTGTGAGATACAAAAGGTCACATCAGTCAGCAGAGGGAACAGTGATCACACAGCAATGTAAGAATAGAAACATAACAGTGACAGGGTTTATCCCGAACCGCTACATTTATTTTAATTTGCGTAGATTATTTAATCTTATATATAGTCCTGCTAGGTGTTCAGATGATTCTGTGGTAATAGCTTTGGATGCTGAAAAAGCTTTTGATCAGGTCGGGTGGCCGTATAAGTTTACTGTATTATGCAAATTTGGATTTGGTGATTCTTTTATCAATTGGATTAGAATTTTGTACAAAGGACCTATGGCCTCGGTAAGGACTAATAATGATGTATCAAACCCTTTTCGATTGCACAGGGGCACGCGAAAAGGGAGATCCCATTTCTCCTTTTATTTTTGCCCTGGCCCTAGAACCTTTAGCAGCTCGTATACGGCTAAGTTCTGATATACTACCGATTATACATCAGGGTATTCCTCATAAGTTCTCCACTTATGCTGATGACGTAGTCTTATTCATATCAAAACCTAAGACCTCGATCAGTCCACTATTGCAGCTTATTAACGAATTTGGCTCTCTCTCAGGGTATAAGATAAATTGGACGAAAAGTGAACTTATGCCTCTGTCGGATGGGGTGGACATGGCTTATCTGCATAATACTCCATTTAGAATAGCGCTAGATAAGTTTGAATGTCTCGGTATCACAGTCACATGTAACGTGTCACAACTTTTAAAGCAAAATTGGGATAGAAAAGTTAATCAATTGGAGAAGAATATTGAGTTTTGGATCACATTGCCAATTTCCATGGTAGGGCGGATTAATGCCATCAAAATGGTAGTTTTGCCCAGATTTTTGTACATCTTTCAGTCAATCCCAGTGTGCATTCCCCAGTCATATTTTAAAAAGCTGGAATCTATTGTATCCTCCTTTGTTTGGTCGGGTAAGGTTCCTAGAATTTCCAAAAAGCATCTTGTTAAACATAAGACTTGTGGTGGCCTTGGACTCCCAAATTTTAGATTATATTATATGGCTGCACACTTAAATATTTTTTCATTTTGGCGAAGGTGTACTCCAGGTGCTGATTTGGAAGGACAACCTTCATGGTTGATGATGGAACACCTGTCTTGTAGACCAACTTGTCTTCCAGCCCTGCTTAATAGCCCGATAAAAGTGAAGAATACACTATATGGCAGAAATCCTGTGATTCAAAATTCAATTAAGGTCTGGAACCAACTATTGGGCACAGTAAAGGCTCCTAAAATGTATTTGGATGCTCCAATATGTAACAATCATGCCTTCAGGCCTGGGCTGGAGGACATCACGTTTGTGACATGGCAGGGAAGAGGGATTTGTTCTCTCAAAGATATTCACATTGATGGACATTTTCCATCTTTTCAGCAATTGAGGGTGAAATTTAATCTTCCAAATTCACATTTTTTCAGATTTTTACAATTAAGACATTTCATCAAAGCATCTATTCCACAATACAATTTGATTCCTCGAAACTCAGTGCTTGACAGCTTCATATCAGTTGAGCCCTATACTAGAGGTGCTGTGTCTCGCTTTTACAGGGCCTTACTAGATATACAGTCCTTCATCTAATACTTTTAGGGAGCAGTGGCAGGAAGAACTGGGGGTGGATGTTACTGATGATCTCTGGCAAGAGTGCATTAAGAATATATATTGTAGTTCTATAAATGCTAGACATTGTCTGATCTAATTTAAGGTTGTGTATAGGTTGCATTTTTCTCCCACTAAAGTGGAAAAAATATATAAGAACGTTTCAGCCCTCTGTGTTAAGTGTTCAAGTGGTCGAGGAACTTTATCTCACCTTTTCTTTCAATGCCAAAAACTACAGCTTTTTTGGAATCATTTGTTTGATTTTCTGACCAAGGCCATTGGCAGGGAGGTCCCATGTACCCCCTTTGCAGCATTGTTTGGGGTGTCTGAACCGGGATGGGCAAGAGACAAGACAGAGACGCAGGTTGTGTCAATGACCACACTTGTGGCTAGAAAGCTGATACTTCTCTGCTGGAAGTCTGATAAACCTCCTACCTTTGAAATGTGGTTGAGAGAATTTGGAAATGTACTCCATCTGGAGAAAATCAGGTTTACCTTGTCTAACCGAGAGAGTGTGTTTTATAAGATTTGGCAACCAGTCATTAGCCTGATAAACTTAAGTGAAATATACTCTGTCTTAACATTTATGTATGCTGTATTACCACCTTGTTGACTTGCCGTCCACCTTCTATTGTGTTCTTTTGAAGGTGATAGTTGTATACTGCTCAATTATAAAATCAATAAAAATATATTGAAAAAAAAAAAAGAAACATAACAGTGAATCTGGATATGTATACAGATGGAAGCAAACAAACAGGATGTAACACTACATTAAAGCCACAAATGGGAAGAAAACAAAGCCAAAGGAAAATATATTTGATCTCAGGAATCCAAATCAGATGCTTTAGAGCAGGGGTCGGCAACCCTGGGCACGCGTGTCACAGCTGCCACTTGAAGGGTTAACTGATGGCACGACCATAGCTGGACTGGCCATCGGGCATACTGATGGTGATTTTTCGTTTTTATGAACCGATGATGTTTTTTTATGTTTTTTTTTATTTTTTGTAACGGTATAAACAATGAGAGGTGGTGGATTGGCTGGATGCTGGTTGATTTCTAAAAATAAGTCAGTTGTTTGGTGGTGGCTGTGGCGGAGCTTCCACAGAGGCAGCAGGTGGATGAGGGAAGATGAGGGAGGAGGAGGAGAGACCCGAGGCGGCCGCCGGTCCGAGTGTCAGGTGAACTGAACTTCAGGTAAGAAGTTATGACCTACAGTCTGTCTGGGTCAGATATAAACCAAGTTTAGGTGCAGTTTATTTTCCTTGTGCTGACTTTTTACAGTCAGTTACAATAACTCGTACTGCTACTAGCTAGCATGACGGAGTTTCTATACAGCTGGGTGGTGCTATGATGTTACTGACAGTGAACTTTACAGTGGCTGCAAAAGTATTCGGCCCCCCTGAACTTTCCCACATTTTGTCACATTACAGCCACAAACATGAATCAGTTTTATTGGAATTCCACGTGAAAGACCAACACAAAGTGGAACGAAAATCATACATGATTCCAAACATTTTTTACAAATAAATAACTGCAAAGTGGGGTGTGCGTAATTATTCTGTCATGGAAAAACACACTGCCATCAGCTTCTGTTTTGTTTTTGTCAAAATCACTGTAATATAATCACTGTACCTTTATATACATGTGACTTATATTAATGCTGCTGCCCTCTTGTGGCTAAAGTGTAATTATGTTCTTGTTATTAGGGAAAACATTTGAGAGTAACATGACAAGTGAGTCAGCACTTGGCATGTTAAAAAATCCTAATTTTTATGTCATCAGTTATAGTTGCATGTATTCATTATCATAATTTAACCTTTAATATTAATGTCTTAAATTGATTTTACTTAAACTAGCAATAATTTTATGGTTGTATTAAATACATACATAACTAATGAATTAATTATTTCAGTAATTAATTAAAAAATGTACATAATTAATTTATGAATATCCATAGACCTTCTATGGGAAAGAACAGATGCAATATTAGAAAAGGTCCACTCAGTATTTGCATCAGTCCACTCAATTCATACAACATTTTGTGAACAGCTTCATAGGTCTAATTTCCGAATCTAAAATCTTCTTCGAATGAAACATCAAGCATCAATAGCAAGAGTGAAAGAGTGAAAGATGGCGGATGTAGCAGGTGGTGGTGCAGACCTAGCTCTGACTTTCAAACGGTCACGATTAAAACCATCCATCCATCCATCCATTCGCTTCCGCTTATCCTTTTCGGGGTCGCGGGGGGCGCTGGAGCCTATCCCAGCTGTCATAGGGTGAGAGGCATAATTATCACGTTCGTACAATATAGGATCACGTTCGTACAATATAAATATTATATTGTACGAAGGTGATAATTATGTATATTGTAATAACGTGATATTATGTTGTTCAAACGTGAAAAGTATATTGTACAAACATGATAGTATATTGTACAAACAGGAAAAGTATCTTGTTAGAACAATAAACCTTTCACGTTATAACGTGATACACTTGTATTTTTCTTTTGCCTGGGTGGCAGCTCTACGCTTCCGTATCATGCACTCTGACAGGCTGACTAATGCACTGTCACAGCTTCAATACCAACAGATAGCTGTTGAGAACAATGAGAACATGTGACTTGTTTTTGTTACGTAAATAAACTGCCCACAAAACACATAGTGCCTTAGAAATTCTCCTGAAGAAATTTTAACACAATTTTAGATGTGTTTAGTCCGTTGATAACAAACTAAATTTTTCCCCCCTTTGAAGCAGTTAACTTGTGTAAGTGTGAACGCCGTAATCACACAAAAACAACTGCACCAAGACCCTTTGGAGAAGGTGATGTTTGTCCGGTTCAAAACAAACTCCAGCGTTTATAGTGGGAATGTGATGCAATCCAATTGCAACTTTGAGAACAAAGAACCTTCTTCCTGTATTTAATATGTCGCTGCTGCCACAGACACATCTGATCAATAAGCACATTAAATGTTCTAATGCGGTTTGTAGTCATGCATTTTTAGTTCACTTGGAGTTTTTTCTATGTCAAATGAAACCATAGAAAAACACTACAAGCTTACAAACCCATGAGCTGAGTAAACAAATGACAGGTGCGAAAACACCCTTAAGGTTTAGCTGAGCACTAAGTATGAAAGCCAGAGTACCAGCTAACCGTGAGATAAGTTAGTGCCAGATTTGTGCAACTTTTTGCATTCACTTTATTTATGTATTTGAACATTTTTAAAACTGTATGGTCAAAGTTCAAGAGAGATTAGCCAGTGCCACTCATGAAGTAAAATTTAAAAAAAAAATCATGTACACCCCTCCAACATTAAATTTATTGGTATTATATGGCGTTGGGTTGGAGTATACAGGATTGTCTAGTTAGTATCTGTTGGTGTGCTCCAGACATTTTCATTCCCGTAAGTTATAGATATGTTCATATCACTCTTTATCCGGTCTTTAAGTCTGATGTCACTAGTTGTGTCTGGGCTCAAACTCCGCTGCACGTCCATAAATCACAGGATCACTGTGGCATCACTGAGAGTTGAAAAACTGTCTAAAGTCTTTCATCTGTAATAAAATGATCAGCGTTCTGCTCTACCATGTGTAACAATTGAGTTTATCATCCAGGCATCCATGAAAATGAAACGGAATATATGACATTTAACAGAGTTAGAAATTAGCAGGAAGTTAGCTCGCTAGCTTCCATCTAAATGAGGGATTTCTGAAACAAATTCAAACGTACAGCTCTGCTATCACTTCCAACATAAATGAAGACAGAAAACTAAACAGCAGTGACGTTTGTAGGGTACTGTGAGTAAAATGCGTTTGATTTTCTCCCGAACATTCAAATTAGTGCAATCATAAATTCCTTCATGAGGTGCAAATTAGAGTGAGAACATGTGGAGGCTCTGGCTACGTTCACACTGCACGCGAAAACGCATCAAATCCGACTTTTTTGACCGTATGCGACCCATATCCAATCATGGTATGACGGTGTAAAAACAGCCAAAATCTGATATTTTCAAATCCGATCTGGGTCACTTTCATATGTGGTACTTAATCCGATACATATCTGATGTTTTAGAAAGCAACTGCTGTTTGAATGGTCATGTCACCTTAAATCCGTCTTTTATTTCACTGACACAAAACATATGCCAATTATCAGAGCTGGAGAAGACATTGAGAACACACGAGCGCTTCGTGTGCATCCCGTGCAGATATTAGTGAAACTGTTGGGAAGACAACGTGAACATTTTATTTGTACTGTATAATCTGCAGAT
This sequence comes from Rhamphochromis longiceps, assembly GCF_057381845.1. Classification (NCBI taxonomy): domain Eukaryota; kingdom Metazoa; phylum Chordata; class Actinopteri; order Cichliformes; family Cichlidae; genus Rhamphochromis; species Rhamphochromis longiceps. The sequence continues at coordinate 63,735,020 of NC_140559.1, read as the reverse complement.
TCTGACAGAAATCTGCAACTATCCTTTGAAGCACCGCTCCTCTCTAAAACAACAATAAGGATCATTATTAGGCCATATATAAATAACAAAATAACTTAAAGCAAAATTGGACAACGTAAAGTCTGAAACAAGTCTTTATATTAAGGCCATCAGTCAAACAATGCTGTTTGGTCTGGATCTAAACAGAGCGCGTTGTGTGTGACGTCTGCTTTTGCGTATGCGGGCCACTTTGAGGGTCCATAAAGGAGCGCGTTTGCTCTGTCTCTCTTTATTCTGACATTTAACTAATTCAAAAGATATTTCAATATTTATCTAAAACAAAAGTTTACTCTAAATTGATGTTGTACAGTAAAAATGTTTTATGTTTTCTCCCTAAAGTGTATGTAAATATCTGGTTACAAATGTGAATATCCTGCTGTGTATTGAAATCCCTCTTGTTTTGCATAGAAATATACTGAACAACATACAAAGCATAATATATAAAATAACATTTACAAGTTTTTTCTTTGAAAGAAGCCTCTAATGTCCATTCTTATATTTCAGTACATAACTGAAACCGATTTAGTCGGGGAGGGTAAGAACTGAAAATATGAAATAAACACACATAAGCTAAGACTCTCTAAAAAAATAGCACTTGTTCAGCTTTTCATTTCGCCATTTGTTGATTTACTTGAAGAGCAATTAACGTAATATTGGTCAAGTGATCAGTTTGATATCAATCTTTCGTGATGCACCGTCATATTTACATTATTTGTACGGTGCGAATGATTTGCTTTGGTACCTGGTCAAACTTCAGCTCTCCTTAGTATGGCTGGCTCCGTTTCTCCAACAGCGCACTCACTGCTGGCAGCAGCTGCCCCCTCGCTCAGTCGCTTAGTGCCTGAGCTCGGATCATACTTGAAACTTGTGCGTTACCACATCACAGCAGCCCTACCCAGCAGCCTTGACCCACACCAGTTTGCCTACAGAGCAAACCGATCGACAGAGGACGCCATAGCAACAGCACTCAATGTAGCATTAACACATCTGGGGAGGCAAGGAAGCTATGTGCGTATGCTCTTTGTGGATTATAGCTCGGCATTTAATACCATTCTTCCATACAAACTGGACGCCAAGCTAAAAGACCTAGGGCTTCCTCACAGCACCTGTAAGTGGATCAATAGCTTCCTCACCGACCGCAGACAGAGAGTGAGAGTGGGACGTTACACATCTCCAGCCCTAAATCTAAGCACTGGGTCGCCACAGGGCTGCGTGCTTAGTCCACTGCTCTACTCGCTTTACACACACGACTGCACCCCCGCCCACCAGAGCAACACCATTGTAAAGTTCGCAGATGACACTACTGTGGTGGGGCTCATATCTGGGGGAGATGAGTCTGCCTACAGAGATGAGGTGGAGCGGCTGTCTTCATGGTGCAAGGATAACAACCTTCTCCTAAACACGAAAAAGACCAAAGAACTCATAATTGACTACAGAAGACACAAGACAGAAATCCAACCACTAATCATCAGCGACGACTATGTGGAGAGGGTGGCAGACTTCCGCTTCTTGGGAGTCAGCATAGAGGGAAACCTATCCTGGAGTGTGAATACCTCTGAGCTACTGAAAAAGACACAACAGAGACTGTACTTTCTGAGAGTGCTTAGGAAGAACAACATCACACAGAGACTGCTGGTGTCTTTCTACAGAGCCTCCATCGAAAGCATACTAACGTACTGCATAGGCATATGGTACGCTAGCTGCACAGTGGCTCAGAGGAAAGCACTCCAGGGAGTAATCAACGCTGCCCAAAGGACAATCGGCTGCCCTCTCCTCAAACTGAAAGACCTACACAGTTCCCGCTGCCTCAAAAGAGCCCATAACATCATAAAGGACACCTCACACCCTGGACACTCCATGTTCGAACTGCTGCCTTCAGGTAAACGGTATAGAACAACATACACAAGGACTAACAGACTCAAACACAATTTCTACCCAATTGCAATATCATGTCTCAATGCTACTAAAAGTAGATGACTTTCATTGCCCCTGTTGTCATTTGTGCCCTTGATGTTGGAATGCTTTCAGACATGTTTTGTTGGATGCGCTAACAAATTGACTGAGTGATTGATTGTTTGAGTGATATATCAACTAGGTCGTATGTTGAGTGTCTGTATGGGGCCTTAGGCCTGGATTGCTTGGGTGTATTTACTGTATGAGAACACTGTATTTTATATGTATTTCTATCTTTTATATCATATCTATTATAGTTTTTAAGTATTTATCTTTCGTGATGTTGCACTGACCGGAGACATCTTTCAATTTCATTGTACTTGTGACAATGACAATAAAGAATATTCTATACCAATATCAGGGGGGATTCACGCACAGTCCTAAATTCCCACAGTGTGCACTATGTGCTTCGAATATTGTGTGTACTTTTTGTTTTATACACTTGTCAGCCAGGCATCTAACTATGAAAAAATTACACTCCAAAAGACCCCGGGCTTCTGACAAAACAACCCGGGCTTAAGCCCAGTAAGCCACCCCCACGCTCCGCCCCTGCTGAACACAATAAATTATATAATGTAAACAACTACCTGAAAAACAGGTAGAACGATGCTTTTGTATCGTTTATTGCATTTATGGAGGGAGTGATGTATGCTGGGTAATGGCACAGCTAGCGACTGGGTGACTTTATTCACCCGCTCGGCTGTTATCAGTCCATACAATGGGCGTTATTAGCACAAATCAGTCCCATAGATATGGGCCATCTCCTGCTAGATTGTTCAGAAGGTTGTTATCATCCATCCAGATGGAGGATCACTAACAGGAGCGTGGAAGACTCCAGAATCCACTCTGGCTGGAATCCGGTGGATATGCAGTGTGTACAGGTAAGACCATTTAAACCACAGGTGTCGAACTCCAAGCCTCGAGGGCCGGTGTCCTGCAGGTTTTAGATGTGTCCTTGATCCAACACAGCTGATTTAAATCACTAAATTACCTCCTCAACATGTTTTGAAGTTCTGCAGAGGCCTGGTAATGAACTAATCATTTGATTCAGGTGTGTTGACCCAGGGTGAGATCTAAAACCTGCAGGACACCGGCCCTCGAGGCTTGGAGTTCGACACCACTGATTTAAACGGACAGCATTTATAGAATGACTATTAAAAGTCTGCGAGTGTCAGTAATGTTAATGTGGTTATGTTAGTAATACACCGAGTGCTAATATAACAGCTTTAAGATGCATTTGTAGATATTATTACGCGTTTTACCGTCTTTATGGTGCTAGCTTAAAGTTACGGTGTAAACGTTAGCTTATATTGGAGGAAAGCTGTTACTGTTTAAACGATGTTAGCACAGAAATATTAGCTTCTGTTGTTAGATTTGTATTGTTGATTGTTATTTATGCTTAGAAATATTTACTTATATATGCTTAGAGTTTTGTAATTAGTTGTAGATTGGTAGAGGGTTTGATCCTTGATAGTCTGCAAACTTTGTGTGTATTAGACAGCACTCTGGGAGCATGAGAGGTCGTACCGTGTCTTATTGTTTTATGGTAAGATTAACGTAGTTGCGTCTGTTCTAGTCTAAGTGCTCTTTGTTTAGATGAACTGCAGGACTTCCTCACCGTGTTATCTAGGGTGAACCATCTAGGGTGAGGGGGAGGCTACCCTCTTCCTGACCAAGGATGTTTGACCCTTTGATCAGCAGTACACACACACACACACACACACACACACACACACACACACTGGCAAGGTACTCTTTGTGTGTATGTAGACGTCATATGTTAATGAACCTATGCATATTCATGTAACCACAATAAAAGGAGTGCTATGGGGAGCCTGGCTGAGAGTCTGATGGAGGTCAAGTGGTGGGACGACACTTGGCTCTAGGCAGGTCTCCCTCATGCATGAGTAAACCAGAGAACTTTGGTGCCTTGTGTCTTGCTTTGCTGTGTAATTATATTGTCTTCAACGTTCCAGCGAATAGGTTCAAGCTACAAACCTATCATCTGTCATGACTGATGAAGTTACTAGTTAATAAAGTTTCCAGTAAAGTGTTTAATCGCAGCCACAGACTGACAGCAAATATCTCGATTAGCTTCAGTGCATCTGTAATAAATATGTGCAAGTTTCAGTGCTTCGTTTAAACTGTATGATACTTATACTGACCCAGGGTCAGTGTAAAATACAATCCCAGCTGTGTGAACAAAGCCTGGCTCCTTTAATCCTGCATGACAAACCTCAGGATGCAGGTTATTATTACTCTTTCCTGCTGGCACACCTGTCACACCTGAGAGTCAGCTAGAAACTCACAGTGACGTGGACATCATGCAAAGACTGCCAGACTCTGTAATACTGCAAATGATCAGTGACTCAGGTTATCACTAAACTTTAAACGGCACCTCTGTGTCTCTGTGTGCTGAACATCTAGGATTGAGTCAGGCTGCATTGACTGTGGGACTTTAATGTGTTAAAAGCAGGTTGAAGACGGCTCAGAAACATTTGAAGATTAAAATTTAGCATTATGGCTGCTGGTGGTTTGTAAAGCCTCTACTCAGCTGTATTTTTGTTACTAATTTATGTTTGTTGTTGTTTAACACAGATTTCAGAAGAGCAAATATGCTTAATAGTTTAACTAGATTTCATTTGTCAGTGTGGGACTGCTGAGTCACCTGAAGAACTCATTTCATTCATTCTCCACATGATGTTCATTTACAGAAATGTTTCACAGGAACTGATTTCTCCCAAAGGGTGAACTAGTGTGTTTCCATAGATTACCTCTGTATGAATGTACTTCTTAAATGAAGGCAAGTGTTTGTCCTTTTTTGTTCCTCAGGTACAGTACGTGATATCAAGGGCAGGCGGTCATCACTGGGGGAAGACAAGAAGCAGACGTACTTCCAAGAGGAAGCTGCAGTGAGGTCAGGTTTATATTTTAGAGGTTATAAAAAATCAAAATGTATATATAAAGAAACCTTTAAATAATGGTCATAATTATGATTATTATAAGAAATATCAAACATTTAAGTGGATTTTCTGTTACACATATCGTGTTAGCCCTGCAATAAACTGGCAGCCTGTCTCTGTCCTGTATCAGCTGGGATAGGCTTCATCCTCCTGCAACCCTGAATTGGATACATTGTATTCCAATTATGTAATCTGATCATTTACAAACTCGAGGTATCTAATCAAAATGTAAGTAATAATTATAAAATGGGAAAGCAGAAATAAGTGTGACATAAATGTAAATGTGTGAGCTGACATAGAGGACAGCTACATGTAGTCTGAAAAACCTTTGTTGTCAAGTTTGCAGGTATATCAGCACGAGACATTCTTACATAGAAGAGACGTTAAAGTCTCTGACTCAGTGAAGCATTATTGGTCCCGTCTGTTTGGATAAATATAGTAAGTTGATGTATGTCCATTTATTGACACATTTTCTTAAGTGCTTATCCAGTTCAGGATCACAGTGGAGCTGCAGCTGGATATGTTCACTAAATAAACCTTACAAAAGTTCACAATAAACCTGCATCCATGTTCGTTGTTGTCCACAGAATGAGAAAATCAAGCTGGAAGACTGTGGAACATGTTAATAAATGTTTGTGTGTTTATGCCTGTGTCTTTCACAGGAGGCGCTGGAAGGTTTCCCTAATAGTTCCTGGTGAATCAAAGCAGAACCATAAAGGTTGCTGGACTACATGATGGCCTTACCCCTGAGCCGTCATCCTGTTAAAGGAGGAACCAGTTAGAAGCTGTTTTCAAAGTAGCTGAGCAGATTTCATCTCAAGTAAGCGATTAACTGTTTGTTCGTTTGTTCTGCCACTTAAAGAGCATTTAAGGACGTCTTTCGAGTGTCCAGTTGAATTAATTCTACTGGCTCTCATGGTCATTTGTTATTATAGACATATTTTTCATGTTCATCCAGCTATTTAGTAAATTCTATCTATTTAGTAATATCCGTCAGCTATAAAATGTAATATAAATATAGAAATATCTAAATATCTCCTGCCCTTTATGTTTTAATGATGTAAGTCTGTTATCGTGTTACATTAGCATTCCTCACATATCAATGAGATGCTGTACAGTACAATCCTACTGACGCAGCAGAGGGATAACGACGGCTATTCAACATCGTTACACGACACATTCGAGCTGCATGACGCAGACAAAGTGACTAAATCATCTTTTTGTGGTTTATTGTCTTCAAACCAGCAGACAAAGCCGATGGCAGAAGATGTCAGAGAAGAACTTCAGGCCGTGGACTGAAAAGGTCTTTTTTTCTTGTTATCAAAGACATTTGGAGTGACGGCTTCTACAAGTGGTTGTGCTGAAGTAAAGCTTACAGTCTAAGAAATCACAGTGTTGATATTCAGCACAAAGAGAAAAGCTCACTTGTTTGAATTTATTTACAATCATAGTTTTATAAATTCTGACTGTAAACAGCTTTTACAGCTTTGATATTGTTTGACACTCGATATCAGGTGATAGGGTTTAATTTAAAGGTTTCTGTGTCCCAATGAGCCATTTACACTGACCAGTGTCAGTCTAACTGTAACACATTCATTATTTAGATTCAACAAAGAAATAACTGAATGTAAAAATGGCAGCCCTCAGGCAGGTTTATAGAGATACATGCATGCATTGTGAAATTTATGTATCCCAGATAATTGTTATTCATCTAGTCATGGCAGACCTACCTCTTCCTCCCAAGTTAACTGCAACCCAAAAGAACTAGTGGGGCTATTTACACACTCACAACCAGTGTGGGGTAAAAAAGAGCCACAAAAAGCTGTCAGCCACAGATGTGCTAGAAGAGTTAGAAACTCTACTTATGGAGAAACTTTCTAAGTCTAACAGAGGACAGGAACTCCTGCCCAAATAACATGATATAACCCCACATACAGCCCAGCCATAAAGTGAACCAAGTCATTTAGTTAAAGACAGCATGGGACCAAATGCATGTAACCAGCCTGCACCAACCTGGCATTTCTTCCTCCTGAATTAAATGAATGAATGGATGAAAGTTAAATGACTACAAACCTAAAGCCACTAGTTCCCACACTGGAGCTCCCTGACACTGTGTGTTAACCGTATTTAGCTTGTATCAACAGTTGTAACAGGCTAAGCCACCTGAGACACTGCATTGAATTTGTTCCTGTCTTAATGGTTTCAGCTCAGATGTTCTGCTTTTTCCTTTCAGTAGATCAAAGCAGCTCCTTCTGCTTCCAATTTAGAAGAAGAAGAAGAAGGCGAAGGCTTCAGCGAAGTGGCGTTCATGGTCTCAGTGAACAGTCACGGTCACACACTGCATGTGGTTTTAAAAGCAACATGTCTGTTCACCACAACAATGGAGATGTGTAATATTAGTGCAGCTATGGTTTGTTCTTGAACATCAGTTCTGTTTTCTACTTTGATCACTTAGACCAAAAAAGTGTTGTTTTCAGATTCTTTCTTTTACATCTATAAACCACCTGCTCATTTTTTATTACAATTAGTTTCACATGAATGTTAGTGTTTCCTTTATGATCTTTTAATGCTTACACCACACTGTACATGTCTACATTAGAGACATTTCTGTTACCTGTTTCTGTTGACTCAGAGTTGTGAAATGTTCTTTTATTTGATGCACAATATGAAGCTCATAATTTTCTTACAAATAAAACTCTAATGACAAACATGAACAGCTGTGCTTATTTCTGAGACATGAGTTTTTGAATGTGTTGATATTTAGACAGTGTGCATCTGTCTGCTGAAACTGTGATGGTGAACCTGAGGTGATGGTCAACAGAAGGCAAATATATATCAATATAAAACAATATTGAAGTAATGTCTTTACCCTCTGCAGCGTGTGGACGCTGTGCACACAATCACCTTATTCACTGTAGTAAACGTGCACCGCTAGCTCACGTGACTGACTGTCTCCATGGTTACATCGTATATTATTAGCTATGTAAACAGCTTCCAAAGATACCGCCATAGCTCTCTGCAGCTGTAACACTTTCACACTTTGCAAATCATTTCACGTGTTTGATAGTTATGAAGACAGAATATGTTTTTAAGTTCATGCTAGGCGGTTGCTATGGTGGTTGCTGTGGACTTGGGTGGACCGCGTCCGATTCCTGTTATTAGCTGTCCGCCGTAGGAAGGCTGCGTTCCATTTACAAGTAGTGACAGTCTGCCGCAACTCGAACTCAAACCCCGCTTTGTTCTTTAATTATAGGCCTTTTATAGCCGTTCATGACACGCACACACACACATAAAGCACTTTGCCTCACCATGAGAATGCAAGTTTACCTAACCTAACCTTAAAGTATCTGATATAGGATAGAAAAATGAAGCAACCAGAGATTTAATGATGAAGACTCTGGGTTCTGTAGTTCACGTTTTACAGTCCTGAATGACTCTTTGCATATGATTTATTGAAGAGGACTTTAGAATGCACTTTACATTTAGACTGTTGCTGTTTCATTTTTTACATTGTTGCCATGTTATGTCATGAATAAGGTTCACCTGCTGGGGGTTTGATGGATCAGCTGGACAATACAGTCAAAGTCAGACTTCAGTCATCATATGCAAGAATCCTAGTTGGATTTTTGTTGTCACTCATGTTTTTGAACCAAATATTGAAAACAATTCTGACAGTCTGGATACCTGGTCAGGTGTACATTACCTTGTACTCAAGCATCCCAGGACAGAGCCCTGCCCCACCATGAGCCTGGGTGGATACGTGGTTATAATATAAAAGGACCAATACTGAATATTTCATGAAAATTGAATTATAATACAAATTAGTAATAAGGGTTTCTCTGCGCCCTTATCTACCCCATACTCAAAGAGCTGCGGGCAGAGAGGGTGACAGGAGAGGATGGCACTGAAGAGAAGATGCTCGGTTTCTGGAGTCTCCTGGTCCTGTCAGTAGGATGCATCTGCTGTGTCTTCTCGTGGATGCTCACCTACCTTGACTCGTTCCAGCCTGGTATGAATTTCCCAACACTGCGGACAGTGGCCCACATCAGAGACGTTTAATATTGATTACATATGTCTGAATTGCTAACCCTAACCCTAGCTCAACAGACCACAATGCCCTGGACTGTCAGTATTATTACATGCTGTGAACATAAGTAGCTTTGATCACAGTTCATGTTGTAAAAGAGAAGGAATATTGGAAAAAAAGATCAACATTGTGATCTTATTTCTTCCAAACTGACCAGAAACATGCTTGTCAGACTCTCACAGCAAAGGATCAGACTCACTGTGCATGACGGCTCAGGCCAATGATGTCTGTTAGATTGTCAGCTGTTTAGTGCTTCTGTACAGTTAGGGTCACCGTCTCTATTTCAGAATAATTAATATGCGGAAAACACTAAAAGTTGATTGTCTTCCAATATTCTAGCATAATTAAAAAACGTTGACTTTGTGAGTACATATTATTAGTCCTAATGCCAGCATGAGTCTTCATAACTCCTGCTCCTGAACTTTAACATTTACCTGATGAAAGATCATTTACAGTGGCACTCTGTCAGGATCATTCTGACTGTAAGATCACTGTATTAATCTGAATCCTTCTGAAATGTGCTGTGAATGAATGCTGATGCAACTCACTGTGGGAAAGCTGTTAATAAAAGGAATCTGTGACACATGCAACACATTCACAGAGGAAGACGACACAAAGGGAGGACACGCAGAGGCTGTGTTGAAGTCAGAAATCCAAATCTTTATTAAAAAACAGGCGGCGGTAACAAACAGGAAGACAAGCAGTCCATCAAACAGTCTACAGGGTCAAACATACAGAGAATTCAAACAGCAGTAAAAAATAACTGGAACTGAAAAACTTAAAGCAATGTGTGACGCAATAAAAGGAAGCAGCGCAGTATATTCACTGAATTATCATCAATTACAAAAGAGAAAAACGACGATTTCTAAGGATTATTTTCTTAAATGCAGTTAGAGTGTGGCTGGTAAAGATGGAAACATACAGAATGTAAACTGTGTGAGTTTGTGAACTTTGTTAGTAACAAATGAGGTAAAAAACAAAACAGAGAAAACACAGAAAGAGGCTCTCAGTATTCATTAATAATTAGAAAGAAACATTCTGGTCGTGGATTTTTACAGTCTTAGTTCCGCTCGCTGTCATCATTATAATCATCATGATCAATGGCGAGGTCCTGAGGTGGGCGGGGCTGTCTCTGGTGATGTCACCATGAAGGAACAGCATCTGGCACATGTTGCTGAAACATCTCAGTACACTGGTGTAGTTTCCTCTCCAGCTGTTGGACATTTGACACTTCAACATTAAGGGGAAGAAGAAGAAACAGTGTTAGGTCAGGTGACCACATGGTTTCTAAAGTAACTGACAGGAAGTAACCAGGCCGTTAGAAATGGATGGCATGTGTTTAGAGTTACTGGAGTTGGGTAACTGTACTTACCAAAAGCAGAAGCACACAGATGAAGGATCAGATGCTGAATGTTGCAGGAACATGCTCATGTGTGGTGGTCATTCAGTGCTGCAGGTTAGACAGTCCAAGACTGATATGCTGCCCATCTGAGAGTTTGAAAACACACATGCAAAGATTTATTTTGTGTTACAGTCAAAGTTGGATGTTCATTTCTGTCCTTTAAAAATGTTTGTGTATTTGAAAGCACTAACATTTAAGGATGACTCTAATCGTCTCCTTTAAAGGGGAGACAAGTGTATCCACTGATCCACGTCACTTTACCTGGATGATGACTCCTCTCTCCCTCACTCAGAAACACTCCTAATATAACCAAGCAAATAAATAATATTGAAGATTTACTTACATCATTACAAAAACAGCAAAAACATCTCCCTTTGATTCTATTTCTCCATTCCTGCTGAACATCAGGCAACAAATATCTCAATAAATCACAGTAAAATGTAAAGCACATGTTTTCTCTGCTTTGTCTAACCTCTGCAGAGCCTCTGTCAAGAAAAACATAACTGTAAGCATAAAACAAATATACATTCATAACACGTCACTGGACAAACCTCGGTCAGCTGATTTCCTCTGTGCAGTGCAGACGAGCATCAGTCAGCGAGTCACGGTGGTGAGATGGACTGGTGTCCTTTGTGACTCTGCTGGTTCTTCTGAGGAAACACCACCGACTCTCCACACCGTCACCATCTGTGAGCACAAACTGCTGCTCTGCTCTGCCAGCATGTAGGAATCACATATCACACACACAGGGGTGAAGAAACATCAGAGCTCAACTTTGGATACTTTAGATCTAAACAGATCAAAGCAGCTCTTAGCTTCAACAATCAGTGAGCAGACAAACAATGATACCAAACTGATTCTGTATGAATACAATATGGTATTTTCAATACAGCTGTCAAATTAATTTATTAAAACTAATGCAGATATATGTATATATTTTTTGATAAATTAGTTTGCTAAATTATAAGAATATATATATATATTTTTTTCATTTAACCATTTCAACTGAAAGAAATTAAATATTGAACAAAAATATATTGTCACATTCTGAGCATGCTCAGCACGCTGACAGACTTGAAGTTGCTACAGATTTTAAGAAGTGATAATTATAGGGAAGAAACTTCTCTTTTTCATCCGTTTAATCAAACATTTGATGCCTCAGCTGTCTCAGTCTATGGCGATCTGCAACTACAACTAACCTGAGGCTTGGATTTGGCTGCAGGTGCCCCTGTACATCCTTCTCAGCATGTGGGTACCATTTAATCCCACTTCTTCCTGAGCTTTGCTTCATCACAAGACCAAAGGTGGCATCCCGTGTCACAGTCTTATCATCATCCAGAAGAAACATTTGAAGAAACATCATGGAGAAGAAACATTTACGCGCCTCCTGGTTTTGTTTTCTGATCCTGCAAAAAGACTGAGGACAACAAAGCCCAGAGAACACGAGATACACAACATCCAACATTCAGACTCAACAGCCTCCATAAATGAAGAGCACCAGGTTGGTTCAGTTATAGTAGATATGAGCATACTTCACATTACTGGGTATGAATAATAATGAGGAGGCAAACTTTGAAGATGCAGAGCATGATGTCCCATCATCAGACTGTAAACAAACATCCACCAGGCTTCTTTGTTGCCAAAATTGATGATTCTCCCATCAGGGATCAGTAGCGTGTATTAACCTGTGGTATAAGCAGCAGTCACTGAAATATTACTGTTTCAGATAAGAAATCTAGCACATAAAAGCCAGGGTGGGAGGGATCTCTGCAAACTGACTTACCTCTGCAAGTGTGAAGCTCAACAAAAATCTGACTCTCCAGTCACAGACAAACAAAAACTCCAGCTGGGAAATAGAAAACGCTGTCTGGGTCCTGCTGGATGTTGCTGGTCAGAGTCCACACATTAGCAGAGTGCTTCTTGGTCCCACTGACCCATGTGGACAGCGACTGTGGAGAACTGTTCTGGAAAACAGAGAAGAGAATTAAAATAACAAAAAGCCAAACAGGATTTCCACAAAGACTCTCTTGGAATCAGCAATCAAAAAATCACTGGTTCATATTAAATATGAACAGGTTCCTCAAATGTACGCAGTTCAGATCTGATTTAATTTAATTTCCTTCACACAGCACATTCGTCCAGGCTGACAGGTAAACATAGAATTAATCTCAGGTAACATGACTCATAGTAGAGATTCAGTAAGAAAGATTGCAGGCTCTAATATTATTACCACACAATCCAAGGACACACCCACAGCTCAGATTTGTAGAACTATTTAAACAAATGTCTTCTGAATATTCAATTCAGGTTCACAGTGGGAGGGGGGGGGGGGGGGGGGGGGGTGTCGTGGAATTTTTTTAATAAAGTCTGCAACACAGAAAGAGCTGTGATCAAGCTTTTTATTACTGCGCCAACACACATCAAACATCACAGTTCAGTCATGTCAGCGCTGCCACAGAAGTGGTGCTCCTCCTCCTTTATGCATTCCAAGGAAGAGGGAGGAAGTTAAACTGATCCTACCACACTTCACGTGTCTCGCTATGAAACCTAATGGATCAGTGGTTATGCTGTTTTGTGCCCTTGGCCTTATCAGCACCTGTAAAGGGAGTTGTTTTTTCAAACTGCTGACGCTGAAGTAAGTTCATCTAGTTTTAGAAACTTTCACTGAACAGTAACAGTGTCACAACTAAGCATATGCATAAGCACTTAAATACTTTAAATGAGAATAACAGAAAATTTCTATTACAGAGGCTAGAGCCTGTCCCAGTAGTCATAGGTAGAGCACACCTGGACAGGTCACCAGTCTGTCAGAGGACTAACACAGAGACAGACATCAGAGTAACAAATCTATTTAAAATTAATGTAAGTTTGCTGCAGCTGTATGTATGAATCATGTGTTTCTGTGCTCACAGTCCACCTCTCAGGAACCTGCAGTTCATTTTTAGTCAACTTTAAACAGACCTCACAAAAGGCTGATGTGGCTGGATCAGTAGTCTGATTTAAGTACGATACCTTTGGCCAGGGATTAATCTGGTGCATCGCTTCACTGCAGTCTTACGTATTTTCCCCACACCTGAATAAAAAATACTGATATATACAAATAACAGCTTCAGCTGATGCAGCCTGACTCAATCCTAGATGTTCAGCACACAGAGACACAGAGGTGCCGTTTAAAGTTTAGTGATAACCTGAGTCACTGATCATTTGCAGTATTACAGAGTCTGGCAGTCTTTGCATGATGTCCACGTCACTGTGAGTTTCTAGCTGACTCTCAGGTGTGACAGGTGTGCCAGCAGGAAAGAGTAATAATAACCTGCATCCTGAGGTTTGTCATGCAGGATTAAAGGAGCCAGGCTTTGTTCACACAGCTAGGATTGTATTTTACACTGACCCTGGGTCAGTATAAGTATCATACAGTTTAAACGAAGCACTGAAACTTGCACATATTTATTACAGATGCACTGAAGCTAATCGAGATATTTGCTGTCAGTCTGTGGCTGCGATTAAACACTTTACTGGAAACTTTATTAACTAGTAACTTCATCAGTCATGACAGAAGCTAATATTTCTGTGCTAACATCGTTTAAACAGTAACAGCTTTCCTCCAATATAAGCTAACGTTTACACCGTAACTTTAAGCTAGCACCATAAAGACGGTAAAACACGTAATAATATCTACAAATGCATCTTAAAGCTGTTATATTAGCACTCGGTGTATTACTAACATAACCACATTAACATTACTGACACTCGCTGACTTTTAATAGTCATTCTATAAATGCTGTCCGTTTAAATGGTCTTACCTGGTGGTCCATATGGTCCATAAGTGAAGCAGAGGGAGCCTGACCATGCGTCACACGTTTGACGAGTTGGGAGTGAGAACGTGTTGGGCTATAAGGAACACACTCACTTCCTGAGCCCTGGGCAATAAGAGACGTTTTGTGTTTTATGATTTATTGATATGTTTGATCCTTTCTGACCTGCGTTAATGAAGCAGTCATTAGAGCACCATGTCCGCTAGAATAGTTCTGTAGTTTGATGCTTGAGTCGTTGCAGACTTGTTGAAACTCCCTCACCCGTCAAAGCAGCGTCTTTGTTATTCGCGTCCAGCAGATGGCAGTGTTTCACTGTCTGACGGCTGTCTGAAGCTTCAGCTGGATTATCCGTTTGCTATGTTTGCCATGTTACAGTGGGGAGGAAAAACTCCTTTTTAACAGGAATATCTAGACATGAGTGATTACTGCAGTGGGGCACTATCTGTGCTATCTATAAGAAATGTTAGCAACAATAAAACTCTGAGGATCAGGGCTCCATTTCACTCCAGTGTTCAGTGGCATTTTAAAAGAGTGAATACCGACGCTGAATGTCTTTGTAAAGCAAAAGCACTTTGTTAGCCTTTACAGAGCAAAGCTATGGATCAATGTGCAGTGAAGAAAAATCGAGGTGGCCAGTCTGTCCTTTCCTAACCAATCACAGAGCTCCTTACATTGCACCATGTGGCTAATTTGCGTTTTATTGATATTGCTGGGCTGTTCCTACACCCCTCATGTAAATGTTACATCTCCAAAAGGGAGAAATAATCAGAATAAGGTGTAATCATTGTCATGATAATAATGACCATGAAAATGAAACTAGGCCTACCTTTAGTTCAGCACACTCAGTGTTGCATAAAGACATGCGAACATGCCATCATCCATTCTGGAGCCTACTTTTAAAAAGAGCGAGCTGTTTATTCTGGCTGAGTAGCAAACAGAACCAACCATGAAAACCTAAACTGGGAAAACACTCGGAAACCTTGAACACTGGGAATATGGAGACACAGGGGTAGGTGAACAGACACTGACAAAGGACAGAGGAAAACAGAGACAATATATATAAGACAAGAAGTAACACAGACACCCTTTTCGGTGACAAAAATGAGAAAATATCCAGTGAAAGGCAGTTCTCTTGGAAAAACTGCCTTATTGATGTCAACGGTCAGAGAAAAATGTCTGATAGGAAGGCAACCGTAGCTCATACAACCATTTGTTGCAACCAAAGAATGCAGAAGAGCGTTTTGGTCAGCTAAGAACAGGAAATTGAAGCTACAGTTCGCAAAATTTGACATGAGAAGATTGGATAAATGTTGCCTGGTCTGATGAGTCTTGATTTCTGCTCTGACATGCAGATGGTCGGGTCAGAATTTGGCATAAATAGCATGAAAGGATGGATCCATGCTGCCTCATGTCAGCTGTGCAGACTAGTGGTGGTGCAATAAATATTTATACTGGAAAAGAAAATCGTTGCCCCTGGTGAGAGGCGGCGGGCTGGGGTGGGTATTCTAATATCCCCTCGGCTTGCTGCCGGTACGTTGGGGTTTTTCCCGGTGGACGAGAGGGTTTGTTCCCTGCGCCTTAGGTCGGGGAACGGGTCCTGACTGTCATCTGCGCTTATGCGCCGAGTGGCAGTTCAGAGTACCCAGCCTTCTTAGAGTCCCTGGGGGGGGGGGGGGGGGGGGGGGGGGGGGGGTGCTGGAAGGTGCTCCACCTGGAGACTCTGTTGTCCTGCTGGGAGACTTCAATGCTCACGTGGGTAACGACAGCAAGACCTGGAGGGGCGTGATTGGGAGGAACGGCCTCCCTGATCTGAACCCGAGCGGTGCTTTGTTATTGGACTTCTGTGCTAATCACAGTTTGGCCATAACGAACACCCTGTTCGAACATAAGAGTGTCCATAAGTGCACGTGGCACCAGGACGCTCTAGGCCGTAGGTCGATGATCGATTTTGTAATCGTATCACCAGACCTGCGACCACATGTTCTGGACACATTCGGGTAAAGAGAGGGGCTGAGCTGTCAACTGATCACCACCTGGTGGTGAGTTGGATCAGGTGGCGGGGGAGGACGCTGGACAGACCTGGTGCACCTAAACGCGTAGTGAGGGTGTGCTGGGAACGTCTAGCAGAGGCCCCAGTCCGCGAGATCTTCAACGCACACCTCCGGCAGAGCTTCAACAGCATTCCGAGGGAGACTGGGGACATTGAGTCCGAATGGACCATGTTCAGCGTCTCCATTGCCGAAGCTGCTGCATTGAGCTGCGGCCGCAAGGTGGTTGGTGCCTGCCGTGGTGGTAATCCCCGAACCAAATGGTGGACACCAGAGGTGAAGGGAGCCACCAGGCTGAAGAAGGAGTCCTATCGGGCTTGGTTAGCCTGTGGGACTCCGGAGGCAGCCGACAGGTATCGACAGGCCAAGCGGAATGCGGCTCGGGCAGTGGCTGAAGCAAAAACTCGGGTGTGGGAGGAGTTCGGAGAGGCCATGGAAAAAGACTTTCGGACTGCCTCGAAGAGATTCTGGCAAACCGTCAGGCCTCTCAGTAGGGGAAAGCGGTGCTCTACCTGCACTGTGTATAGTGCTGGGGGAGCGCTGCTGACGTCGACTGAGAAAATTGTCAGGCGGTGGAAGGAATACTTCGAGGACCTCCTTAATCCCACTGACACGTCTTCCGAGGAGGAAGCAGAGTCTGGGGATGAGGGGAATGACCCGCCAATTTCCGGGGGCGAGGTCACTGAGGCAGTTAAACAACTCCTTGGTGGCAGAGCACCTGGTGTTGATGAGGTCCGCCCCGAGTTCCTGAAGGCTCTGGACGTTGTAGGGCTGTCCTGGTTGACACGCCTCTGCAATGTTGCGTGGAGATCAGGGGCAGTACCTGTGGACTGGCAGACCGGGGTGGTGGTCCCCATCTTTAAGAAGGGGGACCGGAGAGTGTGTTCCAACTACAGGGGGATCACACTCCTCAGCCTCCCTGGGAAAGTCTATGCCAGGGTGCTGGAAAGGAGAGTTCGTCCGCTAGTTGAACCTCGGATACAGGAGGAACAATGCGGTTTTCGTTCTGGTCGCGGAACACTGGACCAGCTCTTTATCCTCTCGAGGATACTTGAGGGTGCATGGGAGTTTGCCCAACCAGTCTACATGTGTTTTGTGGACTTGGAGAAGGCATTCGACCGTGTCCCTCGGGGTGTCCTGTGGGAGGTGTTGCGGGAGTATGGGGTGTCTGGCCCATTGCTACGGGCCATTCGATCCCTATACAACCGTTGCAAGAGCTTGAGTCGCATTGCCGGCAATAAGTCGGACTCGTTCCAGGTGGGTGATGGGCTCCGCCAGGGCTGCCCTTTGTCTCCGGTTCTGTTCATAATTTTTATGGACAGGATTTCTAGGCGCAGCCAAGTGGCGGAGGGCTTTCGCTTTGGTGGCCTCAGAATCTCATCTCTGATTTTTGCGGATGATGTGGTTCTGTTTGCTTCATCGGGTGAGGGCCTCCAGCTCGCACTGGAACGGTTCGCAGCCGAGTGTGAAGCAGCAGGAATGAGGATCAGCACCTCCAAATCTGAGGCCATGGTTCTCAGCCGGAAAAGGGTGGAGTGCCCACTCCGGGTCGGGGATGAGTTCCTGCCCCAAGTGGAGGAGTTCAAGTATCTCGGGGTCTTGTTCGCGAGTGATGGGAGAAAGGAGCCGGAGATCGACAGACGGATTGGGGCTGCAGCTGCAGTAATGCAGACGCTGCACCGGTCCGTCGTGGTGAAGAGGGAGCTGAGTGTAAAAGCGAAGCTCTCAATTTACCGGTTGATCTACGTCCCTACCCTCACCTATGGCCACGAGCTGTGGGTAGTGACCGAAAGAACGAGATCGCGGATACAAGCGGCAGAAATGAGCTTCCTCCGAAGGGTGGCTGGCCTCTCTCCCTTAGAGATAGGGTGAGAAGTTCGGCCATCCGGGAGGGGCTCAGAGTAGAGCAGCTGCTGCTCCACATCGAAAGGAGCCAGCTGAGGTGGTTCGGGCATCTAACAAGGATGCCCCCTGGGCGCCTCCTGGGTGGGGTGTTCCAGGCATGTCCCACCAGGAGGAGGCCCCGGGGCAGACCCAGGACACGCTGGAGAGATTATATCTCTCGGCTGGCCTGGGAACGCCTTGGTGTTCCCCCGGATAAGCTGGAGGAGGTGGCTGGGGAGAGGGAGGTCTGGGCCTCTTTTCTTAGAGCCTCTTCACGACCCGGCCTCGGATAAAGCGGATGAAGATGGATGGATGGATGGAAGAAAATCGTGAGAGAATCGTGATCTCAATTCTAAGCCAAAAAATCGTGATTCTCATTTTATGCAAAATCGTGCAGCCCTAAATCAGATCATCATCCATTGTACGTAAAACGTACAGCTTATTGCACCAGCAGCATCTGCTCTTATATAACTATCATTAGCTTACAGCTTTAAGTGTTTCAGGTATGTGCTAACTAAAAATAAAGACAAGATGATAGTTTATTAAATTTTAATGAAATTTGCAGATTGTTTCGGTGAAGTTTAATAACCTCAGCCGTCTGCTCCTTGCTATCTAAAATATAACAGGACACCGGAGTATATTCTCCAGCATCTCACACTTCTGATAATCAGCTGTCTGCTTGACGTTTACTCAGCTGTGTAAAAACTATAACTTTAATCTTAGCCAAACCGATTTGCTCAGGGACAAATAAAATACTAAAAAAAGCCAAACAATAACATTTTTAAGTTATCTAAGTGACTTATATCATGTTTAACCTGAGTAGCGAAAGACGGCGGTGGGTTTGAAAACGATTTGCCGGGATTCCGGTGTTCTCACCGGCTCTAATGAGCCTTGCTCCCGGCTAGCTATCGAGCTAGTGACTAACAGACGTCTCTGAAAACGTCGGAGCGCTTTTGAAATATGTGGTGTCTTGATAAACTGAGCAGATATTTGAGGTTTACACAGCTACTCTCTCGCCTGAAAACATGTTAAACGTTTATTTTGTGACCCAGAAAGAATAATAAGAGTAATATTAAAACTAACTAGCTGCCGCCATTGTTGGAAACTGAGCTGGGCTGCGCTATGAATTCTGGGACACAGCTTCTTCTTCTTCGGGGTTTAACGGCAGCTGGCATCCTTGTACATGCAGTGCTGCCATCTTCTGTTTCAGTCCGTTATTACACTCTTAAATCCTACTACTTATTCCTGCGTCTTTTGTGATCTTACAAAGCTTCAAACGACGATTTTGATAGTCGACGTAATCGTGACTAGTCGACTAATCGTGGCAGCCCTAGTGTGCATCAGACTTTTGCCCCCCTCTTTTTTGTCACTCCAATGTTCTCAGCTCAGGCTGCATAGGAAGCTGGCATTTCTCTTGCCGGGCTTATTAAAGCCTGTGCTTTAGAGCTCTGGAGCGGGGCTAACACTCGAGGGGGACATGACAGTCATTGGCAGCGACAGCAGTTTAGTGACAGCTTCCTAATGTCAACAGTCACATGGACAGGTAAACATCTAAACGGATAGAAGAGAGGTGGATGGAGAGAGACAGGGAAGGTCATAAGTTGTGGATGAACTCAGCGTGCGGTTCCTGCGTCTTCTTTCCCTGCGCCGTGCAGCTGCTTCAGTGGGAATAAATCCTCATTAGGATGGAAATGGGAAGGCAGACTAACAGAGACGGCTGCTGGAAATGAGTGGGAGTAAAAACGAGATGGAGATGAGGGAGTAGATGATCAAACCTTCAACGTTTTCAACTTTTTTTTCTCTTTTTTTTAACATCCGTTGGGCTCCCAGACAGCCAATCAGTCCTTCTGTCTGTAAAGACTGACAGTAGCTGCTTTTTACTTCTCATCCCTCCCTTCTTTGCACCTTTCAAAACCAACTCTCGTCTTTACTGCAGGGCTCTAGACTAACTTTTTGCCATGGGCGTACCGGTACGCCTAACTTTAAAAAGTTAGGCGCACACAAATTTTATAATAATTGATATAATATAATGTGTTTTTCTGGATACACTGTGCTTTTTCAGCATTCAAAGATTGATGACACCGTGTCAGAGCACTGGCTATGAATTTCAGAAGGATCAGGCCTTAACTTAACAGAAAAGTTAGCAATAGTTCTTTTCCTATTACAGCTACATCCACTTCTGTCGTGCCTAGGCTGCTCACTAGGGCTGGGTATCATCACTGATTTCTATAATCCATTCGATTCCGGTTTTCAAAGTCCCGATTCGATTCAACTTAGCCTCAGACAGTCAGAAATATTATAACTCTGATCATTTATCAGTACTGACTTCATCAGAATTGTGAACATCACAGCAGATGCCTTTGTGTGAAAGTAACTGAGAATAAAACACAGAAAAACATGAAGGAGATTTTCCTGGTCTGGCTTTTTATAGCAGATAACCTTAAAAATATTCTACAATGTTCTGCATATGAAGTTTAAATTTCTTCAGTATTGAACAACAGAAAAAATAGGCTTTCTTGTCCGAGGTCATTTAAGTGAAAAAAAGAAAAAGACAGCAGCCACAGCGCTGTAAACAACGGTAGACTGGTGGGTAATAAGCGAATGAATAATACAGAAAACAGAGATTGGAGACGGGAAACTGTTCTTGAAGTACAGAGACAGATAGAGAGAGAGCTAGCTGTGCATGGAGTGTGATTTTAATAGTCGTGGAAGCAAAACAGCAAAATTAATGACATTGATCAAATGTGAAGCGCAGTTTGCTGCTGCTTTTGCTGCTGGCTCTGAATTTTGGTTGGAGAGACAAAACCTGCAGCTCAGAATCAGCGCAAGAAGACGTAATCGCAGCGCGGACCGGACGCATCAGGATCGCTAAGCTCCGAGAGCGTGTCCGTCTACGAGCCGTCGGGTGAGAAAGCCGAGAAAGACAAAGCTGATTCTGATGCGTCGGGTCCGTTCTGTATTTACGTCTTTGTGTGGAATCAGTGTACCTGCTCTCATTTACACGGATTCGCATTTGCGACCAAATTGGTTGCACTCTAGAGCCCTGTTACTTGATGAAAGTTGGTTTTGCAGAGTTAATCTTGCAGCTCAGCCACAGCATAGCCCTCAGCAACCAAGAGCATGCTAGCGGGCCGTTGTTATTATGTTATTACTGTGCTTTTCGGAAAATAAGGCACTCTAAAAATCAGTCCTTTGATTTTTCTGGAAATTGACAGTGCTCCTTATAATCCGGTTTGCCTTATGTCTCTACCAGCTTTGCACATCTACAGACTGAAATCTTTGCCCATTCTTCTTTGCAAAACAGCTCCAGCTCAGTCAGATTAGATGGGCAGCGTTTGTGAACAGCAGTTTTCAGATCTTGCCACAGATTCTTGATTGGATTTAGATCTGGACTTTGACTGGGCCATTCTAACACATGGATATGTTTGCTTTTAAACCACTCCATTGTTGCCCTGGCTTTATGTTTAGGGTCGTTGTCCTGCTGGAAGGTGAACTTCCGCCCCAGTCTCAAGTCTTTTGCAGACTCCAAGAGGATTTCTTCCAAGATCGCCCTGTATTTGGCTCCATCCATCTTCCCATCAACTCTGACCAGCTTCCCTGTCCCTGCTGAAGAGAAGCACCCCCAGAGCATGATGCTGCCACCACCATATTTGACAGTGGGGCTGGTGTGTTCAGAGTCATGTGCAGTGTTAGTTTTCCACACAGAGCATTTTGCATTTTGGTCTCATCTGACCAGAGCAGCTTCTTCCACATGTTTGCTGTGTCCCCCACATGGCTTGTGGCAAACTGCAAACGGGACTTCTTATGGTTTTCTGTTAACAATGGCTTTCTTCTTGCCACTCTTCCATGAAGGCCAACTTTGTGCAGTGCACGACTAATAGTTGTCCTATGGACAGATTCCCCCACCTGAGCTGTGGATCTCTGCAGCTCGTCCAGAGTCACCATGGGCCTCTTGGCTGCATTTCTGATCAGCGCTCTCCTTGTTCGGCCTGTGAGTTTAGGTGGACGGCCTTGTCTTGGTAGGTTTACAGTTGTGCCATACTCCTTCCATTTCTGAATGATCGCTTGAACAGTGCTCCGTGGGACGTTGTTTCTTTTTGTAGCCTAAGCCTGCTTTAAATTTCTCAGTAACTTTATCCCTGACCTGTCTGCTGTGTTCTTTGGACTTCATGGTGTTGTTGCTCCCAATATTCTCTTAGACAACCTCTGAGGCCGTCACAGAGCAGCTGTATTTGTACTGACATTAGATTACACACAGGTGCACTCTGTTTAATCATTAGCACTCATCAGGCAATGTCTATGGGCAACTGACTGCACTCAGACCAAAGGGGGCTGAACACACACCCCACTTTGCAGTTATTTATTTGTAAAAAATGTTTGGAATCATGTCTGATATTCGTTCCATTTCTCACATGTGCACCACTTTGTGTTGGTCTTTCACGTGGAATTCCAATAAAATTGATTCATGTTTGTGGCTGTAATGTGACAAAATGGGGAAAAGTTCAAGGGGGCCGAATACTTTTGCAAGCCACTGTATGAATCCTGGTTGTGTTTACTGACCTGGAAATGATTTTATGTGCACGGCGCTCGAAAATCTGTCAAATGTTTTAGTACGACTTTGCTAAGCTACGAAGCCGCACCGCTTGATGGATTGTTGGAGCATTACGGCTATCGTAGGCAGGAGCCCCGCGGAGTGATACGTACTGTGCTTCAACATAATATTACTGTATTGTGTGTTTGTTTAACCTCTTTTTAAGTTTTGTGGATATTATACATGGTTGTGCTGAGGATATGTCGGCCAGTTTCCACTGGAAATGCCTTTTGGTTAAACTGTCAGGGAGGAATTTGCATTTGCACTGTTACATTTTTATATAAGTTTAATGCACATGAAAAGCAGCTGCTTATTTAAGTGAAAATACATTGATTGTTTTTTTTTGTTTTGTTTTTTGCACAAATGAAGTGGAGTTGTAAAGTATTTTGTCTCGTGTCAGTTATATCGTTATCGCACATTTTCAAATTTATATCGTGATGAATATTTTTGGCCATATCGCCCTGCTCTACTTCTACAACACGCCTTGTGTAGATGAGTTAGTGAGGCAAACTGATCAGCTGTCTTATTGTGTCTGTTGAGTGTTTGGTTTTGTGAACGGCCTCTTTAATGCACGAGGGTGTGACCATCCACATCCTTGTATCTGTCCACTGTCAGCCATTCATTTTGTGCAAATCTGGCCAAGTCTTCCAAGTGTGCGTGTTTTTTTTCCTTCTGACCAGATGCAGCTTTCTGCAACATCACTTTAATGTCCTTATACTGATCACCACACTGTGTATGTGCGCTAAAACAGCAATCATTTCACTGCTCCTTTGTAGTGACAGGTTACAAAACGTCATTAGATGCTGCATGGCTGTACAAGATAGACTTTGGTTAGCAACAACTCTCTGAGGCCTTTACTGTGAAACAGAACGCTGTCTTATCCGGCTAACTTCAAGGTTTAATGTGGGATTTTTTTGTAATCCAAGACATAATGCCAGGTCAACTCATGCTTTGAACCTAATCTGCTCCAGAGCAAATCATGTTCCAAATGAGAGATCAACAGGTAGAAAATCACAACCTACTAACCAGTAAGACCGAAAAAGAACAAAATAAATAAAATCCCCGATCCTGGAAGGTCCCTCAGACCGCTGTGTGCAGAGAGTAGGAGTGTAAAATCTTTCAGCAGAGTCTGATGTCTTTGTCTTTCCATGATGAGCAACAATAATGAACATAGATTCTCTACAACAACTTTATTGTTTTGGAAGTATTAATATATGATCCCAAAACTTCTACATTTAACCTTTTAATCAGACCAGCAAAAATCTAGTATTGAATCTTAGCACAGTCATAAAAAACTATTTGCTAAAAGCATTTTTGCAGCTGAATATTTTAAATTACAGTTAGGATCACTGGTTGGCTGTTTCACCTGTAAGACTTTAAAATAACATGCTAAGGTTTAATAGTCTATAAGGAATACACTCTGAGGCCTGGGCAGTGTTGTGCTAATGAGAGAAGGTTTGTGTGTGCAGTGAAACAGTAATTTTTTTTATCTCAAAATTTATTGATATGTTTGATCCTTTCTGAGCTGCGTTAATGAAGCAGTCATTAGAGCACCATGTCCGCTAGAATAGTTCTGTAGTTTGATGCTTGAGTCGTTGCAGACTTGTTGAAACTCCCTCACCCGTCAAAGCAGCGTCTTTGTTATTTGAGTCCAGCAGATGGCAGTGTTTCACTGTCTGACGGCTGTCTGAAGCTTCAGCTGGATTATTCGTTTAAATGAGATCGTTTTATAAAACTTACAACAACAGGCCTGAACCTGCTCAGCTCCAAAGAGCTGGCTAAACGATGGGGCATGTTCAGAATCTTCCTGAAGTTTAACAATTTCCCAAAAAGCTCCACAAAGTGAATTTTCATATGAGACAAGAAGGAAAGAACAGGGTGTGACGTGGAAGGGGCCCTCTGGCAAACAAATTACTGCTTTTATTAAGTTACAAAACTCGCAGTCTTGTTCACGAGTGATCAGAGAAGGGAACAGGAGATGGACAGATGGATCGGTGCTGCGGCTGCAGACTCTTCACCAGTCCCTCTTTACCAGTCGATTTACGTCCTTACCCTCTGTCACAACGGGACTGAACGGACTCACGCGTAGGCTCTGAGTAGGGAACAATAAAGGTTTTTTATTTACAGAAGCACCAGGTGATCTATTTACACAGTGGGGAAAAGACGGGTTCCGGGAATCCACACACGAACAGGAGGGGGGAAAGACACTTGCAGTCCACACACGCTCCAAAGTCCTCACTCCATCCACGCTCCACGCTCCTCTTCACACTCCACAAGAAACACAAAAGCTCGCTCCAATCCTCACACACCTGATCGCTCAGGTAACACAGGGGCAGGTCCAGGGAAATCTATTCACAGAGATGCAAAAGGTTACTGTAAGAAGTAGGGCTGCCACGATTTGTCGACTAGTCACGATTACGTCGACTATCAAAATCGTCGACGACTGATTTAATAGTCGACGCGTCGTTTGAAGCTTTGTAAGATCACAAAAGACGCAGGAATAAGTGGCAGGATTTAAGAGTGTAATAACGGACTGAAACAGAAGATGGCAGCATTGCATGTACAAGGATGTCAGCTACCGTTAAACCCCGAAGAAGAAGAAGAAGAAGCAGCTGTGTCCCAGAATTCATAGCGCGGCCCAGCGCAGTTTCCAACAATGGCGGCAGCTAGTTAGTTTTAATGTTACTCTTATTATTCTTTCTGGGTCACAAAATAAACGTTTAACATGTTTTCAGGCGAGAATGTAGCTGTGTAAACCTCAAATATCTGCTCAGTTTATCAGGACACCACATATTTTCAAAAGCGCTCCGACGTTTTCGGAGACATCTGTTACCCACTAGCTCGTTAGCGAGCCGGGGGCTAGGCTCACTAGCGCCCTGAGAACACCGGACTCCCCGCAAATCGTTTTCAAACCCACCGCCGTCTTTCGCTACTCAGGTTAAATATATATGAGTCACTTAGATAACTTAAAATGTTATTGTTTGGCTTTTTTTTTTAGTATTTTATTTGTTCCTGAGTAAATCAGTTTGTCTGAGATTAAAGTTATAGTTTTTACACAGCTGAATAAACGTCAAGCAGACAGCTGATTATCAGAAGTGTGAGATGCTCCAGAATATACTCCAGTGTCCTGTTATATTTTAGATAGCAAGGAGTTTATTAAACTTCACCGAAACAATCTGCAAATTTCATTAAAATTTAATAAACTATCATCTTGTCTTTATTTTTAGTTAGCACAGACCCTAAACACTTAAAGCTGTAAGCTAATGATAGTTATATAAGAGCAGATGCTGCTGGTGCAATAAGCTGTAGTTTTACGTCTAATGGATGATGATCTGATTAGTCGACTAATCGCAAAAATAATCGGTGACTAGTCGACTATCAAAATAATCGTTTGTGGCAGCCCTAGTAAGAAGATCGCTAGGGAAACACGAGAATGAACTGAGCTGGGGTTAACACTGACGAGAGTCGGCAACGGTCCAGCGACGAGAAATACAGGGCTGCCATCTTATAAGGGGACTGGAACACTGTTGGGTGATGAGCCACAGGTGTCACCAGGTGCGTGGGCCAAGGGCAGGAGCCCACAGATGAGCTCCGCCCAGGCAGTGAGAGAAGGAGGGAGGGAGAGAGCGGGGACAAAATCAAAACAAAAAAACACATGTAGCCACACTGAGGCGACCGGGTAGACACAGGGACCCTGACACCCTCGCCTTTTTCACAAATGTCATGTATGAAAATCTATAATAACTCCAGTTATACGGATATCAATATCCTCATAAGTGAGGATATTGATAAACTGATTTGAACTTTTACTGATTTCTGTTTAGATATAAATTGATTCAAAGTGGTCAGATATGCAGATTCTGACCTTTCCTCTGGCAAATATATAAACTCACTGAAAACAGTTTGACTTTTCAGAGAGTTTCCTATCTATCTGTATTTTTACTTTAATAGTTAAGCACGATTAACATTTAGGAAAATGGAAAAATAAACAAGTTAATAAATGAAATGAAATAATACTGATTTATATATTCACTCTGTTTACTTTTTCGATATAGAAATACAATGAAGACTTCCATGTTCCTGCTGGTGGCGCTCTCTGGCACTGTGCTCTGCATGACTAACGGACGTGTTCAGAAAACCAGCATATCATCAACAGGATCCCACAAGGGGGATGTGATGATCTGATAGCAAACAGAGATAATAATGGTAACTGTAAGCGCAAGAATACCTTTATCATTGGTGACTTTAATCAAGTTAGAACAATTTGTGATCCAAGCAATTGTATCAATGCAAATAGAAATCTTTATAAAAGCCCCACAGACGTGCACATTCTGTATTGTAAACTGCTGGGACAAACAACGATACCCATTGTACATCCAGATACAGATGAAAAGGCGTATTGTAATTGCATGTGATAAAATCAATACTTTCCTTCAGCCTGTGCACTTTGAATGTTGCTCTTGAGTTGAGAGATGCTGTAAGCTTGCTGCCATCTTTAAACATCACTTCATGATGCTGGTTTAGATGCTTTATAAGACTTTGTTACGTTTCTTAAACAGTGATGAAAATAATAAAGAGGAAATATGAGAGAAGTGATTTTCAGTGAATGTTGAAAAAAATCCCACAATAACAAAAATGATGGCAACATTGCTACACTTTGCTTTCTTAGCTTGCATATTGTACATTTTCACAGTTGTTTCTGATTGGCTCCATCTTCTCTCGCTGTCACAGCTGTTGCTCAACTTTCAGCACTCATTCAATTAAAAAAACAACAAACAAAAAAACCAAGCTGCTGCTGGTAAGGTTGGCATTCTTGCAAGACTCAGTAACACAAAACAAATAAAAAAATGCACATCCCATGTTTATCCCATGTGATTCCAGGCTGAGTTTATGCATTTATGCTTATTTGTTTATAAAATATTATAAGCTGGTCTGAGGTCATTTGTTACTAAAGAAAAACAAACAAACACTGTGTCATTATTTAATCCACTAAAACTAAGACACAATGCAGAAGCAGTGTGTGAAAACTAAGTGCACCTTCACTGGTGTAGCATCTGCCTTAGAAACAATGAAGTCAAATGAAACTGTTGAATCATCTCTATGTGCTAAAGGCTCATTTTAATGCAGCATTAATCACGTTGCTTTAACAGTGCTGCATTTTAATAATGTTTATCACGTTCTTTGTAGATTTTAATTATCACCATCGTCGCTGTGAGAACATGTCTGGTTGGAGCAGGCGGCACTCAGGGATCATGTTGTGTGGAAGAAGAGTCATGTGATTGTTTTTTTTAAAGATTTTTTTCTATGAGTGCACAGAGTGTGAAACAGAAAGATAGGATCGACAGAGAAAGCTGATCATGTCTGTTGTGACACCTGCAATCTCTGACTAGAGTTTTAGGTTCTGTCAGGCAGCTAACACAAAGAAAGCCTGGCTTCATTGTACAAATACAACTTACATATACAACACATGACATATTACACAGAGTCATTATTTATTCAACAAAAACTAAGCCAGATGCAGTTTTTGGATTTTATTTCAAAATGTTCTTATTCTGATTGTTTACTTAATATATTTAGACACATTTGGTTTATTTCTATAAAAATGATATTTTACACAAAACTTCAAACAGCTGCCTGCAAACATGGCTCTTTATTGTAAAGCCAGGTATGAACAACAACCTGCAGCTGCATGCTGTTGTGCTCATTGGTGTCACATTAGGTTCTGAACCACAAACAGAGAAGTTTCTTAGAACTGCTGGGCTAGTGATGTAGGTGTTGATGCAAATGATGGCTTAGGGTGGTGCTACGACAGTGTATAAAAACTGAAGCTCCCAGAGCCAAGTGTTATTTGTTCTTCCGTAACTGAGGTGAACTATAACCTGCTCAGGTAGAATTTAATAACAGCGTGTCTGAACTGCTCGTCTCCAGGCTTCACGTCTCATTCTGTAAGAACTTGTTGTTTGTTTATTAACTTTTTAGAAACAACAGACTTTTGTATACTTCCAAGAAAGAGGGAGAACTGACTCTTCTGCCACACTCACGTTCATCTTTATCTGTCATCAGTTCAGATAAAAGCATCACTGATTATTCTGAACACTGTTTTAAAGCTTCTGCGTCACTCTGATTTCTTCTTAAAGTTGGCAGACAGGATTGTGAAGAAGGACATAGTGGATCCCCCCTTTTAATGAGCATATTATCTGTGAACACTGAATACAAACAACCTAAATGCTCATTAAAGAAGCAGGTTGGCTCATAAAGTGCTCTGTACTTGTTTTATGCAAGTGCTGTTTCTGGAAACAACCACCATCTGTAATCAACACAGGACTTATTGAGCTGTCAGGTGTGCAGACAACATGGCACATTTTGGGAACACCTATAGTTGATGTCTTAATTATGAAAATAGCTACTCTGTAGTTGATGCTTCCTGTTCTGCCAGAGCAGGTGCAGCCTTTGTGGAAGTGGGTTCCACTGGACCAGCGTCTGTGAACGATCCATTGTGGGTGATTTTTTTTTTGACCTTACATCTGTGTGTAAGGACCAACCACAACCATCTAAAATCTTTGCATGTTATTTTATCTTCTGTGTAAGAAGTACACAGCATACCCTGATGATCAGCTTCAAGGGTTCTCAGTGTAGGATGCATACAGTATGTCATGCTGAAATATAGAGCACTTACAATAGAACCCACTAGAAACCAATTATTTTAGCCTGGTTCCTTAAATCTATGGCATTTTTCCCATGCTGACTGATATGCTGCTCAGTGTCTTTTGCTGTCTGTCATGATCCTGGGCCATGTTGGCCCAGCATTCTTAGTTTTCATATGTTTTGTGTGTTGTTCTTTATTTATGCCATGGTTTCTGTTAAGATGTTCCTTATTTGATTACCTCCTGTGTGCCCCTCTGTGTATCTGTGAGCCCTCGTTTCCCCTCCTTGAGTTTTATTCCATGTTTTCCCAGCCCGTTATGTCCGTGCTCTCCCCGTGCTGTCTCTCCTCCTCTCTGAACCTCCGTGTACTTCCTGTTTTACTTTGACAGTCTCCCGTCAGTGTTGCGTTCACTCCTGCCGTGTCTTGTTATGATTATCAGTGTCACCTGTGTTCCCCGTGTGCTCCCACTTCCCTCGTTAACCCTCTGTGTATTTATGTCTGCGTCTCCCTCAGTTCTGTGTCGCGTTCTCTCTCATTCATGGCCGTGTGTTTCTCTGTGTATTACGTTAGAGTTTCCTCGTTTAGGTTGTATGGTTTCTCTCTCCAGCAATAAAGCTGTGTTTTGAGTTCATTCCTGCCTCCGTGAGCTTGCGTTTGGGTCCTCATCCTGCCTGCACACAGCCGCAACCATGACAGTCTGCTTTTAAATCAGATGTCACTCTGAACATAAACACAAGCCACAGCAGCCCAGCTGTCTTAGCTGAGTACAAGGATACATTTACTCTCTTTGTGTAAAATATTGTGATGATTTTACATTATATTAGGCAGGCAGCTGCCCAAATTAAACCGTGACTATTAGCAGTTTGGTTATTTTGAACGCCTCGGCTGGAAAAAATTCAAAATGGTTTGTAAGGTTGGCCACAGCTTTGTATGTAAAGGGGAGTTAGAAGATTGCTTCATATTTTAAGATTGATTAAGATTAATTAATATTTTTAATTGTTTTATTTTACATCTCACCTTTTACACTGCATTGAGTTGCTGCCATGTGATTGGCTGAGTGTACATCGTTCTTTGTTTCAAAATGGACTTAATGCTTGGTTGAACAGTTGTGATGTTTATCTCCTTTAGATTTATTTTTTATTGTCATGATGAAAAATGGTTTGTTGGTTCATACCTATGAAGTTACAGTGTTTCTGAAAAGCCTAAAAAGATGAATTGTTACCATAGTAAACTTCAAAACAGACTTTATTATATGATATAGTTATAAAATTGGATAAAAACTGACTTCAGCATAATATAAAATAATGTGTTGCCACTATGTATGCATTGGTCAACTTTCAGATCTATGAAGTTCAGCTCCCCCAGCTGTGTCTCCCTTCTGTGGCCCATTCCCTCATTACTACCCTGTGTATTTAAGCCCTGTGTTTTCCCACGCTTGGTGTCGCGTCGTACCCTCAGACCCTGCCTGTGTGTTCCTGCTTGGTTTCATGGTTTGGTTTCTGTTTTTGTTTCATGCCAGCAATAAAAGCTGTGGTTTTAGTTACATTTCGTCTCGGAGTCCTGCATTTGGATCCACATTTCCACCTGCCCGCACTCAGAGCCCTGACATCAGCATAATATAAAATAATGTGTTTTCCCGATACCTGATTTTTAGCACTATGTATGCATTGGTCAACTTTCAGATCTATGAAGTTCAGCTCAGTTATCTATGTTTTCATTTTTAGTTTCCATTTGCATTTAGATGCACGGCCGATTCTCTGATGTGTGATCTGTTTCTACCTGTGCTGATGCTAGCAGGACTAAAGCTGATCAAGCAGCAGTAAATATGTGAAGCAAGGCTGAAGGATACACTCATAAAATGAACAGAATCATAAGAATATAACAGCACAAGCACTGCAAATGCAACTAAAACATGTTGACATCAAATGGTATGTTATTTGAAATCTATATGAAATAATGACACATCTATGTTTTCCAATTTATTTATTTTTTTTGTATTTATTTATTTTTTCCACAGTTGTGTAAATCAGTCTGTCTGTGGACTGGTACAGCTGAAAAGCCGACGCAGCCAGTTCCTCTTCTTCTTCTTGGGTTTTTTCTCTGGCACAGTCTTAGCTTCAGTTTCGAGTTCAGCTGGATTGGTAGTTATCGTTTTCTCTCTGTCTTCTGTTTGTTGTAGAGAGTCATGCAGAGACATCTCAGTTGATGTCAGGGAGTCTTCTTCTTCTTCCTTGTCCTGTTCTTTGGTGTCTTTTTCCACCAGAAGCTCAGATTTTCCATTTGCTGTGTTGGAATTTTGTTCATTTTGCTCCTGTGTGATTTTAATGTAGGACGCTTTGACTTCTTTCAACTCTTGATAAAGAGTCTCTACTTTCATGTCATGAAGCTCCTTGTTGGAGCAGAGCTGGGATTTAAGCTCACTGATTTCCATGTTCAGTGTCTCCTGGTCCTGCCTATGTTTGTCTTCCTGTTCCTTGAGTTGGTGTTGAGCTTCTAGGAGCTGTTGTTGGAGTGTTCCTATTTGCTCTTGTTGAGTCTTGTATTGGACTTCAAATTGAGCCTCCTCCAGACCTACACAGTCCGTGTGTGAAGCCTCTGTGGTTTGTGTAGAAGAATCCACACACTGCTCTGTGGTAGGGTCGCTGACGTCTTCGTGCAGGACACGGATCATGTCATCCAGCATGACAACTGCTTGGTTGTCCTTTGCTTGAACCTCTGTTTTGCTCTTATCAGGCTTATTATTATCATTAGCCTCCTCCAGTTGCTCTATGAGCTCTTTAATTGTTTCTTCATGCTGTTTTTTGTCGGCGATCATCTGTGCATGAAGTTTGGTCACCTTAGACTGGTAATAAGAAGCCCTCTTATTAGCAGCTACCAGTTTCCAGTAAAGCTCGTTCTGGTGGTTTTGGGAAGCTTGTAGTTGATGCCTGAGAGCAGCAATCTCACAACATGAATCATACTGGACTCTGCCATGATGGGGTATAAATCTGGGATTTGGCTGATGTTGCCACGTCCCTCCATTTGGCCCAGGGTTTTGTCCACTGGCGTTATTCATGTTTGCCTCTGTCTCCATATTCACGTCGTCCTTTGGTTCTGACATAGGGAGGGATTCAGGGTTTTCCCTTTCAGAGGTTCCTTCAGGGTTTCCTGACACTTCTTCATTTCTCAGGTTGCTTCCATCAGCCACGTTGTTTTGGGCTTCTAGAAGAGCCCGAGCATACGCCCGAGTAATCGGTCGTCTGGGTTCTTCAGCCACTCTTTTCTGTTTTTGCCCCCTTTTTTTCTTGCCTTTCACGACCACTTCTGTTTGAACTTGTGCCAGAGGACGTGTTTCAGGATTTGGTGTTTGGGCTTTTTTGAGGTCATTTTCCGATCTTTGCAAAACTGTTATATTTGGGCTCACGACCACTTCCATCTGTGCTTCTGCCATTTTATATGCGTCTGCTTCTGCTTCTGCTTCTGCGTCTGCGTCTGCGTCTGCTTCTGCGTCTGCGTCTGCGTCTGCTTCAGCGTCTCTGTGTCTTCCTTATCTTGGTTTTAACAAACAGGTTGTTTTGTAGTTCTGCCACCAAAGAGTTGCTACAGTTGACTGAATTTCTCCTTCCAATGACAGAATGTGATGACATCACAAGCTTTGTGCCTTTGATGACATCACAGGCTTTGTGCATTTGATTCTGTGATTGGATAGTTTGAAAATAAAATGTCCACAAATGTACTTTAAAAAAAGTCATTTTATTTTGTAGTATATGTTGAATTAACACTATAAAAGCTACTCGACCAGAATTGCAGTTGAAAATAAAACAAAAGCAAAACACAAGTTTTTATAAATGGTTGTTACAAACAAACCAAAGGAGAAGACGACTGTTTAGTGGAAAAATATTAGACATGCTCTCTCATAATAACTGTGTAATAATGTAAACTAAGACATGTCGAAAACATTGATATTTAGTTAAAGGTATTTATTCAAACGATCCAATGACCAGCATGTTTTAGTGAATGTCTGTAGGCACTGGGAGCTTGGTGGTTGCCTAGGCGACAATATGTCATCTATGTTTTGTTTTTAATTCAGTTTCACTGGTGAAACTAAGAAACAACAGGCTGTAGAGGGACACGTTAACAGAGCTTTACTAACTCTTACTGTCATATCCAGTGTGGACAAATCTGTATAGATTCATATTAATATATTAATCATTCATTTGAATAACCAAGGATGCAAAATAAAAATCACAGGAGAGTTTATGAGACCAGGTCAAGTTCAGAGACACACGTTTAGCAGAGGTGAAGCCTCGAGGACAGCTGGCAGCTACACCCATGTATGACAGCACCCACCTGTCACAAAGAGCAGCCTTTCCATGCCTGACTCTGCATAATTGTCAGCATCCAAGCATTTTAAATGAGTCATCATCCTCAGAAATCATCCTTTGCACAGTTGTTATGAAGAGAAAAATAAACTTTAGAGCTGAAAATCAGATATGAACCGTGATCTGGGAGGGGAAGGGCACCTGCTGCCAGACAATGTTCACCTTGGAAAAAGTCAAAAGTGGTTTATAAATTTTGCCACAGGTCTGTTTGTCAGAGGGAGTTAGGCCATTGCTTCATAATTAAAGACTGATTAAGATGATTCATATTTTCTTAAAGGTTCTTTTTAGACCTCACCTTTTACACCTGCAGTGAGTTGCTGCCATGTGATTGGCTGATCAGATATTTGCATTAATGAGTATTTGAACAGATCTACCTAATGAAGTTTTATATTTATGATGAAAATGCTTTGATGGTTCATACCTATGAAGTTACAGTATATCTGAAGAGCCTTAAAATATTTTTTTTACCATAGTAAACTTCAAAACAGACTTTATTATATGATATAGTTTTAAAAAAGGATAACAATTGACTTCAGCATAATATAAAATAATGTGTTTTCCCGATACCTGATTTTTAGCACTATGTATGCATTGGTCAACTTTCAGATCTATGAAGTTCAGCTCAGTTATCTATGTTTTCATTTTTAGTTTCCATTTGCATTTAGATGCACGGCCGATTCTCTGATGTGTGATCTGTTTCTACCTGTGCTGATGCTAGCAGGACTAAAGCTGATCAAGCAGCAGTAAATATGTGAAGCAAGGCTGAAGGATACACTCATAAAATGAACAGAATCATAAGAATATAACAGCACGAGCACTGCAAATGCAACTAAACCATGTTGACATCAAATGGTATGTTATTTGAAATCTATATGAAATAATGACACATCTATGTTTTCCAATTTATTTTATTTATTAATTTAATTTTTTCCACAGTTGTGTAAATCAGTCTGTCTGTGGACTGCCAGCCAACACATCCACAACACCAACAACTCAGACAGCACAAAGCCTTTTAAGTTGGCGAGGCGTGATAGCAAATGCAGCGCAGGTACATCCATCTGACCTGCAGCAGCATCGCAGACCACGCCCCCCTCCACACCACTCTTTCCTCATAGTTGCTCGCCATCGTTGCTCTCAGAGGGTAGAAGGTCCCGATCGAAGTGCACAGGTAACTTCCCTTCACATTTCACCACAATGATCCTGTTGGTGAGAAGCCTGCCTTCATACTGGCAGCTGGGTTTCCAGGCTCCCTGATGCTTTAGCTTACATTTAATTATGCGAAACGTTGCGGTACTATACGTCATGCCACTATTTTCATCGTAGCTCCCATCACCTCTACAAATGGATTTGACCTTTGCTGGAATGCTGAGGATGAATGTGTTGGTTTCCTTACAACTGTTGTCAAGTTTGTAGATATTCCTATTTGATATTTCTGTGTTACACAGCTTTTCAGTCATCTTAGCATCTACATGCTGTCTTCTAAACTTTTCATAAGGTGTTTCTTCAGGTCGGTGCTCACTTGGTTGAAAATTGTTCACTTTGGAAAATCCGGAAGCAAAGAGCAGCACGAGCATCGTGCAGACAAACAGTGTCTTCATCGTCTCCTGGAGAAGAAAACACATGGACGTTTTTCCACATTAAGAATTTGGCAGATACATCCTTTTGGATCCTGAAGCTCAGTAAGTCGTCTTTGTGAGCTGCAAACACACACGACAAGAGGACTGATAGACCTTTTTCTTTAAATGAAAGAAGTCGTTTTATTTATAGTTTTCTTTTTTATTTATTTCTAATCATATATATTACTTTGTTCTCAGTTTATTTTTTATTTTTCAACTGTTAGGACGATTTCTAAATATCCTGAACAAGCCTGATCTGGACGGCTCCTGGAAGCAGATTCAGGCGTGATGATGTCATTTTCAACTGGAAAAAGAAGCTTTGAAAAGCTGAAGTAGTTTAAATGTTTAGATATTTAACCTTGTTGTATTACTTTATATTTTATATTCATCGTATTAAGACATCAAGATATTTGTTTTTGCCTTAAAATTTTGTGTTTTCATTTATACTTTTTGTTATTCTTTTTTTTAATTTTGTCATTTTGCCTTTTTTACTTGATGTGATTTGGATAAATATATATTTATATCTACAGATATATTGAGAGAGTTTTCCTCTGGGTTTCACAAGCCCATTTTATAGATAAAAGTCCAGGTCATAATAGATCCGGTTCATTAAGAACAAAGTTTAAATCCGATTTAATATAAAAGCCTTTCTGCACTCAGTTATTCTTTCCTGTCACATGTTTCAGTGTGCTCTGTAGTAACAATGACACACTGCAAAATAAAAATAATAAGACACTCACCTTTTTTTACTTTACTAATGATGATGATTAACCTGCAGTGGTTCAGGTATAAGTTGGTTGTCTGGAACAGCAGGTGATGAAGATGTGGTGAAGGGTCTGTGGTTCATGTATATAGTGGGTTCATTACATAACTGGATAGGCAACATCTGACAGTCAGTTTAAATAAGATCTTGTTGTATTTGAACACAAATCAGCAAAAACAGGTCTCTCACCGTGCAAATATACAGCTTACGTAAGTTTAGTGTGCTCACCGAATGCAGTGTTTAGTGTAGCAGCAGAATTATGACAGTTTATGGAGATGTTCAACGTGAGCCTGCTGCCCAGCTTTAAAAGGAAAATCATTTTAAATGATACATAATAAGTTCTTACCAAAAGAGGAATGCAGACGGAGATGAGCAGAGATCTCTTCTGCAGTTCAGATGCTGCTGTGAGTTCTAGTTCACTTCTGTCACAGAGGAACAAAGTGTGTTTGGATCTGGACACTTTGATTTTTATACTTCTGATCAGCACCACCTCAAATAATCCTTTGCATCCACACCTACATCACTGGCCCACCACTTCTAGGAAACTTTAACACTTCCCTGCTTGTGACTCAGAAAGATAATGCAAATATGATGACCACTGACCACAAGAACCTGCATGTAGATGCAGCCTGTTTTTCCACATCTGGCTTTAGAAAAAAAATGAATGCACAAACAAATAGATTTAAAATAAAAAGATGTGTTGGTATATTTTGACCTTTCAAATAAAATATTAACACTTCTTTTTTCCCCTTTTTAAGTATAATTTTTGGCAAATAAAGTGAGTGTTTTGACCATTTGCAGTTAAAATGTTGAACAATCTTTTTATTTTTGTTTTACTACCAGTTGGTTGTAATAATTTCATATGAGGATTTACATGGATGTATAACAAAACAAAGGATAAAAGTATATATAAAAGTATATTTAATGAAGCTGATCGAACAACAGTGCAATATGGCATGATGACAGTGTTTACAATTTTGGCAGGAGAACAAAAGATAAATATTATAAAATACAAGACATGAAAATCTCAGAGGTCAGGGGTCGGGGGCCCAGGAAGTCTGACCCGCAGATTCCAGGTCTGACTTCGAGTACATAAAATATCGTCTTTCTTGTGGGGAAGGAGCCTGAGTTAGAGCAGGAAGTTACACCATATTGATATTGTTGGGGTAGCCTCAATGCCAGTGTTGGACTCTCCAGTTTCCTTGAAGGAGGTTTGACTTTGTGCCATCGTTGGCTGGACTCTGTGCTCATTGATATCCCCGTATCAGTGAGTTAAGACACCATGCATTTATTTTCTGTGTGGCACACAACAAGAAAACAAGCCAAGAGAGAACACATCAGCCTCCAATGACAGTTTATTAAAAGGTTTATTGGAGGTTATTTGTTGTGTTATTGAACCTGTGTGCTAATGAAAGAGTGTCCTTAATAAACGTACTCCATAAGGAAGTGTGTTCACAAGTGCACAGAACACATTAGGGCACAGGTCAATGATCGGTTTTACAATTGTATTGTCAGATCGATGGACACTTTCGGATACTTGGATATTCAGGTGATTAGAGGAGCAGAGATGATCAGCTGATCAGGATTTGGTGGTGTGTTGGATCAGGTGGTGGAGAGATACAGGACAGGCCTGACATACACAAACGTATAGTGAAGGTGCAGAGGCTCAGATCTGTGACATCGTCCCAGCTCAGTGTCCATATTTAGATGTAAAAGTGCTATAGACTTTACCTGACAACTTGTATGAGTAATGTTTTCATCTCAGGCATGTCAATTTCATTTGTGAATATATTTTTAATACTTGTACAACAGATTTTTTTGAGTGTTAAATAGAAATTATATGCTGAAACTGAAGTGATGGGTCGCACTCTTTAGTTCACCCCTGCTCTCGAAACAATGTAGGTGGTCCAGTTAACATATTTACATTTTTTCATTTGCTGTTTCACTTGCAAAATATTTCCAGTGTGACATTTGATCAGGTCTTGTAAACCTTGTCGTTAACCAAGCAGTCACTCCCAGGCTGCTGTGCTGATCACCGGATCTTAACTTCATTGTCACAGTGCACTCAGAACAAAACAGCCATGCAGAGATATGAGTCACAGTGACATTAAAACTGATGAAGACCGTCGTCGTTAGAACCAGCAAACTGAACGAACTAAAAAAGATCATCTAAATTCAACTGGTCTAAAATATCAGGATCTCAGTG
Organism: Rhamphochromis longiceps; assembly: GCF_057381845.1. Classification (NCBI taxonomy): domain Eukaryota; kingdom Metazoa; phylum Chordata; class Actinopteri; order Cichliformes; family Cichlidae; genus Rhamphochromis; species Rhamphochromis longiceps. The sequence goes on along the minus strand of NC_140559.1, from coordinate 63,696,646 downwards.
TTAAGTCCATATTTTTGAAGTAGAAGCTTTTACTGGTTTTACTTAAGAAAAAGAAATAATAAGGAATTGTTTTGGAATTTGTCCAGGTTAACAGATGAAATCATGTTCAGTGCTTTGTCCTGTCAGTAAACACAGATTCTTTATTTGCACTGAATGGGACAGCATATAATTTCACTGCTTTTGGCGTAATGACAATAAAAGATAGTTTCAAAGTCTGACCTGCAAAGCCCGTCCACCCAGTGTCCTCCTCAGTCATGCTGGTTGCATGATTGCTGTAGAAGTGCTAAACTACTGTGACCTGATTAATTGAACTGAGCTCACACTGCAATAACTAATCAGTGAGGTGGTAGTTTAAGTACTTCATTACCAAAATGTATAAATGAAGTACATCAGAAGATGTTGGGGAAGAAGGACTTCACCGGGTGGGCCTGGACCCCCGAGGCCTGTCCCTGTGCCGACCTCGTCTGAGTCTAATAGATTTATAAGATAGAGCTCATCAGAAGACTAAGATATGAATATAAACATGATATTTGTCAGTTTAATTTAATGTTAAGTTGAACTGGAGTTAACCAGAATCCTTTACTCTTCCAACTCCTCTACTTTGTCTAACAGTTAGCTTAGCTTAGCCTAGCCAAGTTTTCTTTGCAAAATTGCTAATTGCATGGTTTCAAATTGCAGTTTTGATTTTAAGTGGACTAATTGTTCAGACCTGCTCTGGGGCCTGTCTGAAGTATTAAATTGACATATATTTGTCTCAACACCTACGCAGGAGAACTTTTTTGTAAGTGTGAAATGGAAAATAGAAGAAGAAGTAGAGATGTGGGTGTTCCTATTTACATGTTTTTATTTTCTGTTTCTTTAGCCAAACATGTTATTTGATCAGAGCACCTGCCTGTACACCTGCTGTTAACCAAGCAGTTATTTTCAAGCTGCTACACTGATCACAAAGTCAGGACATATGAATGACAGGAAGTGTCCAGTGTCACGTACCGATATTAATGACAACAATGATGGGGCAAAGCAACATATGAACATTTATTACGATATCCTGATAAATGTAATGCAGCGGGATAACTTCTACAGTTATTATGTTAGTGATGATGCCTCTTTGCTTTTCATTTATTCACAGCTTTGTGGCGTACGATGGAGTGTCAGGGCCACATTAAGATGATAACCTGCCACGGCTGCAGTACCCTCTACAACACGGCTTGTGTCGATGATTTAGTGAAGCAAACTGATCAGCTGTCTCATTGTGTCTTTTGTGTGTTTGGTTTTGTGTTTTCAATGAACTGAAAGCCCTCTTTAATGCACGAGGGTGTGACCATCCACATTCTCTCATCTGTCCAGTGTCAGCCATTCATTTTGTGCAAATGGTCAAGTCTTCCAAGTGTGCGTGTTTTTCCTTCTGACCAGATGCAGCTTTTTGCACCATAACTTTATTGTCCTGATACTGATCCCCACACTGTGTATGTGCACTAAAACAGCAATCATTTCACTGCTCAGGTTACAAAATGTCATAAGATGCTGCATGGCCGTACAAGATAGACTTTGGTTAGCAACAACTCTCTGAGGCCTCAACTGTGAAGCAGAACGCTGTCTTATCCGGCTAACTTCAAGAGCCAAGTTATCCTTTGAACCTAATCTGCTCCAAAGCAATTTATGTTCCAAATGTGAGATCACCAGGTACAAAATCACCACCTACTAACCAGTAAGACCAAAAAAAGAACAAAATAAATAAAATCCCCGATCCTGGAAGGTCCCGCTGTGTGCAGAGAGTAGGAGGGTGTAATATTTTTCAGCAGAGTCTGACGTCTTTGTCTTTCCATGATTAGCAACGATAATGAACATAGATTCTCTACAACTTTACTGTTTTGGAAGTATTAATTTATGATCCTAAAGCAGGACACCTGCACTGTAATTAATGACCTCACATCACATGTTTAAATTATGCTTTTACATTTAACCTTTTAATCAGACCAACAACAAGCTCATACTCAATTTTAGCAGCAGTCATTGTGACACTGATGATAAAACTTGTGTAAAATTGCAAAACTGTAAAAAGAAATAAAAAAAAAACATTTTTGTAGCTCAATGTTGAAATTACAGGTAACTTCACTGGTTGGCTGTTTCACCTGTAACACTTCAAAATAACATGCTAAGGTTTAATAGGTTATAAGGAATATACTCTGAGCCCTGAGCAGTGTTGTGCTAATAAGAGACGTTTTGTGTGTGCAGTGAACCAGTAAGTTTTGTATTTCATAATTTATTGAGTTTCTATTATCCTTTCTGACCTGCGTTAATGAAGCAGTCATTAGAGCACCATGTCCGCTAGAATAGTTCTGTAGTTTGATGCTTGAGTCGTTGCAGACTTGTTGAAGCTCCCTCACCCGTCAAAGCAGCGTCTTTGTTATTCGCGTCCAGCAGATGGCAGTGTTTCACTGTCTGACGGCTGTCTGAAGCTTCAGCTGGATTATGCGTTTGCTATGTTTGCCATGTTACAGTGGGGAGGAAAAACTCGTTTTTAACAGGAATATCTAGACATGAGTGATTACTGCAGTGGGGCACTATCTGTGCTATCTATAAGAAATGTTAGCAACAATAAAACTCTGAGGATCAGGGCTCCATTTCACTCCAGTGTTCAGTGGCATTTTAAAAGAGTGAATACCGACGCTGAATGTCTTTGTAAAGCAAAAGCACTTTGTTAGCCTTTACAGAGCAAAGCTATGGATCAATGTGCAGTGAAGAAAAATCGAGGTGGCCAGTCTGTCCTTTCCTAACCAATCACAGAGCTCCTTACATTGCACCATGTGGCTAATTTGCGTTTTACTGATATTGCTGGGCTGCTGTCAATCATTTTGTCTTTATATTACAACAGAGCATTGACCTTTAACCTGTTTAATTCATACTGAGTATTTAAAAAAATGTATTGTCATAATAAATTGTGCCTCACTGAAACACCATTTTGCATTAGCCTCTATCACCTGACTTGTCACTGATGATATCACTGCATGAGCAGGCGAGCGGTAGCGGCGGGGGGGGGTGTAGGTGAAGCTCGTGAAGAACAAAATTCTGTACGAGCGGACGCAGTGAGTCCAATAACCAGGGGTAACTGGAAATAAGGTGTTGTAGGTTGGCTTCCACAGTGTAAAGAGACACTTCTCCCTCATGCTCTAACAGCTGGTAAATCAATTTAGAAGCAGAGTCGATAACGGCCTCCTGAAGCTCCCTAGGTGGGGTGACTGCCGCTGGATCCATATCTGGCTGGTCCGTACTGTCACGGCGGGTGAGGAGAGCCGTGTGAAAATAATAAATGAGGATCCAATCGCAGGCAGTAGTGGAGAAGTGAAGGTGGTTTATTGAACACAAAAATAAATATGGACAAACAGCAAATGGAGCACGAACTAAACTAGACTGGAAACAACTAAACTACAGAGCACAAACACACGGGTGAGACATGGTGGATACACAGACGGACCAGCAACTACAATGACAGAGGACACGACTTAAATACACAGAGAAACACAGGGGAATTACACACAGGTGGTGGACACAGCTGGGAATAATCACCAAGACAAGACAGAGGTCAAACTGAACACACTCACATGAGACGCAGACCTTCACAATAAAACAGGAACAAGAAACCATCACACTAAGACGCAGACTCGACATAGAGAGAGAGACAGAAAATGACACATGGAACTAAACTAAACCTGCAAAAACATGACAACTCAAAATACTGGGTCAAACTGACCCAGAACCGTGACAGACTTTCTATAATGTTTTGCTTGAGCATGTCCTGCTTTTCTGTAATGTTATTTCTACAGTTTTAGCAGTTCTTCTCGAGGGAAAGAGAAAGATGTAAAAATCTTATACGTTATATATGTTAAATAACATGTGTAGTGCTCACATGTAATGCAGATGTTAGCTTTGATCTAACCAATAAATCCTGATTGGATGTTGTTAGCGTTAGCACTTGTGTTTGCTTCCCTGCTGTACAACAGCATTACCAAAATACAACTGAAGAAACAAACTCAGTTATGAAAAGTTTGTGTTCAGTTTGCAGTCGCTGAAAATAATTACACCTTTGGGAATGACATGGAAATGCTCCCACACTAAAGATTGGGTTTTGTTTTGGGGATTTTCCATCTTAATTTATCTGTCTTATTTGGCTACATCTACGACACTGCTATGCTCTCTCTTGCCTATGTTTTCGTGGCTGCTGCTATCTGTATTTTAATATATATATATATGCAATGAAAATTCCCGACTCGCCCCTCCCGGCAGTCTGTATACTTTAAGCTCGGGTAGTTTTTACACAGGATACGGGAGGATTATTGAGAAGAACCTAAGCAAACACGTGACAAGTTTTCAACAGGAATGAATGACAGTAAAAATGTTACCTCACAGATCGTTTTCATGCCATCAGTAATGAGCTGGTTTCAGCTGGACTGGACACACTCAAATGGCAAAGAAGGTTGTGTAGCCTTTGCAGAGAAGATGAAATGCATTCATGTAAATCAAAATGCATCTTTTAATTGAGGTAGAGGTTTGTCAGAGATATTATTCTCATAATGTACCTTTGTCCCAGCTGATTACCTTCATTAAACAGCAGGTTGCAAAAACCTCTTGTGTACCTCTTTTCAACCACTGGGAGGCGCTACAGCTTCATTCCTTTCACACTAAGGCAGCGGTAGGGAACTCCAGGCCTCGAGGGCCGGTGTCCCTGCAGGTTTTAGACGTGCCCTACCCCTGCACTAAGGCCTTTGAAATCTTCATTAACACTGAGCTTGAAATTTCTATCAGTCGAATGCAAAGGAGTCCTGTGGTTGTAGGACAGAGGTAGGGAACGTTAATCTGCCATCATTTAGATTATATGACAACAACCTTCAAATCTGAAGTCTCAGAAATCTGCTTCATGTACAAGTTCCTCCAATAATCAGGGCTAATATCACCAAATTGTACATAAACAGACTTTTACATGTTAAATATTTCTCAAATATGGAGAAAAAACAATATAAAATACTATATTATTAACAAAATATCTTAAGATACAGCTACAAATTGCTTGAAACATTTGCAATGAAATATATAAAACAGCTTTATTGTCAGTGAGGACAAAGTTATAGTGATGCTGTGCTGGAGTGTTCAAAAGAAGACAGAGACATGAAGTATAAATATTGTATAATATTAAATATAAGAAAGAACAAAGTTATAAAAACATTAATAATTGAAATCTGCAACAATATTCACATAAAGTGTAAAATACAGAGTTAACTGTTTAATAGGTAAAGTTTAGGTCTTGCAGTCGAACAATGATCCCAAACACAGCAGCAAATCTACAGCAGAATAGCTGAAAAGCAAAGTCCAGACCTCAACCTGGGACATTCAGAGAGCTGTGCTTAAATAAATGCCCACAAAGCTCAAAGAACTGAAGCAACGTTGTAATGAAGAGTGGGCCAACATTCCTCCACAACAATATGAGAGACTGATAAAGTCAAGCAGAAAACAATTAGCTCACATTTGTGCTGCTAGAAGTGTTTCTAGTTATTCACAGGACTGTAGTTTGAATTTAAAGAAATGTGAAAGTGCACTGAAATTAACATAAAGTTATTGCAATTTTTAAAAAAATCAAGAAATCTAAGAGGAAGAAACTATGTAAACCACACAATTGTTTTCCTTATATTCTCCACACGGCAATGCACATAACAGACATAAAATATTTGCATTTATCAATAGAAAATATACAATTTTTCCATAGTCATAGCCAGGCCCGATTACTGCCAAACCTGTGCTGAATCAATCACTTAAACAGGACCTGTCTGACAAAGTAGAGTAGACCAAAAGATCCTCAAAAACTACACATCATGGCGCAATCCAAGGAAATTCAGAAGCAAATAAGAAACAAAGTAATTGAGATCTCTCAGTCTGGAGATGCAACGTCAAGATGAACAGAATCCAGTTTCTGGGATCCTGAAGGAGAATGTCTGGCCATCTGTTCACGACCACAAGCTGAAGTGCACTTGATCCAAAGCACACCAACAAGTCCACCTCTAAGCAGCTTAAGTAAAACAAAAGAAAGACTTTGGAATGGCTTAGCCAAAGTTCATACGTGAATCTGATTGAGGTGCTGTGACCTTGGAAAGGTGGTTCATACTCAAAAACCCTCCAGTGTGGCTGAATTACAACAATTTTGCAAAGATGAGTGGGCAGAAATTCTTCCACCACCTCGTAAAGGACTCATTGCCAGTTATCCCAAACGCTTTATTGCAGATGTTTCTACTCAGGGTGGCCCAACCAGTTATTAGGTTTAGGGGGCAATCACTTTTTCCACACAGGGCCATAATAATGGCCGCCTTAATAATAAATGCCTTGATTTAGGAACTACTTTTAATGTTTACTTGTGCTATTTTGCAAAAAATAAAATCTCTGCAAAAACATCAAAACTGCTGACCATCTGACCTCAATATGAAATTATTAATCTTTTGACCAAAAACATTTAGATTTGTAAAAATAAAGAAACCATAGAGGAACAAACAATGTTGTTTGCTACGTTCTAACATGGCAATCCAAATAACAGTAATGCAAACATATATATTTATCAATAAAAACAGATCGCCTTTTCACTGTTACAAAAGTCAAGTACATCAGTGTTTGTTCAGCTTTCATAAATGTAAGTTTGTAAGTACATAGTACATTTTTTGGTCCAACTTCTTTTAATACATGCAACACATTTCAGAACATTTGGGACAGAGACAACAAAAGACTGGAAATACTTCGTAAAAATCTGGTGAAACACTTTAAAGCCAGTGGGATTAAATGGGAAACATAAAATTTAATACTAGACAAAGACCGATTGAATCATGAAGCAAAGAATTAATAACTAAATCACAAGTAGAAAATGTTATGCAGATATTATTGGATAGATTTTGGTGTAGAAAAAAATGACAAGAAATGAAAAATGAAAGTTATCTGGTCTTTTTCTTTAAAGAGTAGCCTACTGCAGAGCAGCAACACTGACAAACACCATCATCACCAATACTGCAGCTAATACAATGATCCAGGAGGAAACTTGAAAAAGCAGGAAAAATGTGACACTGATCAAAATGAATACATCAATTATTGATCAAAGAGAAAATGCATACTACCACAATGCATTGTTATTGCATCTCAGTTTCTCACCATCACTGATAATCTGACGTCTGCTGGACCTCAGGAATCGTCTCCATCACCTCTCTGTGAGGAGCAGAGAGCACTCGTGCTGCACATCCCACCTGTGTGCTGTGTTTACGTGAACCTGAGAGCACAGCTGTAGTGGTGACAGTGAATGTAGCGTTGGTGTTGGACACACTGACAGTGTTGTACTGTGAGAAGTTGAGGTGTTGTTGTGAGAGTGTTACAGTGGGAGCAGGTCGACCAGTGGCTGAACAGGAAACAACCCACTCTTCAGCAGAGTTTGACTCTCTGACATCAACAACAGGTTCATGCAGCTCTGTGAAGGATCAGGAGATATTGCAAGGAATATGTTGTTGAAAGGAAATCAGTTTCTAGCACATTTAAACACATTAATGCAAAAGTTCTTACCATAGACTTGGAAGCAGGTTCTACCAGTGAAGGAGCCTTCAGGATAAGTGTTAAACAGACAGTGATAGCATCCTTCATCCTGCTCCGTCACATTCCTGATGACTATGGAGCAGTTCTGTAGTCCAGTGTATTTAAACTTGACTTTATCGTTAAAGCCATCATTCACTCTCTGACCACAGTACTTACTGTAGGTGGCAACATTTGTCTCCACATCACGTGAGATTTTCTGCCATGTGACCTGAAGGACGTCTTTAGTGTCCAAGAGCTGACAGCTGGATTCAGCATCTTCTCCCACTGCTGCCAGCACAGTCTGCTGTGTTTGGACCACTGCTGTTAGAGCTGCATGGAGAATAACATGAGTTAGAGATGTGGAACTGAGAGGTATTGATGGGAAGGATTAAACAATAATTCGGGTCATGGAGTAGTCTGTGTTTTAGGCTCAAACAAATTGACATATGGGTACCACTTAAATGTGATGTAGACTATAAATATAAACCTGACACTCATTGTTTCATACTGTATGTTTCAGGGACATTTTCTTTCATCTATAAAAAAAAAGTAAGACAATTCAGTTAGCTACCAACTAAACAAAGAAAGTCAGATAGATGTACAGATCGTGTCTATATTGGTTCTGTTGGTCCATGACCAATTCTGGAGGTCTGTACTGCATTTGAACTTTTTCAACAATTTGGAGGTCCAACCATGATTTAAGCTGGACATCAATATGGCGTTCATCATTAGAACCTTGGACTTGATGTATATTTGTTGGACATCATGTAGATATCTATGACAAGTGCAGGGAATTTAAAGGTTTAATTGAGGTCATATTTTTTATTTACAAAATATCAATATTGGGGCTACAAAACAATCCCTTCAGTGGACCAAAAATGAATTATAAAACCCATCACTTCAACATAACCAATACCAGGACTGGTATTGACTGGTAACTCGTGCTACTGTAGAAATTCCCATTGATTTTCTACATTTTCCCAGAGGCCTCCCCTTCTGTGGATTACTAGTATGTCATTTATTAATTTGTGCCTCAATTATTTCAGATCAGTTATTTCACTGGGGAAGCCCTATATTGCCCACTTCCTAATTTCAGCACAGTTTGATCTTTCTCTTTAGCATGTATGTAACTTTGGTTTGTTGAGATTTTGGCATTACTTCTGTCATAAACATTCTCTCTCAGACATAACTGACTAAGATTTCTGTGGTTACCCAGAACATTTTAATAGACTTTTTGTAATCAATCAGGTCTTCAACCCCTTCTTTTTTAAAATAGTGTATAAACCGTATGTATGTGTGAAAGACTGTTAATGTTTTGATAAATTGTTTATTTTAGAACAATTGGTGAGTGTGTTTAGCCACTTCACACTACTACACTTTGCTCTAACCTACATTCCTTCTCTGAACAGTATATATGTGAATGGACTGACGGATCTTTTCATTTCAAATGTTAAATAATTGTCAGTAAACTACTTATGACCTTAATGTCATAGAAAGACTGAAAGACATCCATTGAAAACAGGGTGCAGAAATTTAAGGTGCCAGGCCAATATCCACCACCCTGGAAGTCCTTAACTGAGGGGGACCACATTAGGCCACAGCTGGTGCAGCTCACCACTGGCAGTGCAAGGTTATAACGGCCTTTAGGAAGGATAAGGAGAAATCCAGTCATGGCTCAACAAAGACATTCATTTGTTTCATGTTGTTTTCAAAGCGGTCTGGTAAATCCAAATGACCTTTGACAGGTGCCCACATATACTGCGGGCCGAGGGTAATTCAAAACAATGTAGCAATGTACAATTTGCACTAAAACACATATATTGTGTATGTAGTGTGTGACAAAAGAGCAGCTTACCATTTATGGTTACTGAAAGAAATCTCCGTCTGTGGATCGGGTTTCCTTCGAGGCGTGAGCACCTATCAGCAGAGATTGTCCATAACCTATAGAACTCAAAGAAATATTCTCAAGTAACAGTCAAATATGCCATTCAGCGTGTTAGTTACAACGTCGGGAGCAGCTGGGAGAACAAAACGACACAGAGACTGTACGGGTTGCTTTCCCAAAACCAACTCAAAGGTTTATTCATCAGACAACAGTATATATAGAGGAAAAAGGTTCGTCTGTCAACAGATTCTCAGTTCAAACCGGTACAGACCAAATAAGGAAACGTCTTCCTGCCTTGTGAGCAAAGAAGTATCCTTTGTATAGTTTATCAGTTCAGCTACAATTTATGATCATCCCAGCAAAATACACTCCTAGACACAGAATACAGAGTTCTTTCATTAGTGAATTCTGAAACAAACCACCTGGCCTTTAACAAGCTCCTTTCTAAGAGATAAGGAAGGGAGGATGGGAGTAAGGAAGTGATCTCTGTGGTGTTTTCAACCTTGAGGTACCAGCCTGTGATTCTTACACATTAATTCTTAGGTTACAGAGAAAGAGAAAAACAACTAGTAAATGGGCCTTATTGAGTAACAGTTTTCCTGTATAATATCACTATAAAACAATATCCTGTAAATGCTACCATGGTATCAAAATATCACAACAGTTACAAGAGCCACAATTGCACCGGGTGAAACCTCAACGTTACAGAGGTTTCACTCTGGGGCCTTGAAAGCTGGAGGTTGCACCCATACCCCCTCACCCTTGAAGAACGTTTATCATGGTTTAAGGATTTGTTTTTTATTCAGTGGTCAGACTGGAGAGCACTGCAGCGGGTGTTTAATGAGGTCGATAAGACTATCAAGAGAGACAAGGTCAACTCTTCTTATGAGAATATTAGGAAGCGTCTTGTATATGATCAGCTCGCACATGGCCCGAAGATTGGTTTACCTTCTGCCATGTTCAGGCCAAAAATCATCAAAAACCTTGAGGACAGAAAAACAAAAAAACAAAACAAAAGGTAGGTTGTCTCTGTGTGAGAGACGTTGGCATTAAACCCGATATTTAAAAAAAAATGCAATGCGTGGATTTCTTTTACAGACAACATCTGCCATATTGTGGACCGCTCAGAGTCTCCCCCTCCAGCACTGCTAATCCAGACCCCACCGACTCCGCCCCCCTCTCCAGGATGCTCACAGGACTCTGCAGGATCACACCCGTCTGAGGAAACGGAACTCAACATTAAACTCGCAACCTTCCACCTGCTGTCGACGGCACTGAATGAGTATGTGCAGGAGATATGTTATGGATGCCAATCCGGTCACCCCAGCCAGTTACACCACAGTTGCCTGTTTGAGCTGCCTGTGTTTTTCTTCGAGACCTGCTATGATGAGGTGATGGAAAAGCTCCGGACGCCCCGATTCATCCCGGCCATCCGTCTGTTTGTTTGCTCATACAGTGTCAGTGAGGCTAAAGCACAAATCATCAGCACTGCAGAGCGTCTTCTGTGTGAACTGAGATCAGTGCCGCACATTGTTTGCACCACTGATGAGAATGTCGGATACCTGCTAAATACCAATCATCACACCCGCGGAGTTAAATCAGCGCTGCTCCACATGATTGGAAACTACTGGTCTGGGAGACACAAGATTTAATGCACATCTGTTATAAAAACCTTACTGTGCACTACACAGAAAATGAAATAAAAACGTATGCTAACACTTTTTTCTGGTCATTTGTGTTTGTGTTTGGTCAGAGTGATTATGGAAAACACGCTGAGAAAAATATATCACAACCCTGCTCACCCAGGGGGTTTAGGAAGTGTAAAGAAGCTCCGTATCGCTGTCAGTGAGGCAACAGGCTTAAAGCCGTCATTACCTGACGTGGAGCGTTTTTAAAAGGAGATGACACATATACTCTTCATAAACCTGCAAGGATAGAGGACACAGAAATGCAAGGATACAGAAATGCAAGGATACAGAAATGCAAGGATACAGAAATAGAGTTTTGGTTAACGGGACTGACAAACAGTTTCAAGCTGATTTGGTTGACATGCGTGAATATTCTGCGGATGATGATAATGTTAGGTACTTATTGACATGCATAGATGTGTTTTCTAAGTATGCATGGGTTAGGTGCCTTGAAACCAAGACAGGACAGGCTGTTGCTGAGGCTTTTGGTGATATTCTGAGAGAGGGCCGTGTGCCTGAAAAACTCCAAACAGATTTAGGGAAGGAATTTTATAATAAACATTTAAAAAACTAATGGAGCAGCATAACATCACACATTTTTCAACCTTTAGTGAAATGAAATCATGTGTGGTAGAGCGTTTTAACCGCACCTTAAAGGGGAAAATGTGGAAATACTTAACATCAGTTAACTGGCCAAGATATGTTAATGTGATCCAAGATCTTGTACAGTCCTATAACCTGTCTTATCACAGCTCTATCAAAATGACCCCACCGAGGTGTGCAAAGATAATGAGAAAGCAGTCTTTAACACCCTGTACAAAATGAAACCCCAAAAACCGGTGACTTTTAAATTTAATGTGGGCGATACAGAGAGAATATCTAAACTACGAGGCATATTCTGAAAGGGTTACCATCAGACCTACACACACGAGTACTTTACCATAAAGGAGCGTTTAGGAAGAGACCCTCCCGTATACAAACTGGAGGATCTCACAGGAGCTGCGGTGAAAGGTGTAATTTATGAATACACAGCAGGTGACTATTGACAAAAACAAAAGGTTTCAAATAGAGAAAATACTTGGCAGAAAAAAGAGGACCGAAAAAAGTTAGCGCTGGTCAAATGGCTCGGTTGGCCTTCTCATTTGAAAATCATGGATCCCTGAAAAAGACATCGTTGAAGTGTGATTAACAGAGACGCCGCAGCTCTGCATACTTTCATTCTGCACTAGACAAAGACTGATAAAGGAAGGAAGGAATGGATAAAACGAACAACAACAACGCAGGCTTTTATGTGAGCCTCTTCTCGAATGCTTCAGCACATGTTTATCCAGGCAATAAGAAATCTAATTTTAGAACAAAGCTAGCAAAACCTGTTGTTTTAAATGAACCGTATGAGGTCGGTGTTATAGAATTTCAATACCCAAGACTACGGTTGTCTTTTCCACAATCAGATTCGCGAGTGGAAATTTATGATCCAGTCAAAGATGGAGCATTGTCCATAACCGTGATTGAGCTGTCTGTGGGGCATTATGCATCTGTGGCGCAGATAATAAAACATTAAAACATAACACCGACATTAAAACACAATACAGTGAAGTTAGTAACTATGTTAGTGTTATGGGCCCTAGGGGCACAGTTCTCACATTTAGAGGGAGACTGGCAGGAATCTTAGGATTCAAATCAGAAGACCCGTTTGTACTTCATTATAAAAACACATACGCACCACATCCTGCAGACGTATACGGCGGAAAATAGAACATTTTTATTTATGCAGATATCGTTGATTACCAGCTTGTGGGTGACGCCCATGCGCGGCTATTAAGAGCAATAAATATAACAGACGATGACCGTCGGGGAGCCATTCTTCAGTTTGACAGCCCACACTACACACCGGTCTCGAAATCCTTAATCGATGACATAGAAATTGATTTGAAAGACGACCAAAATCAACACATACCCTTTTTATACGGGAAGGTGTTTGTCAAGTTCAACTTCCGACCCATAAGACACCATTTTTAAAAAATAAGGATGTCTGTCTACAACACAGATGAAGCAAAATATGTAAGATATTATTTAAATCAGGCTGGTGGCGAATTGAATGGTTATATTGGGACCAGCACGCAATGTGGCGCAGGTCTGGGAGGTTTGTTCAGCAGCCTGTTTAGAATTGCTGTACCGTTGTTTAAAAAAGGAGTCAGCACAGTCAAACCCCACCTAAAAACAGCAGCATCAGGCATAGTGTCTGATGTGATATCCAACATAACCAAGCCAACATCTACTAAACAGGATGGCAACAGCTTGTATGTGTATACACCCAAACCTTCTAAGACCCCTCCCACTGCACGCATGCGTGATACGCCGCCGCATAAAAAGCGTAAAACGACAAAAACCTGCCAGGAAAGCCACCAAACGGAGACAACCACGCGGAGTGAAAAGACCCAGAACCAGTCGTTCAAAAACTACAGCATGTGACATCTTCTAAATGGCTCTGTTACACAACCAATCAGAGAATGTCTAAAAACAGAGCTCGATCTTTTTACTGTCCCATACACACAAACGTCCATAGAGAAAACGACCTTTATTGAAATTCCACCAGTTTCTGCAATCACAGACGGAGGTCCAATCGAGTTTAAATCTCATCGTCCGGAGAAGATTACCTGGATCTAAACGATTCCTATATCTACACACGAGTAAGAATCACAGATGCTGACGGCACAAACTTAGGCAGGGATGCAAACGTGGGACTTGTTAATTATCCAGGTTGCACCTTATTTAGTCAGGTAGATGTAAATTTGGGGGATCGCTTGATCAGCCAATCATCCAACACGTATCCATACAGAGGCATAATAGAATGTCTTATCAATTATAATAAGCAGACTTTAGACACACAGTTCAGCAGCGCTTTATTCTGTACAGACACAGCCTCGCACATGAATGATACATGTATAGAAGGGGAGAGCCAGGGTCTGGTGACCAGAGGTACTTATACAGCGAATAGCAGTATTGTTGAATTGATTGCTCCAGTACACGCAGACCTGTTTTTTCAAGAAAAATTATTACTTAATGGAATCGATCTGTCGCTGAAATTTGTGCGCTCTAAAGACGAATTTGCTCTCATGACTGGAGCTAACACCGCGTATAAAGTTAAAATCGTCCCTGCCAGCTTATTTGTGAAAAGAATCAGTGTCTCACCAAGTGTCAGGCTGGCACACGGCAAGGCTCTGCATCATGCAAATGCAAAATATGCTGTAGACAGAGTTTCTTTAAAGACCTTCTCCACACCTGCTGGGGCAAGAATATCAACTAATTTATTTATGGGCAGGTTGCCTAAATTTGTCATCATCGCCTTCGTGGATAACGAAGCTTATCCTGGTTCTTTTACACGTAATCCATTTAATTTTAAAACTGTGATATAGAATTCATGTGTTTATACGCTGATGGACAGTCGTATCTGGCCAAACAATTCCAGCCAAATTTTCAGAGAAAACACTACACCAGAGAATTTTATCAGCTGATACAAACCACTGGAAGACATTTAAAGGATAGACCATTGGCCATAACACGTGAGGACTTTGGCTACACATTATTCTGTTTCAATCTGGAAGCTGATGAAGGACATTCAGGGAACGTATCGTTAGTTCAAACAGGGAGCGTGAGGCTGGAAACCCGTTTCAGAAATCCGCTACCCCGAACAATGAACCTGGTGTGTTACTCTGTATTTGATTCAGTCATCCAAATATCTAATATGAGACAAGTGCTGCTGGACGACTACTAAAGATTCAAAATGAATACAATAGAACTAACCAGCATTGTTAAAAGGATTAGTAACAGGGCTCATCTTCTAGGCGTCTTAGCATGTGACCAGCTGCCAACAAAGCCCATCAGATATCCATGCATGGGCATTGTGAATACAGATCCATCAGACTTACCTGGGAAGCACTGGTTGGTGTTCTATATCACAAAGACAAGCAAGGGCACTTTTTTGACAGCTTCGGTAACTCACCTGATACGTTTTCACCCGAGATAAAACTTTTACTTTTAAAAACACCGCTCGGATATTGTATTCTGGGAGACAGGTTCAGAAGGACTTTTCGGTAACCTGCGGACAACACTGTGTGCTTTTTCTATATCATGTCCAAAAAGGAGCGTCTTATTCAAGAATAATTAATATGTACAGTGATAACCTTGTTTGTAACGATGCAATGGTTTGTCATTTTGTTAACAAAATAAGACCTGTTTCTGCATGTTTTGAAAATAACTTTGATTGTGTGCAGCGCGGATACTGATTCAAGTAACAAATAATAAAAGATAACAGAAGAGAATATCGTTTCATCTGGTATTTATTTTCACCTAATTGTTAAAAACATTATTTAGTAATAATAAAATCTTTAAACATCAGCATAGAGTTCAAAAAGTAGTAAAAAGGGGAAAACTGTCATCTGTTTAACTAAACAATATAGACATAAATAAGAAAAAACACATAAGTAGTAGTGTATAAAAAGGGAAACAAATGCGAGGCTAAATGATCTTTTTTTCAAGAATAAGAAAAACAAACATAATTTTAAAATTCATTAAAAATCGATCCACCCGCTTCTACTCTGCCTTGATTTTTTATGTGTGGTAAATAAGCTTTGATCGCTCAGTGACCGCTTCTTGTGCAAACCATTTGTTTCCACACTCGGGTCGCCAGTGTCGCCTTTATATTGGCTAATAGTCCTCCTCACCTCAGCATTAGGAAAAGCAGACAGAGGAACATTTAAGCGGGCGAGTGTTTTTAAAAATGTCGACCACCCTGCAGGCCATGAAACATCTGTTGCTCTACGTGTTGCTGTTGCACTTTTGATCAAATCATAGAGATGCAAACCTCTGATTCTCTGGTTGTCAATAATAATCTCACCCCTATCATTCCAAGAAACTCCCGACGCACGAGTGAGCGCTGTTAAAATAAGCTCTGCATTTTTTCTGCTCCTTTTTGCCATATAGGACAAAATCTCATCCCAAACATGTCTTTTTGTCTGTCGCCACCAACATTGCTTTGGCGGTCAGATGCATCCTGACCGGTTTCAGAAGGCAAAGATAGTGTTAGCACATTTTTTTCACTCATGCCTTGTTTCACAAGTGAACGGTATCTCTGAAGAATGGCAGAATACTTTTTAGCCTTCTCATACACATCCAAATCTGCAGCTGCAGCACTTCAACCATAGCTTTGTCTCGCTCGTTTTGCTCTACATGTCTGACGGAGCCTGTATGTTGTTGCTGCTGATGGTTTAACATGTCCAACTGATGCTGCAGGACCAGAAACATTTTCTGTGTGTGCTCCATTTTCACCTGTTTGCTATAAGACTGGTGATGAAGGGTATGGTAGCCCCTAATAACGGTAGCAAAAATCCTCCAGATTGGTTGATGGATCTTCTCTTTTTCAAACCTTTGACCTTTTTGTCTGCAACCAGTCTGATTACTTTTTTTCTTTTTTAGTTGTCTGTACTGTTGATCAGTCAGCGGGATAACACCTTTCAAAACATTGAGCGATATCTCACACAGAGCATTAATAAAATCCATGCTTGCATTACAAATAATATTCCTCCGTACGCTGGGTGGGGATTTATACAACAACTCCAACAGTGCAATGTTCCTCTGCATCTGTGAATACGACATCCTTTTTACCGCTTTAGCCGTTTTTTGGGGATATAAACAACTTGACGATCTGACAACAAATTGGTTCTGAGTCTTAAATAGTCAGGCGTCTTAGATTTATAATCGCTTAGAAGATACCCGTATGGGGTGGATGTGGCATCATTAAAAGCTTCTAAGAAGTATTATGTATTACCTGGAAACATCTGTCTACCTAAAACTGAAATTTGATATTTATCTCTGGGGTTGTTAAACAGAATTAAATAATTAGTGTTGAACGAAATTGTTGCATAAACAAATTCTGAACTAAACACATGCAGCTCAAGTTCCTATGATGAACATATTGTGTGAACACATTTTGAACTTCTATGCTGTCAGACGCAGTATTCATCACATCGTCGCTAATGAGCAAGTTGTTCTTATCCGGAGGTAAAAGGACATCGTCACTCAGAGACTCCGGTATACCATTCACAAAGGTGATTTTTCTTATCTGAAGAAGTTGATTGTATAAAGGCTGCCAGCAGGAGTAGATGTAAACAATATTGTCAATTTTGGCTGAAATAATAGTGGATGCTTTTTCAATGATGCTTTTGACAAAGAAAGTCTTTCCACAATTACTCGGCCCACTAATAACTAAACTAAAGGGTGCTGGAGCCTCCCATCAAAGGCTTGATCCTGATCAGTATCCATAAGGGAGTGTTGTATAGTCAGGCAGCACCCTTCTCTTGTGATAGACCACCTGAACTTTTTTTACAACTGTTTCATTCCTGAGATGAAACTTCTTCTTATTGCGTTTGATGGTGTCAGACTCTGCAACTAAACGCACATCCCTGTTGGCCACAAATGCCTTGACTAAGCCTTTCAACGATTCGTGGGTAACAACTTTAGAATTAACATCATTGAGTGTTACACCTTTACACTTAACCTGAGTCTTGCCCTGTTTTGTGTAATAACATTAGCATTTTGGACCTCCAGAGACAAACTCAGTAATGTGATCATCCTCTCCAGACCCGCCATCATTGAGCTCATCAGTCAGCTCACCAAGGTATGGTCCTAAAGGGGGTACCCACTCCCCGGGATGAGAGGTGAAGATAACTGAATCTGTGTCGCAGTAAAGAATGCGTTCCTGCAGCTTGTCTAACAAGTCATACAGAGTGAGCCTCGCATAGGCCGTAGTCATAGCACCGACAAAGACATTCACATCCTTCACCCGCGACCCTCTACCATCAGCGTGACACCACTGAACCACTGCAACATCATCAGAGATGAAACAAAACTGGCGTCCGTCATAATGGTCACTGCACATCAGCTGTGTGAATCTGGCAGGGTCTGTAATCAGCTCGCAAGATGGCATATTTGTTCGCATGCAGAATCACCCCCAGAGAGAGTTCAGAAGCAGTTTATTACAACTTCTGATTGCTTTGTTTACACAAATCTTAGCAGGGTCAAGTCTGATGCCTTCTCTCTCATAATAGTCTTGAACAAACTTCTGCTGCTCCTCAGCTGTTTTGACATTTTTCGGGTATCCAGATGCCTGCTGCTTCAATTTCAAAAATGTTTTGAGTGTGTCAGTCTTATTAGGGAGGTGCCAAACTTCAGCGATGCAGACAATCTGATACCCTTTTTCAATAGCCTTTTCAAGCTCAAAGGAAACCCAAGTACCTGACAGTTGCCTCTCACGCTCAGCATGCACACAATCACTGTGCTGGCGCTGCTCTTCAGCACACGTTCTGCAGAGAGGAAACATCAGCTTATTGTGGCACTTGTAGGGCAGAACAGGATGAAATAGACCCCTTGGAGGAAGCACAGTGCACTTAACAAACCCAAAATAATTTTCAACTCTGTCAAAATGATTGGATATGATCTGAGGGTGACCTATTGGATAATGTTTCGTGCACTGAACAGTGGGGTAAAGACTTGTAAAATGATAGTATCTGATCTTTTCATCTCCACCATCATCAACCTTGTGGTACAGTTTCATCGCATTAGTCCTCCCCCCAAACAACGCGTCTCTAGGGTCCAGAGGCTCAGGCTTTTTGTATTTGCGCATAAAGTCCTTGACTGACTGATCAGTTGACTTTAATGATGACCAATCACACCCCCACATGACCACGACATTAAGACCATAATGCATTCTTAGAGCATTCACCTTCTCACAACTTGCATGATACAACTCGCCATATGACAGCTTGGCGGCAGGGTTAACATCACTCTCCGGGTAGCAGCGGAGACAACCGTGATAGAAACACCCAAAGAATTCATATGCACTTCTGCTGGAAGCATCAAATCCATCCACAAAATAAGGTCCTACTTTTTGTTCGCCGCCTCTGAGAGCATGCTTGATAACAATGTTTTGTTTCGTATTGAAGCCATTCAAGAGACACGTCTGAAAATGTCTTATTCTGATCAACATGCGCACCGTGATGAGTCAGTGCCAGGGTGTCTTTTGGAAGAAACAAGGTTTTGAAAATCCCCATGCAGTATGATGCCAGGGTGGCGTGTGAAAATGGATCAATCTGCGTGCACTCCATCAAGGTCTCGCGGTATATTTTACAAGCCATTCTCAACACTTCGACATCATTAATGCAGTACTTACGCATTTCAGCCTGTAAATCAAATGGTTTCTTGCAGGCAGGCTTGTACCACGTCATCAATTTCTCCTTTTCAAATTCAGACATTTTTTCATACCCGTAAAAAGACGGGGCAGGATAAGGACCTACATAGAATTCGTCAGCCCTTGTGTTAAATGTGTGTGGAAAGAAGCCTTTTTCAAGGTCCTCGAATCCCAAGGCAGAAGGCAGAGAGCTAAATGAGTCCATCCATCTCTGATCATAGGATTTGTCATACATTAGAACGACACGACTCCCTCTCATTGTTACACCCGGAGCAATACCCTGTTTAACGAGGTATTCCAGGAGAATATAGCTGTCGAAACCCGAAGAATTATGGGCTATAAATGTATAGCCACGGTATTTAGGCCTTCTGTAGTGGATACATGAATTAAATCTGATTATAAAAACACATCGAGGCAACGAAGACCAGCTTACACTCAATATTAATATGAATACACAACATACACGCAACAAAGACACGCTTACACTCATGAATGGAAAATTGGAGTTTCTGGTGTTTCTGGTGTTTCAGGCCAAGTTTCTGGTTGAATTGTTTACAGCGTCATGTGTCACTAAACCTGACAAGCGAGCTCTCACTCTTAACTGAAGACGAGGAATGCAGCTCCAAAGAGCAATAACACGGCAGTTAAAGAGCGACAGTGGAGAATGCAGGACAAAGCTGAAAGAGAACTTCCTGTTATTGGATTGTTGAAGTGGGAGAGGACAAAGGAGTGAGAGCAGTAGGTGAGAACACAGAGGAACGCTGTTATTTAATGTGGGAAATCTAAATTTGGGTTAGCAAACCTGGGGAAAAGAAAACTGACTGCTTAAGTGGGAAAATTGTGAAGGAGTCTGAAACACTGCAAATAGAAACATACACAAAATCACACACACAAGCAGAAAATGTATTAACCTTACTAACACTTACAAATACAAGAGAGCTCATGAAGATTAGACAACATCTTCAGCATGTGAGTCTGTTTATCATCTTGTCCAAGTCACTTAGTGTGAAGAAAAAGTGATACAAAGATCATTGGACTAATATCAAAGTAGTTAAAAATGATCCAGTTATAGCAGAGAAATGTGTAGGAAAGGCAGCTTTGAGAACATGTCCTGGTGGATCTGCAGCTCCACTGCACAGACATCGATTAAACCTGACTAATAACACACATGCAATGAAAATCAGCTTGTTATCTTTCATCAGTGTTAAAATAGTGTGAATGTAACACACTTAAACCCTGAAGTTGAGGAATAACTCAGGGACGTTGAGATATGACTCAGTATGCAAATGAGTTGAATGACTGGGGACAGGAACAGAAAAAGGAGAACTTGCGTTTCCTGTCTGACTGGATGAGTGAAGCTTGCACTGAAACACACACTGTGACTGTGTGAGAAGAAAGGCTTGGTAACAGACAGGATAATTAAATAAAGTGGTCAGGTCTGTGACTACGTGCAGTCGTCCAGATTTGGAAAAGAAATTTAGAATTTAGTGATGATAGATGGTTATAACGTCTTTAGAAAGGGCTTAATGAGAATATCAATGGTGTGCAAAACTGTGCAGCTTTTAACAAGATTTTCTGTGTATTGAGCAGGTGAGACTATGTCAGTTGACCTCAGACTGTCAGGACGCTGAAGAACTTGAGGCAAAACTTTTCTGTGATTAAGATTTTTGGGGTTGTTGTTTTAGTGATGGGTTGATTCTGTCGGTTAGGTTTGGGTTGTTTTCTTATTTTAATAGAGGGAGTTTTATTAAACATGGACATGGTTAGAACTGGGCCATTAACATTGTAACAGTGCACTTAGAGAAAACCTGTCAGGTGATGATGTTTTGTGCTGTGATGAGCTAATAATCAGCTCTCTTTTTCTCATTTTTGTTCTAAGCAGGCCTGAAAGATTGAATTAACAGCGCTGTAAAAATTTTCGGGAGAACAAATATAAGGTGAGCTTTTCCAGATTACAACTGGCTGAGGAAAAGCTGACCTGTGGGGACCTGATCAGGTTGTAAGTCCCTGTCTAAAATGATTGCAGCGAGTCAATCCAGTCCAAGAGCATAAAGAACTCTTTTCCTAAAAAACAAAAAACAAAACAAAATAAAACAAATGAATGAGCTCACGTTGCTGAGGGTGGAGAATCTGATTATTTGCGCAGGAATCTCCACTATCAGCAATATCTGGTGTGAATGCGTGTGACTGGACTGTGACTGGACTGACGATGTGGACTAAAGGTTGGACTGACTGGACACTGAGATAAAGACTGGACCAAGAGTAGGATGAATAAATGCTGACAAACAATTCACCATGCTGGCAAGAGAAAGGGGATGCTTTGCTTTGCTTTGCTTTTGCCATGAGCAGGAGGAGCGCAAGACTTAATTCTGGGGCTGCTGATTTTGGGTTGCTGATGTTTGCTTTGAGAAAATTCTGTTTTATTGACTGGTGTAGATTATGGTAGTACATTATATAGTGGGGGAAATACCAGATGCTAAAGGGGAGAAAATGTTGGATGTTACTCATGTTACTATTAACAAAAGCAGGCCACTGTAGAAGTCAATTAAATTTGATAGAGGAAAATAATTACAAAGACTTGTCCAAGTGACCAAGGTTTTTTTCCCTTTCCCCCCCCTGCCCCCCCCCCCCCCTTTCTTAAATAGACAACCATCATATCTCACAGTATAATAATATTGAACGGGTTGCATTGTTGCAGTTTGTCATGTTTCTCAGGTCTTTGTCTGAATGTCCTATGAACATTACCTGTCTTGTTCTCATGTTGTTGCTAAGGATTGTCTCATTGCACTGAAGTCACACTGGGTTAAATATTTACACTTGGGTTTTAAGGGGTATTTTTTTTTTCTTTTTACGGGTTGTACGGAAGCCCCAAACGCAATTTCATTGTTCTTTGACAATGACAATAAATAAATACTTGACTTGACTTGACTTTTAAACAGTAAATTATTAAAACAGCAGCAAAGTAACGAAAGCATATATATTTTGGGTAAGTCTGATAAAGTAAAATAAAATGTACCATTACATTAAGAGGAGCAGGAAACAAACGGGAGGCCAGTCCTGACGGTGGATTACACTAGGACTGAGGACCTGATTGAGCGTGCCACCGGCTTCAGTGACAGTAACCTCTGGCTGGACTGGGTGGCTCAAAATGCTAAAGAACAACATGTATCTGATTGTGTTGCCTGTGCTTCAGCTAGACCACGTTTGTTCACGGAGCCCGCACCACTGTATCCAGAGGACAAGTGGGGCTATGACTGCATGTTGCGGTTGACTAGAGAAGCGGTGAGCACTGGCAACTGGACTATCTTGTCCAGCTTATTTCCCCTAATTCACAAGCAAACACAAGTAGGACCATTCATGCCCAAACGAAACAACTACACATGCTTTAAATTCTCAACGGATACGGATACGGTAACGGATACGGAGGGGCTGAAAACTCTGTCTAAAACCATGCATGAGCACTCGGGAATTGACAATCCGCTGGACAGCTGGATGACCTCAGTGTTTGGGAAATGGAAGGGGTTTTTCATGTCTGCAATGTTTTCTACTGCCACTTTTTAGCGATACTGGTCACCTGCGGTTGTTGTCTCATTCCTTGCGCCAGAGGACTGCTGGAAAAGGTAATAACGAGGGCAGTGGACCCCAGAACGGTCGTTCCAGTGGCCATGATGCCATTGATGGACTTAGAAGCGGCCAAATGGGCCGAGGAGTGACACAACACGAAGTGTGGTGACCTTTCTTTTTGAAAGGTCAAGAGAGGGAATGTGGGAATAAAGAAAATACTTTACTGCTACAATATAGCCTTCATCATTAACACTGCATTAAAATGTTTATTAAAGCTACTGGCATTAGACTAAAACTTTTATTAAAGGTGCAGCTATAATCATTGTATACACACATTGCATATTGTGCTCATGACAGAGTTGATGCTCAGTCTATTCAAGGTCTTAAGCTTCGTTGGGCACGATGTCCCGATGATCTATTGTGTAAGTGACTTGGAGCAGCAGAAGGTTAAACCGCATACACGCTTACAAACACAAATGATTTAAACATAGGCCAGGCCGAGGGCCTGGAATTCATTTAGCTTCTAACTGCATTTGAGCTGCCTAGTAACAAGTGACAGAAGAAGAGTCAAGAAATTGTAAGTCCCCAGGAATCATCTGGAAGGTGAAACAAATTGTCATGTATGGAAGAATGTGACAGAAAGAGGAACGTCTCTGTCTGTTTTTATGCTGATATGGTGATGGTGTATATCTTACCCTGGGTGTGTTTAATAAAATTAAAAGTGTTGCTCACACACATAAAGAACATTGAGATCAAGTAAATTAAGATTAATTAAAGATTAAGTAAAGTTAATATAAAGGACAGAGCCCAGAACATGATATTTTGAACCAACTTTGAATAATTAAGGGAACAATAGATGCACACAGTAGATTATTGAGGTGTAGCAGAGAGAGGCGTTTTGTTTTCTATCCTTTACAGGAGAAGATTTCAGGACCACAGCGACTACAGGGGTGGCGAGAATCCTGGAAGCCCCAGACCGAACGGAACCAACCAGAGAAAGGGGAACCAAAAGAAGCACAGAGCACAGAGAACCATAGTTCCAGAAAATGTGTTGTTTAGGAGATTAAAAGCTCGTTAGACACAGGTTAAATGTGAGCATAAAAGTAATGAAGAGTAATGAGAGGGACTTTAGGAACAGTTGCAGGATTTCTATGTTATTTTGGTGTTTACCTTGGTGTTCATCTGAACAATAGACTGGACTGGACTCATAACTCAGACGCCCTCTACAGGAAAGGGCAGAGCAGGCTGTACCTGCTGCGGAGACTCAGGTCATTTGGAGTGGAGGGCCCACTCCTGAAGACCTTCTATGACTCTGTCGTGGCTTCTGCTATCTTTTATGGTGTGGTCTGCTGGGGCGGCAGCATCTCTGCTGGGGACAGGAAGAGACTGAACAGGGTGATCCGAAGGGCCAGCTCTGTTCTAGGATATCCTCTGGACCCAGTGGAGGTGGTGAGTGACAGGAGAATGGTGGCTAAGCTGTCATCACTGTTGGACAACATCTCCCACCCCATGCAGCAGACTGTGACAGCACTGAGCAGCTCCTTCAGTGGGAGACTGCGGCACCCACGGTGTGGGACGGAGAGATTTCGCAGGTCTTTCCTCCCCACTGCTGTCAGACTCCATAATAAAGACTTTAACTGATCAAACACACACATCCATACATATGCAATAATACTAAGTGCAATAATCCTTTCTGTCATCGTTGTATTTTTACTCAGTTGTATATAGTATTTGTATTTGTATTCTATTTTTATCTTATTGTATATTTATTTTATTTTATTCTACTGTATATAGTATTTTATTTTATTCTATTCTGTACAGTTGTGTACTGTATTTATTCTTATTGTATCCTAATTTTTGCCTCATAACTTTTGCACTGTCCACTTCCTGCTGTGACAAAACAAATTTCCCACGTGTG
The DNA here is from genome assembly GCF_057381845.1 of Rhamphochromis longiceps. Classification (NCBI taxonomy): domain Eukaryota; kingdom Metazoa; phylum Chordata; class Actinopteri; order Cichliformes; family Cichlidae; genus Rhamphochromis; species Rhamphochromis longiceps. The sequence continues at coordinate 63,671,756 of NC_140559.1, read as the reverse complement.
GGACTAATAAAGGTTATCTTATCTTATCTTATCTTATCTTATCTTATGTAAATTGCCCAAACACAGTATTCAGGCCGGATATGCTCTACACGTTAAAGGGGGCAAAGAAACCAGGACTAAGTTTGGAAGATGAAATGGGCTAACTCCATGGAGGATGTTTCCAAAGATTGACAAAATAATCTAGGGCCTTTTACCAGAAAAGCTGATTGTATCTGTTTGGAGTTTACAGTGAGCACTGAGGGAAGTCAGGAGTGGGTTTAAATTGGGATTCTGGGTAAAAAAGGGGGTGTAGGAAGTAGATTTAGGACATTTCACATTTCACAGGTGCTGTCTTAGAGCTTGATTTATTTGTTGTGGATAGAAGTAATTATGACGGAATAATAAGGAAACATTGAAAACATACAACCCGTTGAGGGGGCAGATAGGGTTGGGCAATTGAAAGGTTTCATTTTGTTTAGCATAATCTCTTTTGTTATATTTTAGCCTTTTAACATGCAGGTAAACTTAATGGGATAAATTAGGAATTATGTCGTGTTTCTTAGCAAACACGAAAAGGGGGAGAACTGTCATGTAATTAATATATTCTTAGTGCTTATTTTCTGATTATATAGTTTTATGTACTTTAATAATGAAGGTTTGTAAAGCAAGGCCACTTTTGACTCACAAACTAAGTGCTCAGCCAGACTGAAAAACAGGAAGTTAGTGTAGAAATATACAAGCATATTAATAAATACAGGAAGCCAGACAGAAAAGAGGAACTTGTACCATATAAGGAGTTGTTGAAACTGTGTGACGTGTAAAGTACCAAAATAACACCTATATAAGACACATTTTTAGATTCTAATGTTAGAGATCCTGCAACTGGCGAGACCTCTTCCCTCTGACCCCTCCCCAAACCCTCAAACCCTCCTACCCACCTCGACATACAAACTCTGTGTGGCTTCACGTGTTCTGTTGATGTTTACATGATCGAAATAACTTGAACACAAACAAAAACAAACAAAGAGGAAGACCGCACCGGAAGGAAAAAACTACAAGTCCCAGCATCCTCTGTGTTTAGGGAGCAGTAGTGAAAGTGAAAGTATTGAGCCTCCATTGAGAGGAGGAGGAAGGTGGAGCTGAGGCAGGTGAGTGTTAACATGAATATGTTTCTTCTTACGACATAAAATAATTCCACGCTGTTCGTGTCTGTGGGTGAAATGTGAGGCCGGTCGGCTCCTCTGAGCGCTGGTTTCCTGTAAGTAGAGAGGAAGTGAGTTTAGCTGAGCCTCCGTTTAGTGTGAGAGAGCAGGAGGAGAGTGAGAGCTGTGCTGAGGCAGGGTGAGTGTTAACACCGCTCTGACATTACTGTGTCTCTGTGGCGGGAACAACAGGCTCCGTCAGTGGAGGCAAAAATAATCAGACTTTGGTTTTTCAAAGGAAACAACTTTATGTCGGAAGTTCCCGCACGCTCATTGGATAACGATGTGTCAATCTCGAGCTATTAGCCAATGAGCGTGCGGATTCACAGAAAGACCCGCCTTTATCACGGGACTTTAAAAACTACAATGGCGACAGAAACTCCGTGAGTGGAGTTCAGGGTGACGTTATGAAACTGTGACGTTTGAGCCACTTCCTGTTCTCAGTCCCAGCGTCCTGATCACCGAGGTTTCTGTTGCTCTGATATCTGATATTGATTATATTTCATTTCATTTCTTTATTTATTTCACACGTGGTTCAACAGTGTTTTGTTTCCTACATACAGATCCTCCTTCCCATTAATATAACACTGCACCCATGGGTGAAAAGGAACAGGAAGAAGAAAAAATTCTTCTCAGCACCTGCCCCCTATCTGCAATGTAATTATTCTTACAAGAGGGCGCCAACAACCCAAAAATCCCTCTAACATGTATCTTTATGTAACAATGCAAAACTAAACAACAAATCAGGATAATCAGCAATATACAGCACTACTAAATGTCAATGACGATTTTTCCTTCCACATTTAGCCCAAATTACTTTCATGTTCTTCATATTGATTTATCCTTTTAAGTATGTAACACATTCTAAACAGGCTGTAGCATAAACATCAAACACAGCTGAAGCAGTTTTTGGATGGTTGGCTTCAAATGATCCGTCGGTTTGAAAAGTAAAAACAATTTAAAAAAAGGTGAAGCTGATGCAGGGTGAGTGTTAACACCAGGACTTTAGAGGGAAGAAGAGTCACAGCTCAGCATGTTGTTGACGGGTTGTTGTTCAATCGGGGGAAGACATCTGAATCATTGCAGGGGGAATGGCTTTCACAACTTTAATGAATTTACTCTGAGTACATGATATGCCATAATTATCTATGAATTTGTTATATGTTAACACATTTCCGTCATTGTCTAAAAGGTGTAAAACCGTCCAAATGCCATGATCCATCCAATCCTTATAAAAGATGGATTTTCTTTTATCGTATACATCTGTTGTTCCAAATCTTCTCGAAAATTATTTTGGGGAAATAAAACCAAAATACCGTTTGAATTATTGTTTCATTGTCGTTGCCAACATTTCATTACTAATGATTTCAGTAATAGTTTTGAAGAAAAATTATTTTATTTCTTTCCAGAAGAATTTATAAAAGATTGCAGTCAAGCCATCCTGACCAGGAGCTTTGTCCATTTTCAGTTTGTTTAAGGCTTGATCTCAGTCATCCAGTGATATATCAGAATCACAAATTTCTCTGAATGCAGAATCGATTTTTGGAGTATAAGATTCAATCTGATCAAAAAACTTAATGAATCAGTGATTAAATATTTCGAGGAGTATAAATTTGAGTAAAATTTATGTTTTTCTTCCGCTATAGTCTTATGATTTGTGCATTCCTCCCCATTTACGATTATTGTATTAATAGATTTCTTTTCTTGCCTCCGTTTCTCCAAATTGTAGAAATATGAAGCACTTTTTCACCTTCTTCTATCCATTTTGCACGAGCTCTAATGTAAGCTCCATGAGCCTTTTTCTTGTATAGATCATCTAATTGAGTAAAGACAACAGGGATTTCTTATCAGCCTCTGACATAAAATGTCTATTACAATAGTTATTTATATCGTAAAGTAATTTACTTTCAAATTCCTTCTGTTGTCTACTTTTCATTTTACTAAACGTAATTGAAAATTCTCTAACTTTAAATGAAAAAAGTCCCATCTATGTATGTAATTGCCAATTGTTACATTGTTGTAAATGTTATGGAGGAGCTCTTTAACTATCTTAACATACCCGTCATCAATTAATAGATCTGCATTTAATTTCCAGTAATCTTTTTTAAACTGCGTTTTATTTTCAGGGTTAAGTTTAAAAGTAATAATACTGTGATCTGTCAACAGGGCTGCTGAGATGGAAACATGTGAAACATCTATATAGTAAAGTCGACCCAACCACAGTATGGAATACCAGGAGTGCCATAATGAATTAATTAAATGCACCATTGAATAATAAATTAAATGTGACAATAATAAATTTTAATTTGAAATAATTAATTAAATAAATAATTTTTGACACATTTAATTAATTATTTATTTATTTCACGTTTTAATTAATTATTGCCACATTTAAATAATTATTTAATGGTGTATTTAATTAATTCATTTTGGCACAGTTGACTCCTTCAGGTCTCACCATAAATTTATTTTATGTGTCAACCTCACCCATCAAACCCAGGGGGCGGGGTTAATGCTGATCGAGTCAGAACCATTGCTTTGGCCTGGTGGCCATTGTTTTTAGAAGGCGTTACTGCACACCAACAACTGCCATGTGGAAACTAACAGAACTGAACTTTGAAAAACCCTGTTTGTGTTTGTGTGTGGGATGGACTCAAGCGCAGACAAGGCAGCTAGAATACAGTTCCGTTTTTTACTATACAACACCAGGTGCAAATATATACAAGTGAGATGGCAGGGGGAATCCAGGGCACAGGGAAATCCGGGAAAGGAGCTCTTCACACACGAGGGACTTCATAAAAAACACAGCACACCAAGGGTTCCAGGGAAACGGAATTCCTGTTTACAGACAACAAGTGATTAATCCAAAGGGTCAGCGATACGAAAAGGCAACAAGAGACTAGTACTCCGGAGCTTACTACCGAGGTTACTCAATAGTCCAGCGACGAGATGTTTCCAGCCTCTGCCTTAAGTAGTGGATGAGTTTAGGCAATGAGCCACAGATGTGTGATTAACTTCAGGTGCAAGGGCCAGGGGCGGGAGCCCGCAATGAGCTCCGCCCTGGCGAGACACAGCTAGCGTGAGAGAGGTAGATGTAAACAAGAAACATATGTAGCCAACCTGAGTCAGCCGGGCAGACACGGGGACCATGACAGTTTGTGTCTCACCAAATACCGTTTTAATATTTTTTAGCCGAGAATGTAGCGGTTTAATCTTCAGATGTCTGGTCGGTTTGTCAAGATACAGCTTTTTTGCAAAAGTGCTTCGATGATTTCGGAGATGTCTGCCCAGCCCAGTCTCACGGCAAAGCGTGGGACAGACCCGCTCGCCTCGCAAGCAATCGAGCTGCTATTACCACCGACAAAGCGCAGGCCGGTACACAGCTGTAATAACCCCCGCTGCACACTGACTTCATTTACAGAGGTTATATTTATCGTGTTTTTATTTCCTGATGTTCGTATGTGTCATACGTGTTCCAGTCACCAATTCTGAATTATAACTAACATTAAAAACATGTTTAAGGAGGAGAGAGAGCAAAAAGATTCGATTAACATCTGATGTTTGGGTTTTTGTTCAATAATCAGCGTGACCTGATAAACGCATAAAAGAAATAACGTTGGTGTTTCCGTCATGTAGTAACTGTTAGGTTTAACTGTACAAAGGTGGTTCGACACTATGAAACACACACAGACTTCATGATGTTCGCCTCATTTTTTTATTGTGAATATTAATCATGAGGGTAAACGGCCCTGTACACCACGGAGCGAGGTCAGCATGTCCACCATATCTTCAGCTCTCTGAGTTAACCCATCAAACTAATCTAACGCTCATCTATGAATAATTCACGGCTCATATCAATATTATTTTACAGAAAATCATCCTTATTACTGCCAACTATTCCAGATACCATCAAATGTTAAAGGAAAATATCAGGATGAGTGTCTGTGAGCTGAGAAGGACGTGAAGCGAGCAGTTTATCCCAGAGCTGAAGCTGCTCTGTGTGCAGAGATGAGCTCAGATTCCTGCTGTGATTGATCAACAGTCACAGAAATGTAGACTTGTAGTTATTACTGCAGTATGGTCACAGCAGATACTGATAAACATGTATTATGAGGATGGATGATCAAGTTTCTCACTCTCTCCTTTAAATCTCAGTTTTTTCTTCTTCACAGTTTATCTGTTAATTTATTAATGAATAACACTGAAAGAGTTTCTGTTATATTTCCCCTTGAACATCAGCTTATTAGGGCGGCATTAGGAAATAGCCCCCCTCCAAAGAATGAATAAATGAATGATGATAATAATAAAATGATTCAAAAGCAGAGCTCAGAGTGGTAGAATGGTCAAACATGGATCCACGGGTGGTTCAACTGCATTTGGTGACGTGACTAAAGCAAATCTTTCAAATAATCCCACCATCAACGGGATGTTGTCTCCTTTACTACGGTTACTTTACTTGGTCACCGTGTGAATTTCTTTGAAATGAACCAAATTCTTTTATTTGTCGGTTGTTGCATATTTAACCTCTACAGTCAGGAAAGGAGGAGATGAGGCCTCAACAATGTTGGGTTGTAGCTGTGGTTCAGGTTAGAGTGAGTGTCCATGGAATAAATGTAAGTCAGTGAACTGGAAACATGACTGTGTTCAAACTTTGTTTCCTTTTTATAATGAGTCTAATCAAAGGTGGACAGAAGTATCTCCACTGTGACTTTTCTGTGTCACCATCAGAGCTTCTGCACAGTGTTTCTGGGGCAGATAACATTGCAGCATTATGGAGACATTATGGAGACAAAAAGAAAAGCGTCTGGACTTCTTTAAGTTAAACTTAAAGAAATCCAGACGCTTTTCTTGGACTGTTCAGTGTTGAGTCTCATTCACACACTCCCTCAGACTCTTCACACACACTGATTTGCTGACATAAACACACTCCTGTGTGCTCTCTTGGCTTCACACACACACTGAGGACCATCTACAGACTGTGAGCTCCGTCTTCTTTGTCTTTGGAGCCGAACTCTGACAAAGTTAGGAACAAAACTTTCTCCAGCGTGTGAACTTTCCTCCTAGACTCAGTCTGAGCAGTCAGACCACATATTTCTAAAGCAGCACATGAAGGTGTGGCTCACACACACACAGGTGAAGGAAACAGCTGCAGTATTAAAAGCTGCTTCACTGTCTACAAATATATGAACTGAATGTTTCTTTCAGGCTGTAAAAACCTTATTTATCCTCCATTACAGTCCTGCATTCAGAGCATTACTTCTGTTATATTAGTACATGTATTTTATTCTGATGAACACATGAAACTCTGAGCTGGATTGAATCCATTGAATCAGAGTCCAGGACTCAGACTAAACACACTGAATGTGTCCTGAGCTCGGCCGCTGTTCCACAGTAACTGCTGTCAGAGTCACTGTTACTGAGTTAGCTTAGCTAGCAGAGCAGCTAGCAGTTAGAGTATGAACTCTGTAAGCAGTCAGCTCGGTCCTGGACATGGTTACTGACATAAAGCTGCTCTCTGCAGCCATGTTTGACCTGCTGCTTTGTAGGACTACAGTAATGGAGGATTTGGAGGCTGAACTGGGCTCTGTGACACTTTTTGTAGTGAACTGATGAAAGCTGCGTCTCAGATGGATGTTAGTCCAACACATCAGACACGACCTCTGCAGCTCTCAGTTGATGTGCACATGAATGATTTGTGTTTCCTCTGCAGGTGAAGGTAGAAAGTGTGTGTGAGCTGATGTGAACTGAGCAGCATGGATCAGTGTGAGGACAGAGAGGAGGGAGTCCCTCCCTCTAAAAGCACTCTGTGTGGGGAACATGAGAGCCAGACCAAAGCTCAGAGGTGAGATGACCATCTCTAACTGTCCATGACTCTTCTCCATGTCACAGCTCAGCACTCACATCACTGCTCCATCATTATTCACACTCATACCTCTGTGTGTGTTGTTTTAAAGCCCAGAGCTGTGGGGCGTACCAGGCTCAGCTGGACATAACCCTGAAACTAATCCAGAGCCTGGACCTGAACCCAGCTGTGTTTCCTTAAAGAGCAACGAGTCGAAGGATGTTGCTGTATGCTTTAAAGGCTGTTCTTCTGCTGCTGAGAGGTAATGTGTGTCTAGATGTTGTTCCTGACTCTGTATTTCTGAATAAATCCTCATGTTTAATATCAGCTCAGCTCTTTTTCACACACATTTCTATGTTGGTATGTGAAGCGGTGTGTGTTGGAGTGTTTCCACAAACACAGCAGTCAGAGTGGAAAGAGTGGATGTTGTAGGAGGTGTTTGTGTAGTGAAGAGGCTGAGTGTCTGTAGGACTCCAGCTGCTCCAGCAGGTGTCTCCTTTGTGCTTTGCTTCAAACACAGTGTAGGGAGGAGCTTCCACTCAGGTCTTTCAGGTGTTGCTGGATGGAGGAGGACAAATAGTTTTTCCCTTCAGTGACACTTCAGCAGCTCAATGTTCTGGGAGATGTTTGTCTTTATGAAGGTTTATGGATTCTTGTTCTTACTTTGGTTAAACTGAGCAATACATTTTCCATCTAACATTTAAAGTAAATTTCCAGGTGAATAAAAGATCTGCAGCTGCAGCCTCTGTGATGTTTCACAGTCTGAAAGTAACAAATTCAACCAGAGTTCAAACAAAGGCTTAATATACGTGTGTGTTTGATATAATGCCAACAAGTACAAACAGGTGTTCTTACAGGTCTTAATCACAGAGCTCTGATAAGTCTGGTGACTTTCACACTCAGCAGTTTTGCTGCCTTTTATTTTATATTGGCCTTTTTAAAGCCCTTCAAAGTCTCCCACATTCATACAGAGCTTTTAACACCAAACTCCTTTACAGTCCTTCTCCTCTCACACACGATCACACGACTGATTTGTCTGCAGCAGCTGTGTTACTGCTAGTATTTTATTATGTGTGTAATCTCCTCATATTGTTCCTGTGGTTTAGTTTGACTTCCTTCTGCAAACTCAGCTGCTCTGTTGCTGATACACGTCTCCATGAATATGATTGATCAGATGCTGCCAACACCATGTGTTTCATGTGAGCGCTCAGCTGAAACCCTGGGTTGACTTATCGAGTTAATAACAAGCTTCACGTGACTGTGAATGCTAAAGTGAATCAGATAAAGGAAAGAGACCCTGCTAATGTTGGACTCACTTCTTAGTGTAGATCCCAGGAGGAAGTTCAACATAGCCATTCTTTGTGCTAGCTCGACCAAACCTGAGACCACAGTGCAGGATAATGATCATCATCTGTCTCTGTCAAGGACATTTAAAATCCACAAATAACAAACATAATTATATTTGATCATTAAAAATGATGATTAAACAAAGTGTCAAACATACTTAAGTAGAAGGACTGATGTTTGTGTTAAAATACCCTCTTAAAGCTGAAATAATGATTCAGCTTCTTTACTCAAGTAAAGGTAAAAGAGTCCAGGCTCTGAAATGTACTCACAGTATTAAAGTAAAAACGCCATCTTTGAAGGAAATTTCTGCCAGTTTTTGTGCAAAGTTACCTGAATTTCTACCTCCAACATTAATATGAGAAAATTATCTGAACTTTTATTCTAATGAATTTAATCAGCTTGAACATTTTGTAGCACAAAAGTAGAAAAAACCCAAAGGGAATCAAAAATAGCTCCGTTTGCTGTTGCCTGCATTGTAGATGGGCGGCTTTGCCTCAACACCTAAACAGGAAAATGAGTTTAGTCAAGTATTAAAGTGGGATTGAAGAGGTGAGGAAACCAGAGATCAGGTGTTGTGGTGCAGCATTAAGATAAGATGGGGCCTGATTATTTAAGACCTTGTATGTGAGGAGCAGCCAATGAAGGGAAGCCAAAACAGGAGAAATCTGCTCTCTCTTTCTAGTCCCTGTCAGGACTCTTGCTGCAGCATTTTGGATCAGCTGAAGGCTTTTCACTGAGTTTTTAGGACATCCTGATAATAATGAATTACAGTCGTCCAGTCTGGAAGTAATAAATGCATGAACTAGTTTTTCAGCGTCACTCTTTTTAGCATTTTTTAACAACAAGCTTCTATCTATTAGGGCTCTTGTCTCGCCGACTGCTGCCTCAGATCAGAGTCTTTCTCCTGTGTGCTCAGCTGTCTTAGAGCAGTTTGATCCCGTCTCCCTTAATGACTTGACTGCGGTAGTTCGTAACCTAAGATCATCACACTGCCCCTCTGATTGTCGCCCCCCAACTACTCTTTCAAGGATTGTCAGGTTGGAGATCGGCCTATAATTAGCTAAGACAGCTGGGTCTAGGGATGCTTTTTAAGTAAAGGTTTAACTACAGCCAGCTAGGGATGGGTACCGTTTAGATTTGAAAACCTGCTAAATCAGAATCAGTTGCTGATGATGGCTTTTTTCTTTTCCATCAATCACGTATAATCTTAACTCAAAGTGAACATAGACTTGATTGCTCAGATCAGCCAATTCAAAATGCTAATTCAATCAACTCTGAGTTCATGGCTAGACTCAGTTTGTTGGCCCTGCACCTTAAAACTATTCCCTGTTTGTCCCTCGTGTTTTTTGGATATTGTTTTCACATCTTATGTCACGGCTAGCGGGGCGAGCCATGTTGAATTTAATAAAGGACCCAAGATGCAGACACTGCTGTGAAGTGAGTGAGCTTTATTGAAACGGTGAAGTGCAGTGGAGATGGCCTGTGCAGAAGCTAAGATAACCTCTACTGAAAAACTAAAAAACTAACCTGAAACCTTAAACGGAGACACGGGGAGACAACACAGACGAACCAGCAACAAGCAGGAGAAAACAAAGGGCTCATATACACAAAAGAGCCATCAGGGAATGAGAAAAGGGAGACACAGCAGGATTAATTGGACATAACCAGACAAGGGGAAGCAAAAGTAGACACACTAACATAGGACATGGCACTGTCAAAATAAAACAGGAAGTGAACACAGAGACACAATACTAACACAGTACAGAGGGAACACAGAAACCAAAACCTCAGAACTAGAAAATCTTAATCAGAATGAAATTGTAACAAAAGACAATAACAATCAAAACAAAACCACTGAGTCCACAGACTCGGGACATACATCGGCTCAAACTGTGGTCATAAATATTTTGTACTTGTAAATCAGACTGTGGAGTTTTGAACTGAGTTTTGTAACATTGTGAAACAAAATATCTGGAAAGTTTATGTTTTTGCGTTCATTGATTTGTGTGTGCAAAAATGTAAAAATGTAATAAATGTAAGAAACATTAGAACTACTTTTGCTGACACAAAGTTTGGCGAGCACTGCAAGTTGTCCCTTTAAACCAGTCACTGATATAAAGAGAGCACCTTGTTCCAGGGCATCTGAGCATGGAGGGAAAGCTTTATGCAGGAGATGGTAAGAGCTGTTGGGACTAAAGAAACTGAGCAGAAAACTACAGACATCTGGAAACTGAGTTGTTAATTCTCAGTGGGATCAGCAGGACTAGCAAAGCTCCACCATGACAGTCATCTGATTGACTGAACCCATCCAAACATCACTTCATGGACCTTTAGCTTGTGTCTGTGTGTGGACAGACATAACATGAGCTAATTATACATTACTCCTCCACAGAGTGGACCAGCAGAGAGCAGAGGTTTCCACTGGTCAGTCTGCACAGCAACATCAAACACACCTGGACTCTGTGGTTATGGTTTGTAGTACTACGTTTACATTTGTTCTTTTCAGTCACCTCTATGCTGCACTTTGTGGACCAGAGGATTGTCAGTGTGTCCAACATAAATCAGAGTTTGGGCTCCATGATGTCAGTCAGATTGGGGTGACTGTAGCTCAGCAGGGGAGCAGGTCAGCTACTAGTCAGAAGGTTTGTGAATCAAACCCTGGCTGGCAAATGTACTGGGTAACGTACTAAACCCAAGCTGCCCTCTGATGCATCCATCAGAGTGTGAAAGAAAGTATTTAAGCATAGAACAATGTGCTTGGTTGAATGAGGCATGTTGTATAAATGCTTTGTGTGCACAGAGTATCAAAGAGAGCTATATAAGAACCAGTCCATTTACCACTGGGTAATTCATATAGTCTTCTTTTCCAGCGGCTGGAGGACAACATCACCATGTTTGTGAAGAACGAGCTGAAGAAGATCCAGAAGCTTCTGAGTCCAGATCACCCAGAAACTTTAAAGAGCCAGATGGAGGATGAGGAGATGTTTGAAGGAGAGGATGAAGATGAAAGAAAGAGCTGCAGAGAAGCATTTCTGAAGATCACACTCCACTTCTTGAGGAGACTTAAGCAGCATGAGATGGCTGACCATCTGCAGAGCAGTAAGAGAATTTCTCTAAAGACTGAATATTGATCTTTCCTAATAGCTCAAGAAATGGACCAATAGACATTCATCCTTTCAGGGTACTGAAAGGCTATGATATTTATTATATAATATTTTTTTCTGAATTTCTTACCTTCAGAAATATTTGCTCCACTCTGTAAACGAGAACTTAAAGCCCAACTGAAGAAGAAGTTCCAGTGTGTGTTTGAGGGCATCGCTAAAGCAGGAAGCCCAACCCTCCTGAATCAGATCTACACAGAGCTCTACATCACAGAGGGAGGGACTGCAGAGGTCAATGAGAAACATGAGGTCAGACAGATTGAAACAGCATCCAGGAAACCAGACAGACCAGAAACAACAATCAGACAAGAAGACATCTTTAAAGCCTCACCAGGAAGAGACGAACCAATCAGAACAGTGCTGACAAAGGGAGTGGCTGGCATTGGGAAAACAGTCTTAACACAGAAATACAGCCTGGACTGGGCTGAAGACAAAGCCAACCAGGACATCCAGTTCATATTTCCATTCACTTTCAGAGAGCTGAATGTGCTGAAAGAGGAAAAGTTCAGCTTGGTGGAACTTGTTCATCACTTCTTTAATCAAACTAACGAATCAGGAATCTGCAGGCTTGAAGACTTCCAGGTTGTGTTCATACTTGATGGTCTGGATGAGTGTCGACTTAATTTGGACTTCAACAAAACTAAAATCCTGACTGAAACCAGAAAGTCCACCTCATTGGATGAGCTGCTGACAAACCTCATCAGAGGGAACCTGCTCCCTTCTGCTCGCCTTTGGATAACAACACGACCTGCAGCAGCCAATCAGATCCCTCCTCAGTGTGTCGACATGGTGACAGAGGTCAGAGGGTTCACTGACCCACAGAAGGAGGAGTACTTCAGGAAGAGATTCAGAGATGAGGAGCAGGCCAGCAGGATCATCTCCCACATCAAGAAAGCTCGAAGCCTCCACATCATGTGTCACATCCCAGTCTTCTGCTGGATCACTGCTACAGTTCTGGAGGATGTGCTGAAAACCAGAGAGGGAGCAGAGCTGCCCAAGACCCTGACTGAGATGTACATCCACTTCCTGGTGGTTCAGGCCAAAGTGAAGAGGATCAAATATGATGGAGGAGCTGAGACAGATCCACACTGGAGTTCAGAGAGCAGGAAGATGATTGAGTCACTGGGAAAACTGGCTTTTGATCAGCTGCAGAAAGGAAACCTGATCTTCTATGAACCAGACCTGACAGAGTGTGGCATCGATATCAGAGCAGCCTCAGTGTACTCAGGAGTGTTCACACAGATCTTTAAAGAGGAGAAACAACTGTACCAGAACAAGGTGTTCTGCTTTGTTCATCTCAGTGTTCAGGAGTTTCTGGCTGCTCTTCATGTCCACCTGACCTTCATCAACTCTGGACTCAATCTGCTGGAAGAGCAAGAAACAACTTGGAAGGTGTTTCAAACAAGAAAATCTTCAGAGAAATACTTCTACCAGTGTGCTGTGGACAAGGCCTTACAGAGCCCCAATGGACACCTGGACTTGTTCCTTCGTTTTCTCTTGGGTCTGAAGACTAATCAAACTCGTTTGCAAGGCCTCATGACACAAACAGGAAGTAGCTCAAAGAGCAATCAAGAAGCAGTTCAGTACATCAAGAAGAAGCTCAGTGAGAATCTGTCTGCAGAGAAAAGCATCAATCTGTTTCACTGTCTGAATGAACTGAATGATCGTTCTCTAGTGGAGGAGATCCAACAGTCCCTGAGTTCAGGACGTCTCTCCACAGATAAATTGTCTCCTGCTCAGTGGTCAGCTCTGGTCTTCATCTTACTGTCATCAGAAAAAGATCTGGACGTGTTTGACCTGAAGAAATACTTTGCTTCAGAGGAGGCTCTTCTGAGGCTGCTGCCAGTGGTCAAAGTCTCTAAAAAAGTTCTGTAAGTTATAAAGTTTTTATTATTTAATTTGGTTGGTATGTTATGGAAAACACACTGCATCAACTTCTGTTTTGTTTTTGTCAAAATCACTGTAATATAATCACTGTACCTTTATATACACGTGATTTGTATTAATGTTGCTGCCCTCTTGTGGCTAAAGTGTAATTATGTTATTGTTATTAGGGAGGATTTGAGAGTAACATGCCAAGTGAGTCAGCACCTTCGCTTTAGCTTAAAAATCCAAATTCTTACGTCATCAGTTATAGTTGCATGTATTCATTATCATAACTTAACCTTTAATATTGATGTCTTAAAATTATTTTGAGTAAACTAATGTTAAGGTTCAAATATTGGGGAAGGAGAGTACAAACAACCATGGTCCAGAACTTGGTCAAACAATTGATTTTAATGAAATACACGCGTGGGAAGACCAGCTCCGTTCGCAGACCGGGCTGATCTCCGACTTAATCAAAGCATAAACAGATATTTTATACCATCAGGGCTTGAATTTAATGACGCCCCCTCATACGTCACAAACAGAATATATGCATACGTCAAATCAAAACCACAATGACTTTTAACACAGTTTAAAAGAACATTATCTCCTATCTTCATGGCAGGTACTTCCTGTCACTGCCGGATGCTCGCTTATCATCTTGACACATCAGCAGCAGTTCTGCGACAAACTGCTCTTTTGCAACCCCGAGCAAAACATGATTAAACTTCCACCTATAAATGATTCTCTTTAACTAAGTGTGTGTCTCGTCCTTAAAGGCTCCTCAAAATAACCTGCACTTAGACTCTGCTTTCGGTTTCAGTTCTGCATAAGGCACACTCTTCAAACCTGCAACTTCCTGTCAGCCTGCAACTTAGTCTTTCTGAAAGACACACACTGTTTAAACATCTGAATGCAATATCAATTCTGTAGATTATATTATTAATGCAATGGTAATGATGATGATTATTAACAATAGCAGCAAGATATCTCTCCAATCTCAATACTCCCTCTCTCGACCTCTGGAACACCAGAGGTCGCAATACATTGTGTTGGGTCACTCCTCGGCCCACTCAGCTGCTTCCATGTCCATCCATGGCATCATGGACATCGGGGTCACCACTCCCGCTCTGACCCTCTCTAGCCGTCCTCTGGCTCAGCAAATCAGACAACCTCATGTCATCTAAGTGGTCCAGTAATAAACACCAGCTCCCCCTCGAGAACACTCCATGCATAAGATTAGGTTTTTTCTGCGTCCCTCTCTTGTGGTCCATCATGCCTCGGGCCTCCAGGATCCTCACCCCCCTGTGGTCGCCGAGATCTTGTGTAAAGCAAACCAAACACCTTTTCCTGCACCTCCCTAACTTATCATCTTTGGGACTCTTTAATCAAAAGCCTGATCCTAATTATCTTCTTGACTTATTGACTTGTATTTATATATATTCTTCAACGTTACTCATCATTTTAAAACTCTTAAAACGCTGCTTTCACGTCCCTGCATGCGTTTCCTGTCGCTTGCCTTATCTAATCATCAACATCCTGTACACAGAACTCTCGCTGCTGCAAGGCCTCCACTCTGACCTAGAATCTCCTTTCACAAGAAAATCATTATAAGCGCCTATTCTACTAAAAGATCCAAAAAAAAACAACCACTTTAATCAATTAAGTTTAAACATATAAGCAATTACTCCTGCATACATTTTATCATAGCTAAACGCTGCCTTGAAACAACTCCTGTGTGTTAACACTAACTTCATTTTAAAACTCACATTTCCTATGTTATAACCTGTTTTTGGTACAGCCTTTTTATTTCATCTTGCTCCTTTGATGTAACAATACCTTCTCATTCTAGTTTATCAGACTTAACCAAAATATATGCTTTCCTTCCTTTGGTCCTTCTCTAAAGCAAGAAACTCCTATTCAGTTCCTCTTTTCTGTCACTTGTTACAGGGCCAGCTCAAGTTCAGTTAAACGCTAAATTAATTTGAGGCCTTTTGCCTGGAATCAATACTGTCATGTGTGTTTATGGACTCTGTGTCTGTAAGCGTGTGCAATCCTTCAATAACTCATATCATCCTCACAGTAGATTGGCTAATCATAGCGCTAGCCAAAGGCTCGTGACCCACAAGAGACGAATTGAGCCACAACTCCCTTAAAGGCACAAAATGCAATATGTATAAAAAGTCATTTCTACGTATAAGCTCTCCCCTTTATCCTAAAAATAAATCTATGTAATATCTGTATGTGTGTCTTCTATTCATTAATGTAATTGTCAGTTATTTTCTCTCTTTATTTTACCTTCTTTTTGTTTACCTCTTTGTTTGTGACGTGGACATCCCTAAACCATCCTGAGTTCCGGCTTCAATTTCAACCCAATTGTACCCTCTATTCTCGCAGTCGAACTCGTCTGGGCTTCACCTTCCCACTGGCCCCTGTGCCCTTCTCTTAGTGTCCTTTGTTGTCTTGTGATCCCCAGCAAACACAGTCTGTTTCTTCTCTGTTTCTTCTCCGTTGCTCTTTTCAGTATTTTCCTTTTAGATTAAATCCCAGCCTGGCAAAATATCCCATTCAGTGTCTTTAAACAGTTATGTCACACTGTTCTTACCAGCCTGCAGTTCACCGTGCATTTTCCATCACGTGCTTTTCTTCCATGCTGCTGCTGGTATCGTCAGTGTAGTTTCAGTTGCACTGTCTTTTGCCTGCTGTTAATTCTTGAAGTCCACGATGTTCTGTCGGTCTTCATCAGGAGATTAACTGTCCTATGAGCTTCTTCTCAGGATCGGGACAAGTGGGAGGTCAAGCTGTAAAATTTTAAGCCAAAATCTGGCCTGTTTTCCTCCCAATTCTGTTAATCAATGGTTTTGTACTCAAGATTCTAGGTTGAAAGAAGTCCACCTGTATTGACACACTAAAGCATACAATTAATATCCTTTTCATTTCTTTTCTTAAAACCTCCATTTGCTTCATCTGCCTGGAGTTTAACTCGTATGTTTCTCTCTCTGTGTGCTCACTTGTCACAGTCAGTTCCTTTTATGGGCATGCAAAGTTCCTGTCACACACACCATTTCCTGTCAACCTTGCAGCTGCTCAGAACCATATTTTCTGTTTCTATCTCTCCTGTTTTGTTTTTTTTACAGGCTAATAAAACTCTTGTTTTACTAAGTCTTGATCTAAAACAATTCACCCTTATTTCACGCACACACTTCTAAATATACTAAATTCTTTGCGTTTGTCAGATCGTCTCACACACACACCGCCTTTTCTCTCACACTTCCACTTCTGCACTCACTCTACTATCAACTTTCATAGTGTTATTATTATTTATTATTTTGTACAAATCACACCCAATCACTCAAAGCCTGCTACTCACAGCATTCACACACTTAAACTGTGACAAGAGTTGAGGAATATACTCACAACACGCTTTCCTAAGAGTATTTCAGACATGCCTGTCATAATCAGAAAGAGCAAGTCAAAGAAAACAATTGAAACCTCTATTAATTCTCACAGCACACACATAGAATAGAAAAAATAAAACACACCAGCATTTATTGCTGATGAGAGGTTACTCCTAAAAGTAATATGTTAGTCTTAAATATATACAGTGCACTCACTATATTTATATATATATATATCAAAACTCAGTCAATTACTATACATCAACTACGGCAACTCAAAACTTTATTTATAGCCCTCTAATGAACATAAATGGCGTCTTAAACACACACTCAACAATGTTTGCAGCAGTATTTGTAAAACCAACTGTGGTTTAAACAGTTCACTGCTGACTAATTTGCATTTTCACACTCACACACACACAGTCTAAAAATAGCTCCAGCACTGCCTCAGACTCCTTTCACACAGAGATCTCTTATTTTATATTACAAAGACGTCTTATATTTACAACCACTGTCACATCTGTCAGCTTTAGCGCCTAAACAATTTCGACAAATTTAAGTTAACGGTCCAACCGATAAAGTCCAACTTTTTTGTGATCAATTAACCAGTATCTGTCCAACAGTTTCTGGCCTCATCTCTAAAATCCCTAACTCAATTTAAAAGCATCAACCAACCCAAACTTTGCCTGAAGCTCTATTTTTGGCATTTCACAGCCAAGGCTTACCCCGAAGTTTTAAGTTAAAGTTACACGCCCGAAGTCCAACTTCTGCTGGCCAAAAAAGCGCAGACTACCGTTCCAAACGGTAAGGAGACTCTAACTCCTAGTTATTCTGGAGTGCCCCAAGCTCCACAGTGACCAACTGACTATCCCTCTTCGAGGACAATGCCTAAGCGTCCTTGGCATTGGCAAGCGTTACCTCTGAGCACTGCGCTTCCTATCAGTCCAACTGACGTTCTTGAATAATTTATAATACTTTGGAACAACAGTAAAACAGCCAAAAAAGTGTAAGACTGAAGCAGGTCCAACCTTATAACCAATACGGGCTCCACCCCAAACAATAACCAAATTCCCTAATATACTAA
The DNA here is from genome assembly GCF_057381845.1 of Rhamphochromis longiceps. Taxonomy (NCBI): domain Eukaryota; kingdom Metazoa; phylum Chordata; class Actinopteri; order Cichliformes; family Cichlidae; genus Rhamphochromis; species Rhamphochromis longiceps. The sequence goes on along the minus strand of NC_140559.1, from coordinate 63,653,877 downwards.
AATCACTCAGCAGTCCAACTGCTTTCCACGGTCCAACCGTATTAAATCCTTTAGCGGTCCAACTGCATTCAATCATTTTTAGCAGTCCAACTGCATTAAATCCTCAGTACTGTCATGAGATTCTCATCAAAATCAAAGCAGACATTCCCCAGTAATTTCAGTGAGTAGACTTTAATTTGTAATGTCCAATTTGGCACACTTTGGAAATAATTCAACAGGTAGTGCCTTACCTTTGGATAAGCGGCTTAGAACAACAATGAGAAAAAGAGAGCTGATTATTAGCTCATCAAAACACAAAACAAAATCACAATGAATTATCGGTTAATTTCATTTAAAATAATTCATTAAGTATTTATGTACAATTCAAATTAGTTAATTACATATTTTGTTGGTTTGTTTTCTATTTTAATTATTTTACTGACACATTTAATGAATTATTTAATGATGTATTTATTTAATTCACGTTGCTACTCCTGGCCCTGCATCGTTGTTCATAAATACATTTTATTTGTCAGCTTCACCCATCAAAGTCAGGGGGCGGGGTTAATGCTGATCAAGTCAACACCATTGCTTTGGTCTGGTGGGCGTTCTTTTAGTGGGCTTTTCTCAATACTAAGTAGGCCTACACACCAGGGTTTGGACATGTGTGGACCCAAACTATACTTTTACCCTTTTTTGTGTGTCACCAAATACACTTTAATATTTTCTAGACAAGAATGTAGTGGCGTAATCTTTAACCTCTTTTGGCTCCAAACAGAAGTGACAGACTTGAGCAGGGTTCATTTAAAGGCTGACAGAAGTGGAGTGGTGACGGGGAGATGTTTGACAGGACAGTGTTTCAGCCTCCACAGGTTCATGTTGTGCTCCATCAGTCAGTGAAGATGAAGTCAGTGCTGATGAGGCTGTAGAGTGTGTGAGGGATGTGAATGAGGATGATGAAGATCTGATGATAGCAGATAAAAACAGGCTGCAGAGACTTTGAGCCATACAGGGCACACAGTGTGTGTACAGAACAGCTGAAATCATTATGGAGGCCTCACTGGAATATGGAAGCATCACAGTACAGCTTCAGTGAAGCATTAAAGTCTCTGATATGAGATGAGAAATGAAGCAGCCAGAGCTTTTTCATGAGTGGAAACCCACTGTGACTGTGAGCTGCTGCTACAGCCTCCAGATTAGCCAGCAGCTCATCCTGCTCAACATTTTCTCACCAACTTTAATGGAAGTGTGATGTTTTCAGCTGGAGTGATGGTCAGGATGGCCTCCCTCTCCTCTTCTTCTCCTCTTCCTCTTTCATTTGTAAAGCCACTTCTGCTGCTTTCATTCATTTGGAAGTCCTGTAGCTGAGTTTGGGAGAGACTAACAGCCTCGGCAGCAGAGGGGAGAAAGGCTGTAACACCACCACTTTACTCTGTTCTACCTGTCACATCATTTTATCAGGAAACAAATATGCTCATGTTTTTCCTATGTTTGTCTTGAAGATGTAAGAAGATCACATGGTGCTTTTTTATTATTGTGTTGGTTTGTTTCCTGTCTCTTGGATGGAGCCCAGCTGTGCGTGGCCCCTGGGCCTGTGGTCAGAGTGTGTGCTGGATAATCCGGCCCAGGATGAGGCCAAACTGACATGGGATGAAATGTCTGTCACATAATTGAGCTTAGTGTAGTTTCATTTCTGCACAATTTAACAACAACCAAAACTTTGTTCTGTCTTTTCTATGTTATACTGTAGACTTTCTCTGATACTGTGTCCAAAAGGAGCAGCTTTTACTTTGAAGGGGAGGCGTCTCTGTTTCATCTTCAGGTTGGATGATGGAAGTAAATTAGTAGCTGTGTCCCAAAACGTCGGCTGCATCCTCCAGAGGCTGCATTTGAAGGCCGATTACGTCACAGCCAGGCGATGAAGGCTGTCCGTATTTGTCGACTCCTTCAAATGTGCCCGACAAATGCGTCCTTCATTTCCCCGAATTTGAAGGATTCGTCGGGTGTGTCCTTCGTGGCCCACCATATCCCAGAATTCATAGCGCGGCCCAGCCAAATTTCAGCTGCCAACAATGGCGGCAGCTACTAAGTTTTCAAATTACTCTTATTAATCTTTCTGGGTCACAAAATAAACTTTTAACATATTTTCAGGCGAGAAAGTAGCTGTGTAAACTTCAAATATCTGCTTGGTTTATCAAGACATCGCATATTTGCAAAAGTGTGCCGACGTTTTCGGAGACGTCTGTTACCCACCCGCTCGCTAGCAAGCCGGGGGGTTCAATGGTCACTCCAGCCGGCGAGAGCAGCGGACGCCCGGCTTCATCGTTTTCAGACCCCGCTCTTTCGCTACTCAGGTGAAACACGATATATAAGTCACTCGGATAACTTAAAAATGTAATTGTTTGCCTTTTTTCTGTGTTTTATTTGTTCCGGAGTAAATCGGTTTGGCTGACATCAAAGTTCCTCCGGGATTTTCACACAGCTGAATAAACGTTAAACAGGAAACTGATTAAACAGAAGTGTGAGACGGTCGAGAATTTACGCCAGTGTCCTGTTATATTTTAGATAGCAAGGAGCAGACGGCCGAGTTTATTAAACTCCACCAACACAGCGGTGACGCAAATCTGAAGGCTCGACCGTCCCATTTCACAGCCTCGCACTTCCAGCCTTTTCGATCTTTGAAGGACCCGGCCCACGTAGACCGCGAATACCGGGTCCTCCGAAGGATGCAGCCGACGTTTTGGGACAAAGCTAGTGTGTGATGTTCTTTCAGTGTTGCACTTTGTAGACGCTCCCTGAGCACTGGTCTCACAGCCAGCTGCACATAGAGACCAGTGTTGTTAGTCCAGGTCAGAAGATGACTTGTTGGAATGAAAATGAGCTTGTAGTTTGTCTGCTTTAATAATGTGACTGGAAAAAGGTGTTGGACTTCAAATATGTCCATTTCTTTCACACTTCACCTTTAAAAGTGAAGTCTTGTGGTTCCTGGAAGGAAAAACACGACTTTTTCAAGTCTTTGTCCTGTTTTTATGATAAATGTACGACTTTAATGTGAAACATTCAGAGTTTTTTCTCTTGTTGTGTTTGTTTGAAGCTGCTTCCTGTTGGCTTCAGCTGTTTGGAGTTTCCATTTTCTAAACTTCTACATTCTGAACCTTCTTCAGCTCTGAACAGATGATGAAACACTGAATGATTTCAAGCTCACACTTTGTCTAATAAACTTACATCTTTCATTCTTTATACAGATTGTGGGACTGTGGTTTGTCAGAGATCAGCTGTGATTATCTGGCAGCAGCACTGAAGTCCAACCCCTCCCATCTGAGACAGCTGGACCTGAGATACAACGACAAGCTGCAGGATTCAGGAGTGAAGCATCTGTGTGGTTTCCTGGAGAGTCCAGGATGTGGACTTGAAACTCTGGGGTCAGTCAGCATGTTTTAGTTGTGCTGAGATGAATATGATGTGAAAGTTGTGCTGACACTAAACTGCAGACATCAGGCTGATATTATACTGATCCACACTGAGGATCTTCATGGTAAAGTCTGTTTTCTTCTTCTCTGGTTTAGTCCATTGACTGCAGCAGAACAATGTTCACATTTCAAACAGTGAGACTCAACGTATGGCCCGCGGCCCACACGCGGCCTGCCCACCTTCCCTGATTCAGAGAGAGGGGACCCTGATTAACTGTGTAGTGTTCTTCCTCACAGTTCTAAGTATCAGACACAACAATGAATAATCCACAGCTGACTGTCTTTAGCAGGTCAAAGGTCACGGCACACAGCAGACAGTGGGAAATATTATAACTCTGATCATTTATCAGCACATATCCATATGTATAAAAACAAAGCTGACACTGTGAGACTTGATCAGAGGTGTGATCATCACAGCAGAGGCCTTTGTGTCAAAGTCACTGAGGATCAAACAGAAACACATGAAGCAGATTTTCCTTTTCTGGCTTTTTATAGCAGATAACCTTCAAAATATTCTGCAGTCCATCAAAAACTGAAGCAAACCATGAATCAACATGTGAACATGAGCTGATGCTGCTGAAGTGAAGCAAAGTTACAGAGGTTTGATTACAGACACAGCTGAGAGTTTGTAATCTGTCATCATTTTAAAAGGTTTAAATTTCTTCAGTATATCCACATTTGCAGCTGCTACCTCAACCTCCACTTGTCCAACACAACTGCTGTCCACTGCCTCCATGACATTGTGATTTTGCTGTTGGTCTTCTGTCAGATCTTCATCAATCACTTCTGCACGGGGCACACCTTCAGACTCTGCAGCTGCATAACGAAAGCCTGTAAGATAAAATTAGACATAAGGTAAATGTACACCAATATTCCAATGACAGGTGTGTGATTCATCTGGAAGTTATGTGCGGATTAGTGTACAGTGATAGCAATTTAGTATGTTTTTAGAGGGGGGGGGGTTGTTTACCTCCGATGGGTGCTCTTTTTCGCTTCCGTTGCGTACGCCTTGAGTGCCGGTCCGAGTCTGATACAGGTATGTCGTCATGCCCCATGTGCAGTGTTGGTTCCCAGTCTGGATTTGTTACATCCATTTCATATGCTGGTTTGCCTGCAATGATGCCAAATCATAAGCTACTCAGTCGACATGATGTGGTTCTGCAGCATCACACATTAGCATGTTTTATCTCATTATCTATGACCTCAGCACGTTGAAAATAACACTAAAAGCCTTTCAAGAGTGATATGAATTAATTTAGAACTCACCGGAAAGAAAACGCCGTGAGCAAACCAACAAAAAGCTGGGGATTGCAGAGAACTCGATATCCGCTCGTCTCACCGCTGCAATCCAAGCCTGACGTCTTTGTTTAGTAATATCGGATACATGGGATCCCTCACGTTGCCTCCAGGATGGAAAACGATGAAAAGAGAGCCCGTTATCCAGCTTCTTGCCTTCACGATCGTGTGATCTAACGTTGCAACCGACAACACAACACGTACGATCCATAGCTGAAATGGTATCCTTTGGCTGGCCTACTGTCATGGCGGAAGGGGGCGTGGTCCATCTCCCGTGACATCACGCTCCAAAGCCCTATAGGTGGGAAAATGTACCATGTCGACCAATCAAAAATGATATGGAAACATGACATTTGGTTGTTTAGCAAAAGGGGGAAGTTTTAGGAGTGACCGGCAAGAGAGAGCGAGTGAGCGAAAGAGAGAGAGAGTTTTGATACGTGAGAGATTTGTGACGTTTACCGTGTTTGGTCTCAAGTTAGTTTGTTGTCTTGTGTATTTAGTGTGTAGCTGTTGTTTTGTTTTGTGTGTCAGTTCTACTAGTGATCGTCACAGTTGCTGCCTTAAAGCCAACAAAGGCAGATTGCAGTGTAAACGCTGAGTGACACACCTGCTGTCAGACCTGCAGGTTTATCCCTGTGCTGTTCTCATATGTGTTAGAGTGACACAAACTATTGTTTGACACCTGATTGTTCTGTAAATAGTTTGAAATGATTATATGAAAAACGTCTGAGCCTTGGCTGCATTTTTTGGTAAATAGTACCATATAACTTTGTTGTTTGCAAAACGTGTGCGTATTTTTAAAAGTGTACAATCTCTATTTGCATTTCAAGTTATGAAGATGATTCGTTAAACATGTGTGTGGTTTTTACAGTCAAAATATCACTTTCTACGTGTATTTTAAATTTTGTCTGAATTTAGATAAATTGTGCTGATACAGTTGGTCAAAATGAGAAAATAACAGATTGGCAAGATAAACTGTTTTTAAAGGTAAAATATAGAGGCCACATCAAAAGTAGTCAAGAAGGGTTAAAGGCTAAAAGCAAAGTTGTCACCAAGTACTGTTTATATTTGTGTGTATTGCTGCAGCTTTTTTGAGTATTAATTTGGTGCCTTTGTGTGAAATAATGGTATTGTGAGTGATCCATATAGTCACAAAGAATAGCCACTTGTTTCTGTGCTACCAAAGTTCCCCGGCTTTCATTCAAAATGTGTTTATCGTCAGCACCTGCACATTAAACTACTTAAACATTATAAATGTCTTCAAGCTCACACTGAGGCCTGTGGGGTACTATCAGCCACTGAGACAGTACACACATTTATATGTGTTTGTATATGAATATTTCATACTTTAAGACTGCCTGTTTATTTAAGGGAGATGAACAAAATACATTGGAATTGTACAAAATAATATCATGGATGATAAATTAAATAGATTTTAAGTAGATGCTTGTGCATTCTTAAAGTCTTATATGTTGAACTGAACTATGTGATCTGTTCAAAGCCTTAATCTTAATTTGAAGTGAAATGTGCATTTTGAGTTTATACACTATGTATATAAGGCGACCGTTTCCTTTTGCAGTATTTTTGTGTGGTGTACTTTTCTATGTCTTAACAAAAGGGGAACAAAGGTGTTTAAGTTCACCTAGGATGATGTGTTTTAATTTTCACATGGTCTTGCTTGAATTTGACCCTGACAAAGGCGTATGAACTCTGTCAGCTGTTTGGAGTTTCCATTTTCTAAACTTCTACATTCTGAACCTTCTTCAGCTCTGAACAGATGATGAAACACTGAATGATTTCAAGCTCACACTTTGTCTAATAAACTTACATCTTTCATTCTTTATACAGATTGTATCGCTGTGGTTTGTCAGAGATCAGCTGTGATTATCTGGCAGCAGCACTGAAGTCCAACCCCTCCCATCTGAGACAGCTGGACCTGAGCTCCAACAACAAGCTGCAGGATTCAGGAGTGAAGCATCTGTGTGGTTTCCTGGAGAGTCCAGGATGTGGACTTGAAACTCTGAGGTCAGTCAGCATGTTTTAGTTGTGCTGAGATGAATATGATGTGAAAGTTGTGCTGACACTAAACTGCAGACATCAGGCTGATATTATACTGATCCACACTGAGGATCTTCATGGTAAAGTCTGTTTTCTTCTTCTCTGGTTTAGTCCATTGACTGCAGCAGAACAATGTTCACATTTCAAACCTTCAAAGAAGAAGAAAAATCCTCCACTGGATAATTCACTGTGAAACTCTCCAACTCTTCATTCCACCTTAAAGTCTGTCTGACACTGAAATCCAAAGCAAAATGTGCGTTTGCTTTACAGACAGCAGTCCAACACAAACATACACACATCATCCAAAACACAGTCCAACATCCAAATCTCCTCCACTGCCAGCATGAATGATGGGAAAGAGAAGGAGGAACACTCTGACATTCAGGGTTAGAATGAGTTTCATGAAGCAGACTGTGAAGATCAAAGCTGCATTAGAAAGCTTACATGAATGAATGAGTGGACAGAAGTGGACAGAGATCATCTGAAGCACTTCAAAGGCTTTAAATCAGCACATTTCTCTTTATTCTTTATCAACTCTGTTAGTTTCTCTCAGTTTTCTGTGGAATGAAGCTAACAGCAGGCTAATAAGATGCTGACCAATAGGTTTCTATTAAAGGTTGTAATTTGTATATGAAAAAGTGCTTTGGCTCAGCAGGGATCAGCTTACAGGTAGAATACAGCTGCTGGATGGGATTAGCATGTCATAGCTATCTACCAAACTGCTAACTGGGGGATTTCAGGCCATCTATGGATCATTTTTGCTAACTGTTTATTCAGCTTAGGCTCACAGGGCTGCAGCCTGTGCCCTAGCTGTCATAGGGCAAGAGGCGTGGTCCACCTGCACAGGTGAGCAGTCCATCACAGGGCCAACAGAGAGAGACAGAGAAGCACTCTCTCACATCCACACCTACAGCCAATTTAGAAGCACCAATGAACCTAAGCAGCATTTCATTGGACTGTGGGAGAACATCCACCCTCCACAGAAAGGCCAACAAGCTTCAACCTACAACCTTCTTGCTTTAAGGCACTAGTGCGAACCACTTTTCCCCATTTCAGCCCAAATCCTGCATCTTCCTGTTTCTGACTCCAGGCCAGCTCCACTAACACTTTCTCATCAGACACTGCCACCTAGTGGAGGAAGTCTTAGTTCCATTTGAAGCTTCAGATTACAGTTAGTTCCTTTACAAAGAGGTGGAGGTGGTGGGGCCACAGCACCATCATCACTGAGTGCCATAGGACACTTAACCTTTGTTTCCATATGCTGGGAACTTCCTGTTGTTCCAAGGAGGACTGGAAAATGTGTGAAAGTCTCCCAGTCAGTTCCTCACAGCACACTTCAATCATTTCCCTCCCACAGCATCAGGACCAGGGCTTTTTCTCTCTTTGGTCCCACTAAGAGATTTCCACACAAACACCTCATCAGTGGGACTCTCAGAGCTACCAGCCCTTTGCTACAATCACAAAGCTCTTCATTGAAATCAATGATATCAAAGCTGGAATCCAATGAGTCCAAGTCTTCTGCTGATTCAGCATCACATTCATCTTTGCTCCTTGTCCTGCATCCCCACCATGGACTTCATTCCTTTCCAAGCCAGCCTTGAGTGTCCTTTATTCAGCTCATCCTCTGCTTTACTTTTACACCTGATTTTAGCTGCTTTATCTCTCTTTCAACAAGTTTCTGTGCCTCAATCTTTTTCTTCTCTCCCTCATAACAAGACAGCTTCTTCTGCCTGAGAACATGTTGGAGTGATTTACTAATCCAGGGCTGCTTATTGGGGAAAATACTTCCTGTTTCCAAAGTAATCCCCATTTTTCCCAGAAAGAAATGTAAGTAGAAATCGATGATCTAAGTGAGAACATGAGCCTTTAAAAAGTCCCAGTGGGTGCAGTCAAAGCAGTCCCTCAGTCCCAGTATATAGTCTTTGGTCCAGACTGGAACAAGTGTGTGCCCAGTTTGAGCTCTCTTCAGTGCTGTGACCTGACAGACCCAGAGGGGCCATCACATCACATTTAGAAGCTCCCCTAATGGAGCCACAACACATGTCCAACACTTAGTTTGTCTTGTTGGACCAACTGGAAGAAATGATTCAAGGACTTAGTCACAGAACAGAGATTCAAATCTCCAAAATCCAACTGGCTGCATCAGGACATATAGTCTGAAACTCTGCACAGTTTCCTGTTTGAAGCTGCTTCCTGTTGGCTTCAGCTGTTTGGAGTTTCCATTTTCTAAACTTCTACATTCTGAACCTTCTTCAGCTCTGAACAGATGATGAAACACTGAATGATTTCAAGCTCACACTTTGTCTAATAAACTTACATCTTTCATTCTTTATACAGATTGAGTCTCTGTGGTTTGTCAAAGATCAGCTGTGATTATCTGGCAGCAGCACTGAAGTCCAACCCCTCCCATCTGAGAGAGCTGGACCTGTGGGGAAACAACCTGAAGGATCCAGATGTGAAGCAGCTGTCTGATCTTCAGCAGAGTCCAGACTACAGACTGAAGACTCTGCTGTAAGTAGAGTGATGGAGTGATTGGGTGGTGCTGTCAGCAGTATTGTACTAAACACAGTCAGTATGAAGCAAAGATCCAGTGTTTCCTGTAAAGCTGCAGCTTCTCAGTGAAGCTGTGAGAGGAGAATGGTGACAGGCTTCAGGATTGGACACAAACACTTCCTGTTTCTCACCTTTATGGTCACCATGGTAACGGCTGACACGCTCTGATCAAACACTGTCAACAGCCAATCAGCTCTCTGAACAAAGCAGCACGCAGACCAATGACTGCATTCGTTTCCAAGTTTAAAGCAGTGAAGAACACAGTCTGTAGGTGAGGAAGAATTTAGTGAGAGCAGATGTTTGGATGGAATTCCTCCAGTTAACAGCTGGAACTGTCCATCTGGATTGTTGGGCTTGTTGTTGGGGTTCCTACAGAGCTCAGAGTGGACACACCAAGGTTCTTCTAATGAATGAAAGTCCAAACTCAAACTAGGAGGGAAAAACATTTTCATCAACTTCAATAAAAATCCAAAGATTAGAAAAAGTGAAGCAACAATGAGTCCTAGTACAGTCCCAGCACTGAAGTCCCTGCTGCTCTTTATACTGGATGTGCTGCATCACTGACTGACAGCTGATGAAGAGTCTCTGGAAACACTCGTTTATCTCCTCTGCTCTTCCTTCTTCTCTCTGCAGGTGGAGGATATGATGGTAAACAGGACGGTGTGTGTGCTGAGAGAGGAGGAGCTGTGTCCTGATGATCCAGAGAGGTTGAAGCAGCAGCAGCTTGTGTGTAGAGACGCTCTGACTGGGCCATGTTACTGGGAGGTGGAGAGGAGAGCTTCATCCAGCAGTGACTGACAGAGGAATGAGAAGAAGTGCAGATGACTGTCAGTGCTGCAGAGTGAACTGCTCTGAGAACAGCTCCACTGTCAGACACAATGTAGAGTCCAGCATCATCCCTGTGTGTCCCTCTGGATCTGACAGAGGATCATCAGTGTATCTGGACTGCTCTGCTGCTGCTCTGTCCTTCTACAGTCTCTGCACAGTCTCTGTCTGACTCTGGCTTCAGACCCTCCTGGATCAAACTCACCTGGAAAGACTTTCAAACATCACTCAATAGATTTGAATACAGAATATATTTGATATATACTGTAGATGTACTGTAGAGTTGCAGTTTGTCACTTGTAAATACAGTCTGTGAGCAGCTGTGAGCTGAAAGATCTTTCTAGAAACACGAAATGTTTTCACTCTTCTGTTGCTTTTTCATATATTTCCACAACATTAATATTGATCCCACCTGTCTCACCTGTTTCATGCTTTTATACATAATAACAGGACACGTGTGATCTGAGCGCTGCTGTGGTTGCTGTGCTGCACGTCTTCATTTAGATAACAGAGACATCTAGTGGTTCAGAGGGAGAACTGCAGGAGGTGGAGCTGTGTTTTAGCATGGAAAACTTTTTATCTTTTAGGCGCAGATACAAATATGACAAGTATCAGTGTGAGATACAAAAGGTCACATCAGTCAGCAGAGGGAACAGTGATCACACAGCAATGTAAGAATAGAAACATAACAGTGAATCTGGACATGTTTACAGATGGAAGCAAACAAACAGGATGTAACACTACATTAAAGCCACAAATGTGAAGAAAACAAACACAAAGGAAAATATATTTGATCTCAGGAATCCAAATCAGATGCTTTAGAGCAGGGGTCGGCAACCCTGGGCACGCGTGTCACAGCTGGCAAGCGAAGGGTTAACTGATGGCACGACCATAGCTGGACTGGCCATCGGGCATACTGATGGTGATTTTTCGTTTTTCTGGGCCGATGATGTTTTTTTATGATTTTTTTTTTTTTTGTAACGGTATAAACGATGGAAGGTGGTGAATTGGCCGGATGCTGGTCGATGTGTAGAAATAAGTCAGTTGTTTGGTGGTGGCTATGGCGGAGCTTCCACAGAGGCAGCAGGTGGATGAGGGAAAGGGGAGGCAGGAGGAGCAGAGACCCGAGGCGGCCGCCGGTCCGAGTGTTGGCCCCCTTGAACTTTCCCACATTTTGTCACATTACAGCACAAACATGAATCAGTTTTATTGGAATTCCACGTGAAAGACCAACACAAAGTGGAACGGAAATCATACATGATTCCAAACATTTTTTACAAATAAATAACTGCAAAGTGGGGTGTGCGTAATTATTCTGTCATGGAAAAACACACTGCCATCAACTGTTTTGTTTTTGTCAAAATCACTGTAATATAATCACTGTACCTTTATATACATGTGACTTATATTAATGCTGCTGCCCTCTTGTGGCTAAAGTGTAATTATGTTCTTGTTATTAGGGAAAACATTTGAGAGTAACATGACAAATGAGTCAGCACTTTGGCTTTAGCTTAAGAAATCCTCATTTTTATGTCATTAGTTATAGTTGCATGTATTCATTATCATAAGTTAACCTTTAATATTGATGTCTTAAATTGATTTTACTTAAACTAGCAATAATTTTATGGTTGCATTAAATAAATGCATCACTAATGAATGAACTATTTCAGTAATTAATTTTAAAAATCTACATAATCAATTAAAGATATATATTAATAATGAATTATCCATTAATTTCATTTAAAATGTTTCAATATTTGTTTATATACAATTCAAATTAGTTAATTACATATTTAATCAATTATTGGTTTGTTTTCTATTTTGATTATTTTACTGACACATTTAATGAATTATTTAATGATGTATTTATTTAATTCACGTTGCTACTCCTGGCCCTGCATCGCTGTTCATAAATACATTTTATTTGTCAGCTTCACCCATCAAAGTCAGGGGGCGGGGTTAATGCTGATCAAGTCAAAACCATTGCTTTGGTCTGGTGGGCGTTCTTTTAGTGGGCTTTTCTGTCACGGCCTGCGTGGCAGACTATGATGAGGGGAAGGACGACCCAAATGCCAACACGTTCTCACTCCTGTATGGAGGACCACAAGAGCCACGCGCATCGAAATAAAGAATTCTGTGCTTAAGTAATGAATTATAGAATAAATTCTGCATTTGTAAATTCATTTTTGAATTCCCATTTAATAAACTGATTTTTGAAATGCTTTTAAAAACTGCATTTCAAAATCCTTTTTCCAATTGCACTTTAATAAACTGCATAAATTGCATGAATGAAGGGATCCTGCAGCGAAACGGAGAGCCCAACCTCTGACTTAGTGCCTGTTTACTCAGTCTGACCACCTGTGAAGTTAACGCGCTAACGTGGCTAACGCTAGCATCACCACACGTAGCCCCGTTAGTTTAAGGTCATCTTAGCTCATGAAAGTTTAACGTCGCAGCTGTACGAGCTAGCTACGTGTTTTGTAAGCTGCTGTGCTCTTCACAAATAAAGCTGGAAGCAGCTCAGACTATTAGAACCAGCACTGAGGCCTGTTACATTTATGTTAGAGCAACAGCTGCAGCCTTTAAACTAGCGATTAAAATGCTGACAGTAATCACAATCAAAAACGGTTTTATTGCCAAATGTTGAGCAGGTTTACAACATTAGGAAATTGCTGCGGTGCTTCAGTGCAAACATACTGTCATATAACACTTAAATAAAAATAAAAATAAGGATTAAAAGTGCTAAGTAGATAGATATATACATGAGTGCAGGTGGTGATCAGGGCCAAACATGGAATGATGCAGTGAACACAGCGTAGGGTCACGTGGTAGTGGTGGGAACAGTCATACGGTTATTGTTCATGTGTCCAACAGCAGAGGGGAAGAAACTGTTCTTATGGCGAGAGGTTCTGGTGCGAATGGACCGGAGCCTCCTGCCTGAGGGGAGCAGGTCAAACAGACTGTGTCCAGGGTGAGAAGGGTCAGCTGTGACTGAGCTGCACGCCCCAGTGTCCTGGAGGCGTACAGGTCCTGCAGAGATGGGAGTCTGCAGCCAATCACCTTCTCAGCAGAGCGCACAACATGCTGCAGTCTCTGTTTGTCCCTGATAGTGGCTCCAGCGTACCACACGGTGATGGAGGAGGTGAGGATGGACTCGATGATTGCAGTGTAGAATTGCATCATCGATCATATAATCCATTGTTTCAAATTAGACCTAAAACTCCCCCTTTTGACACATCTTCATGTGTCAAACAAAACCACAACTAGAAAATTAAAAGAAAAAGGTTCATCAGATCATTTCTCAGAAAACCTCAGCGATTCTCCTCTCGAGTATATTTGCTCCGGGCCTGCAAACCTGTGTTTAAATAATAAAATCAGTTTAATTATCATGTTCGATCTTTTCAGCTCCTGGCTCCACCCAGAGCCTGCATCCCCAGAACGACCTAGAAACAAAACCTGTATATTAGCATCAACTTCACATTTAAACTCAGTTCCCCCCCTGTCCTTCCCTCACTGTGATCCACTCTGTGCTATAAGAAACTAAACTTAAAACACAACAGTTATCAGTCATGTGCTTCATACAAAATGTGCGTATGTTTTAGTTTCACGTTGATCCTCTGAGTGTCATGGTACTTCTTTTAATCTGACTTTATCAAATCGAACCAAAATAGGTTTGCTGTCTTTACTTTGCTCGTTTCCCTCCAGCACCACCTCGTATCACCTGCCCTTTCCCTTGGACCAGTGTTTGTTGTTCCATAACTGGATTTGGAATGTGACAAGTCCACCAATCCCCTATATAACTCCTACATTTGGCTTTGGTTCTGTTTTCCTTCTATAAAATGTCGTTGACTTCTACAGTGGCCTGCTTTGGTTAATGGTAACATCAGTAATATCAAACATTTTCTCCCCTTCAGCATTTGGCATTTTCCCAACAATATAATGTGACACCATCATCTAAACCCAGTCAATAAAACAACATTTTCTTAAAGCAAACATCAGCAACCCAAAATTAGCCGCCCAAGGGTGGAGTCTGCAGCTCCACTCTCATGTGAACCTTTCGGTCTCCCTCTCTCTCTCTTGTGCTCCTGCCAAAAGCAAAGCAAAGCATCCACCCTTTTCTTACCGGCGTCGTGAATTGTTTGTCAACATCTACTCATCCTAACGCTGGTCCAGTGTTTGTCACGGCTGCACAGCAGACAAGTGAAGCCTCACGCACAAAGCATCAGAGTCTCCACCCTCATCAATATGAGCTCATTTATTTGTTCTTTCTTTTGTTTTTAGAAAAAGAGTTCTTTATGATCTTGGACTGGATTGACTCGCTGCAATCCTTTTAGACAGGAACTCGCAGGTTCCCACAGGTGACCTTTTCCTCAGCCCATTGTAATCTGGAAAAGCTCACCTTATATTTGCTCTCACAACAATGTTTTACAGCGCTGTTAATTCAATCTTGCAGGCCTGCTTAGAACAAAGAAGGAGGAAAAGAGAGCTGATTATTAGCTCATCAGAGCACAAAACATCATCACCAAAGGGGGCGACACCTGACAGTTTTCTCTAAGTGCACTGTTACAGAAATAATGAGCCGCTCCTCGACATGTCCATGTTTAGTAAAACTCCCTCTATTGAAATAAGAAAACAAGCCAAAGCTAACTGACAGAATGAACCCATCACTAAAACAACGACCCCAAAAATCTTCATCACAGAAAAGTTTTGCTTACTAATCCAACAATATGTTGTGGGAATTAGAACTTTCCGGGTCATAAAGCTTTTGCCGACTCTTGGCTTAACTAATACTGACATAGTCTGAAATCAGACTTAAAGTCACTCCCTCTGTTCATTTAGGATAAATGTATCTATATCTGATTTAGGCTAAGTGCCTTTTGTTTAGATGAACTGCTGGACTTCCAGACCAGCAGGTTTAGGGAAGTCTTTATGGGGTCACACTCTGACCCCCCCCACCACACACACACACACACACACACACACACACACACACACACACACACACACACGCACGCACAGGCAACGTACTCTTTGTTTGTATGTAGACGTCATATGTTAATGAACGTCATATGTATATTCATGTAACCTCAATAAAAGAGCAGTGTTACGGGGGAGCGGACGAGAGCAACTGGGGTGAAGCGAAGGAACGGCGTTTGTCCGGTTCTCTCCCGTGCACGGGAAACATGAAGAACTTTGCCTACTCGTGTCTTTCTTTGCTATGTAATTAAATTGTCCTTAACGTTCCAACGAATAGGTTTATGCTACAAACCTATCACTGAGGTTAACTACACAACCCCTCGCCACCTCCTTATACACAGGAGTGAGTACAAAAGGGTTCGTACGGACGCATCAGCCGGCCGTCCTTCTGCTCGACACTGTTAGCTGAAAGATGATCGGATCATCCTCTGTCCTGTATTTAAGGCTGAGAGTCTTTGTCCAGTCTCTTTTCCACAGCTACTGTCCACAGCACTGATCCACCTGCAGCACAGCCCCACTCAGTTGTTTTATGATTTACATTGTGCACGTTTCCCTTCCACTGAGCTTACAAAACCTCTGACAGGAGAAGTCAGGCATGTGTTTCCCCCACCTCCCCTTTTAGGCAGTAATAAAATAGAAAACAAACAATCAAACAGGCTAAAGCTAGAGCACAAGCAAAGACAGCACCGGTGACTAAGTTCTCCCATACTGGACGTACGCTACCACGTGGGCTCAAACAGCAGCACATCAGCTCAGTTTACATACTGTTGACATCTTCATCAGAGGGTCAGCAGGGAGCGCTGCTGAGCTGCAGTGGTCTCCACCAGAATGACGGAGCAGGAATCACAAACAGCACAAACCCACCGTGTTGTTTCCACCCTGTTCAGGAGATCTGAGCCCCCATCCCTTTTTTTCATGTTGCAGCTCTGCACTGCAGGCCCTGAACGCCTCCCGGTTACCCTCAGTGTGCTTAGAGTTTAATTTACAACCGACGAGCTCACAGATCATCTGCAGGCAGGTGAACGAACCCTTAATGTGAGGATAATAGCAGAGCTGAGCTGAGGTCAGAAATAGTCAGGAACGGTGTCGACACAGTGAAGTCAGCTGTTTGGGAATTTGTCTGATTATCAGTTTGGGGGGGTCGGTGTTAAATAACAAAGGCGGTGTAGGATGGAGAGAGGAGGAGGGAGGGAGCAGTGATGATATGAAGTCAGAATACACATGTGGCAGACATAAGGGGGTCAGACAGGAGCAGCATCAGTCTCTGCTCTGTTTTGTTAATAACGTAGAAAAATAGTTTTGTACAATCAAGCTACATCGACGGACGCTTTACCTCACGTACCCTAAAATGAAAAAGTAGTGACAGTAAGACGGAGGCTGCACATGACACCATGACTGAGTTCACAGCTGTTGCTTTGATTCTAACGTTTAAGACTTTTGGCATCGACTCCGTTTTAATAAATGAGTGCTGGGAGGCGTCGTTTGACTTCAGGAGCTCCTGCGATGCTCCTGCGATGCTCCTGCGATGCTCCTGCGATGCTCTTACTCTGCGGGAGAAAACCAAAAACCAAAAGTAGCAAACATGGAGCGATATGACTCGTTTAGATTTTGGGAAACGTGCATCGACAGGTACAGTGTCCTTTTCCCCGCGTCTTTAAAAATAATTCATGCATAGATCCCCCACTGAGAAAACCCTTTTATATACTTTCTCCTTTGTACACATTTTATATAGAACTATATATAATATCATTTCTCTATATCTATATTTTCAGAAAAATTCTTTCCACACAATAAAAAACAACAATTAAACAAATGCTTCAAACAAAACAACAAAAAGAGAGAAGATGGAAGAAAGAAAATCACGACTGAGGCCAGTTTGGCACTTTGTCATGAGAACATGACAGAACTCTGTTAGTTGACGGTAAATAGCGAAACTCTATTTTTCTTTGGTTTTTCTTCTCCCTCGATGAGAAATGAAACACAGCAGTGCTTACTTGGCACCTAAAAATGCTGGTCGAATGAAAGATATCAGTGTTTTCATGGTTATATGTTTAGTGTACGCCTCCCCCTCCAGACTGCTCAGCAGATCGGGAATTTTTAGAGAAGAGCAGGAGGGAGGCGTGTCAAATGAGAGGAAGAGAGCAGTAATAAAACACGGATGTAGAAAAGAGAAGCATAATGTGCACATAACACACAGGAGATGGAAAAAGAGATGACGCCAACGTAAAAAAGAGAAAACAGCGAGGAGCGAGAGAGCATTCGTCCCTTTGACAAATGTTGGAGGTCTTGAGCCTGGAAACAGCAGACCGTCTTTGAAAACAGTATCTTTGAAAGATCTGAGTCACCCACCCCAAACTGCTCATCTGCTGCTGGACACTTCAGTTGCACCTCCACATGCCACCAGTGGAGGGAGCTGCCAAGTTTCACAGCACATGACGCAGCAGGTGTAGTTGCTTTTGGAGAAAGAAGAGAATAAGAGGACAGAACGAAGGCCCAGGTCTAGAGGCCTCCCTTCCAGAGCGGAAGCAGAGCCAGTGTTCCTGGTCCCTAGGTGGCGCTGTGTCGGGCCTGTCCCTACTATACCCTGGTGGTGGAGTGGGGGTGGGGCAGGGTGTTGTTGTGGCCGGTGGAGGGGAATGTGTTGAAGGCGTGAAGAGGCTGCATGCTGGTGATGGTGCTGGGGATCACGGTGATGGTGTATGGCGTCATCAGCGGCACGTTGTCGGGGGCGCGGCGCAGCGCCAGGGTGTAGTCAGGAGGGCAGGCGGGCCGCAGGATGTCGTGGGGTCGCAGGGGCTCCATGTCGTGGTGAGCGTCGCGCTCCCAGTCCTTCATCTGCAGGGACATGATCTCCTCCTCCTGGCTGTGAGCCAGGTCATTGGCGGGGCCGCCCCGCTGAGGGGACAGCCGGTGCCGGCGCATCTCGTGCCGCTTGTCACGCTTGTAGTAAAGGGCGGCGAAGGCCAGGATGTTGAGGAAGAAGAGCGACGCTCCAACTGCAACTGTCACGCTCAGTTCGGTGGAGTAGTCGCGGGTGTGTCTGGGAAAGAGGTCCTGGGGCGGGCGCTCTGAGCCCTCGGGCTCAGGATCTGATGGGAAGGTAGGGTAAGGATGACGAGTGGTTCGAGGAACGTTGTTTCTGGGCCTCATGGTGCCGGGGTCACGGCCTGCGGGGGAGCGCGTAGTGGTGGGAAAGAGCACGTCGTGCAGGCTGTGAAGATGAGGGACTAATTCCAGCCAAAAGGCCACTTTGTTAGCTCTGTAGTTGTCTCTGACACGAGGTTTCAAAGCGATGTGAAGGTACTGCTTGTCCTTCCAGTTGAACTTGGTCCAGATGACCTCCTCGAAGCGGTTGGGCTTGGTATGAATGAACTTGGTGTCCTGAGGGACGGGCAAGTTGGGGTCCCTGGTGGAGCATAAAGGTTAAACGTTTCAGTTCAAAGTTATATTCAGTCTCCATTATAAGTAACATGTGGAATCAATACACTGAATACAGACAGGAGGCCCATTCTCTGTGCAACCTTTAAACTATCTAAGACCAACCGGCTGCTCTGGGATCTGGATGCTTTTGGTGAACCAGTATGTTCAATTCTTCAAAGCCACACGGGAATTAAACTAGCAACCTAGATTCAAGTATTCAAGATGACTAGAAGGCTGTCAGAGAACATACAGTAACGTGTACAGTTTACACTACTGTGACATGAGGCCTACCCAGTCTTTGCGAAGTTAGTCCAGTAAGTCATGACCACAGCGCTCAGCATCACATCGTTCTTGGAGAAGTTGCACGGGAACAGGTCCGTGGCACCGATCATCGGTACGCCGAACACGTAAGGTATCTCGTCTCCGTGCGCGGCGTCGGCCCACTCGGGCCGCGTCTCGGTTTGGCAGTGGTGGTAGAACGTGTAAAAGTAAACTGGGGACTGAAACTCAGCATGGAGTTTGGCAGTGGCCACAGCTGGTGCCACCCACTGGTGGTCCGTAAACAGGAAGCGAGTGAGAAATCTAGAGAGGAAAAAAAACTCTTTCAGATAACAGAAGGAGTGACAGGCAGCAGAGAGGAAGCATGACTGCATTATCCAAACATGTCTGTACTGTGACTGTGGTCCGGCTGTGAGGGGTTCGCAGGCCGATCTGTCAGAAACACCGACACTGAGATTGGGAGCCGACTACCTGGGGGATGATAGCATTACTGCCCACAGAGCCTCAAAGGTTAAGGCGCAGACACGCCGTGATGTGGATGAGTGGCTCTCTTTAGCACGCTTGTCTTGTTTGATGCACTTCACTGGGCTCACATGTTACTGATTCCATTCTTTACTCGCATGTTTTAAACGCTTAAAGCACTTTCACAGCTTTTTATATTCTTTTGAAAATTCATGTGAACTCAAGCTGTCAGAATTGTAATGTAAGCTTTGATAATTGTCCACATTTGTCATTTTGACGATTATCCGTTTATTTTAATGAATACAGCAAACAGAAAAAAACGAACAAATCAACAAACGCGGCTCCTAATGAGACAAAACCTGATGATGCTGCAAAATGCAGTTAAGTGAGAGGAGGCTGTAAAATGGAATAACTGAAAAAGTGGCAGTGTACAGAGGTGGCGTCCTCACCCTCTGGGTAGCCGTAGAGGTTGTCAACAAAGCTGGAGATGGTGTAGTCGAACGCCGCAGCTGAGATGCCGTCGTTGTCCTCACTGTCGTCCACAAACTTCAGCCCCTCTCCCTGGTTCACTCCTATCAAGATGTCATAGTTTAGGAGCTCCCCCTGGTGGAGCAAATAAGGAAGAACATGCTGAGTGCTGGAACAGAGCCTGTGTGCATCACAAGTCTACAACAGGAAGTGCAGCTGAAGCACAGCTTTGTGAATTGGCAGCATTTCATTTCCCAGTAAACAAAATAAAGATTAGCTGTTGCCATGAAATTCCTACTATAAACTGTAAATACTGCAATATATGCAGGGTTCATACACATTTTTAGGGTCAAATTCAAGCACTTTTTAAGCACATTCAAGGTCAATTTTCAAGCTTTTCCAGCACATTACCAAAAAAGAAGCATGTTTCACTTTGCATCACCTCAGTAAGACCTTGTAAAAATTTAAACAAATCATCTGAGGTCGATTTAAATGTCTTTTGTTCCCCTTTTGTTAAAAGAGCAGCACACAAAAATACAGAAAAAGGAAACGGTTGCCTTACATGCATATAGTGTACAAACTCAAAAAAACACATTCCTCTTAAAAATGTGCAAATGTGAACAAATCAACTTGTTAGAGATCTTCATCTCCACTGTAAATAAACAACAAGCCAGAGAACAAGAAAACTGCACCAAACACCACAAACACCAACAAATTAATGTCTTCTCATCAGACATTGAAGCTTCTTTCCTGTGTGACATAAAAAATAAGAGACCGATGTTTGTTTGTTTTTTTAACTAGTTAAGCACCCACGTTCAGTCATCCACCCATTCACGCACACATTCACACACTGGTGATGTAGCTACAGCCACCCTGGGGCGCCACCAGGCCCTCTGACCACCACCAGTAGGCAACGGGTGAAGTGTCTTGCCCAAGGACACAACGACCAAGACTGTCCAAGCCGGGGCTCGATTACAAGGGGAACTCCTAACTCTTGAGCCACGATCGCCCAGTGGGGACATGGGGACATTTCAATTTCCAGCAGGAAGCTCCCCCTTTTTGTTAAACCCTTTAGATCAGGGGTCGGCAACCTGCGGCTCTTTAGTCCTTATAGTGCGGCTCCGCGTGGTTTGTGAAAATAAATTAGCTGAAGTGTATTTTATTTATGTTAGTTCTTTTTTTAACTTGTAGTTCTAAATTGGAAGATTATTGTGATTTTGCAATATACAAATAAAATTATATTTTCTTATTTTTTCATCGCTCAAAATAAGCGTCACACTCGCGGAAGCCGGTGTACCCGGCGAAACGCCGTGGATTTATCGAGCCTTTCAACCCCAGATAGGCCAATTATGGCTCTTTGGCTCTTTGGCTCTTAAAGGTTGCTGACCCCTGCTTTAGATGAACAGAGTTTTTTAATTAAATACATAATCTTTAATAAATGTTCTCTTTTATAAAAAGTAGGATAATTAAAAAAACTTTTATTATACCTCTATTGAGTAGAAAAAAAACTCGTGTTTTCTGTCGTGTGTTATATAATATTAGGGATGTTTGTGACAATTAATTTCTTAATCGGCTGGACTAACCAATAGTCCACAACCAGGAAACACTGAAATTTTAAGTTAAGTTTGAAAACAGTTTAAAAAAAAATACCCCATTCCAAAATGTCTTGTGACAATCTCATTGGCTTAGGGAGTGATGATGTCATAGATCTTAAGAATCTTAAGTCCTTTGATGTTTTTCCTTAAGTAGGGGTGAGAAACAGCAAGTTTTAGTTCGTTTCAGCAGCATCTGTGTTTGCAGCCTACAAAACGTTCACCACAAGCTCTTCAAAGTCATCGTATAGAAACTCCAACATGTTTCCAAGAAAAAAACAACCAATTCAAAAAGATTACGCCGCCTCTCCTTCCTGGCGTGGCCGGCCAATTTCCCCAAATGGCTCCTCATCCTTCCAAAGGGCGTTAGAGGAGAGTAGGAAGGAAAACTACCTTCTCCAGAAAAAAATGCAACAAATTGAAGAAGAGAAACTTCAACTGGAGGACAAATGTAGACGAATGGAAGCCCAAAATAAAGAGCTGGAAGAAAGACAACAGCGCCAGCCGGACATAAAAATTATTAATGAGGGCTGGGGAATCAAGTTTGCTCAGAGCCGAGAGCAGATTGTGCACCTCATTAAAGAAAACAGGCAAAAGCGTGCAGAAGTCAAAGAAAGGACCAACCAGCTCCAAGACAAGAAAACGATGACTGATAAGATACAACGGGATCTCCAATACATGGACCGAAAAAATCGGCTCCTCCAAAGACAGCTCCATGAAGCTGTGGAAGAAAAGAAAGAATTCCTCCAACAGAAGGAAGAGCAGGACAAAAAGCAACGAGACATGCAGCACGAACTGAAGAGCATGCAGGAAAAATACCGCATGCTGAAAGAAAGCCTGGATGAAACACTGCGCCAAAATAAAGACCTTCTTCAACAGAAAGAGCAACAGCAGGAAAGACTGAAAGAAGGAAAACGTGTCGTCCAGGACTTTGAGTCTAAAAATCTAAAACTGCAAGAGTTTTGTAATCAGCTGGAGGACAAAGCAACTAAAGTGGAAGAAGAAAAGGACAAACTGGAGAAACGCTGCTCACAGATGCAGAGAAGGATCGATCAGATAGCGAGAAACAACTCCGAGCTCGTTAAGGGGATTTTGGTGGAATTCAATAACTTGAAGCGTGAAAACACTCAAATGCAGGCGCAAAAACAACAAGAAGACAAAATACATGAAGACCTGCAGCTCACGCTCCAAGAAATCCAGAAAAGAAACGAGCAGTTAGAAGACAAGCACAAAGAGGTCCAACAGAGAAATGCAGACATGCACAAGGACAAGCTGATACAGGAGGCAACATCCAAACAACTCAAAGACAAGCTTGAAGAACAACAAGCAACATTGGAAGAGGTGGAACAAAGATGTGAGAAACTTGAAGAACAAAACACAGAAACCATCGATGAGCTGAGAAATCTCATCCTGGAGGAAAAAAGCGCTCGTGGAAAAGTGCATGAAAAAAAAGAAAAAATGGTTCCACTTGTTCCGGAGGAGAGACGCTACTGCTTCCTCACCTGATGTAGCCTCGTCTTGCTCCACCTCTGTTAACCCCCCCAACCAGTCCCGGCCGTTGACTGTCCCCTCCTGAGCCTGGTTCTGCCGGAGGTTCCTGCCCGTTTAAAGGCAGTTTTTCCTCCCCACTGTCGCCAACTGCTTGCTCAGAGGGGATTGTTGGGCTTTTCTCTCCTCTGCCTTGTTTCTTCATTTACTTGTTTAACTTTTTTCATTATTACTTCATTTTACCTTGTTTCTTCATTTACTTGCTTGTTTAACTTTTTTCAACTTATCTAAATAATAAACCAATTAAATTTATCCTTTGAGTATTTTTCATCTCATCTTTACAGAATCTTTCCAAAACATTTTCAAACATTCAGATCTGTCTTTTATTTTCTTCTTGAAGCCTCATAAATGGTGAACTAAAAACCCGGAACATGGTTTGAAACATAGTTTCAGCTGAAACTGGCATAACATGCTGTGTGTGTGTGTGTGTGTGTGTGTGTGTGTGTGTGTGTGTGTGTGTGTGTGTGTGTGTGTGTGTGTGTGTGTGTGTGTGTGTCAGGATATCACTAGTTAGGTCATCATGTTTAGACTCATTCACTCCAAAATTATTTAGGCCAAATCTTTAAAACAGTGTCATTTCATACACATTTTCAATTCACTTCAATCGCACAAATGCAGAAATAATTATTTGCAGTATCTTATTTATTATGAGAATGTCATGCCTGATCATTTGTACCTACACCACCAAAAATGGGGGCAAAAGGGAGGAGATCATGTTTAATCGGTTATAAGAAAAGGTCAGAAATATAAGTGCCGACATGAGCAGTGTCCACAGAAACCTCTGACTCTCAGCTCAAAGCTCATATAAACCATTTCTACAACCAGCAAACAAACAAAGACACCGAACAGTTAAAAGAGCAGTGACGTCACCACGAATCTGTGGTCAGGTAATATCCATGTTTTGATTGATGATTTTCTGGAGTTAAATGTGAACCGAAGCATATTTTGGGTGTTATATGCTATTAAATACTTTTTAATTTATTTAAAAGTATTTAATAGCATATAACACCCAAAACATGCTGGGTGTGGAAATAAGAAAATCAAAATTTCCTCTGTTTGAGTCACAGTAACTTTGACATAGTAACATTTGCAGTAAGTCCTAAATGTTCACCTTTAAAATCACTCCCTCTGTTCATTTTGCCCACATCATGTTTCAGTGGTTGGCCTCAGGTTCTTCAGCTTCCTGACAGTCTGAAGTCAGCTGACAGAGTTTCACCTGCTAAATACACAGAAAATCTTGTTAAAGCCGCACAGTTTGCCCAACAGTAATATTCCCATTAAGCCCTTTCTAAACACTTTATAACAATGTGTCATCACTAAATTATAAACTTCTTCTCCAAATCTGCACGACTGCACTTAGTCACAGACTTTATTTAATTGTCCTGCGGCTGCTATCATATATTTTACCAAACAGTTCTTCTCACACAGTCACAGATATATTTCTCTCAATGCAAACTTCACTCATGTCTCAGACAGGAAACTTGAGTTTTTCTTTTTTTTCTGTCCCCACTCATTCAACTAATTTGCATATTGAGTCACATCTCGAGAAGTTGCCCTGACAACAGAAATGCATATTCAAAACATTGCTGCGTAATTCAATTATTAGTCTTTTATTTTTGTTTCTACAGTCATCACTTCTTTTGCTCAATCAGCTGGAAACCACTTCTAATTCACTATTTTAAACCTGCTTTAAGCTTCTAATCACTGGTTGGTCCTCCCAGTCTCTTTTTCCTTGTCACAAAAGTCGCTCTATTGTCCTGCAGCTTCCTGAGTTATTCCTCAGCTTCAGCCTTTAAGTGTGTTAAATCTACACCATTCAGCATTTATGTCATGTATTCACATTCATGAGTGTAAGCATGTCTTCATTGCGTGTATGTTGTGTGTTCATATTAATATTGAGTGTAAGCTGGTCTTCATTGCCTCGATGTGTTTTTATAATCAGATTTAATTCCTGCATCTTTGCGCTGAACTGTGGATTCAAACTGTCTCACTTCTGATTCTCTCCAAAAACAATTTCACATGTGACAATTTCTACATGTGTGTTTTCTATTTTTCTATTCATTTATGTATTATTAGTTCATTTATTTCTTTATCTCTCTCTCTTACTTTTTTTATTTACCTTTCTGTTGCGATGCTCTGGATGTTTCTAAACCCCACAAATGCAGTCTCACTGTTCAACCCAATTTTCCTATGCTGGCATCCTGGCAGCTGCACGCTTGACTTTTCTCAGTTCATGGGCAGTTATTTTGCGCCTTGGTTTTTCCACACGCTTCTTGCGACCCTGTTGACTATTTTGAATGAAACGCTTGCTTGTTCGATGATCACGCTTCAGAAGCTTTGCAATTTTGAGACTGCTGCATCCCTCTGCAAGATATCTCACTATTTTTGACTTTTCTGAGCCTGTCAAGTCCTTCTTTTGACCCATTTTGCCAAAGGAAAGGACGTTGCCTAATAATTATGCACACCTGATATAGGGTGTTGATGTCATTAGACCACACCCCTTCTCATTACAGAGATGCACATCACCTAATATGCTTAATTGGTAGTAGGCTTTCGAGCCTATACAGCTTGGAGTAAGACAACATGCATGAAGAGGATGATGTGGACAAAATACTCATTTGCCTAATAATTCTGCTCTCCCTGTAGACTTTTGTCTTATCGCCTTAACCTCCATGGTCTCAAATTCTTTAAGGATATAATTTCTTTTAACCGGATTAGGGCAAATTTCATTTATCAAAATATTCCTGATCACTTTGTTTGTAAACCTGCTGTCACCAAATTCAACTCCAGCTATGCAGAGCTGCCTCAGTCCAGGAGAAATTTTAGAGTGCACAATATCTTCTTTTATCATTGATCTCAAAGGGACTGGGATGGCTTTCACTGGGGATTTATATCTCTTAGCAGTACATCTTACATCAAATTTCTCACAAAACGTCTCATGTTTTAGTAAGACCCCATTATCATCCATAAAATGAGCTACAGCCCAAATCCCTTTAGATCTCCATTCATCCACGTACACAGATTTCCTACACAAACGGATATACCTGTTGTTCCATATAGGGGTGTTGTGAGGAGTAAAGCTATGTTTATAGATTAATTTCCAGTAGAGACGGACCTGCTGATGGAAAGCTGAGAGTTTAACAGGTAACGAACTGCAATCAAAGTCACAACGTAACAAAAAGTCTATTCCACCCATTTTGCCAAAAATCACATTGGGAATAATGTTCCAAAAGGAATTTTTGTTCCTAATGAAAGATCTTAACCATTTCAATTTTAGTACACCATTCATAACATCAAAGTCAGTGGCATTAGCCCCACCCTCTTCATAATTCTTAATCACATCATTTTTCTTTATATAATGACATTTGTTCCTCCATATGAACCTAAAATTAAGAGTATTTATAGATTTAATTAGTTTTGGAGGTATGGGCAGAGAAAAGGCTGGATAGATGAGTCTGGACAGACTGTCCATGTTGGTTAGCAAGATTCTCCCAAACAGAGTTATGTCCCTTTGCAGCCACATGTTTAAAATTGACTTACACTTTTCTATATTGGTACAGATATTCTTATTTTCTGTTGATGTCTTATCCTTGCAAATTACAATGCCCAGATACTTCACCTCTTTTTTGATCTGCATATTATTTATTGCTTGCAGGGGACACTCATGCAGAGCTAGAATTTTGCATTTATTAATATTCAGCTGTAGGCCAGAAGCTTTGGAGAAATGGTTGATCGCCTGCAAGGCTAAAGGAATCTGGTCCTCATTTTTTAGAAACAGGGTGGTATCATCTGCCAGCTGACTGATTATTATCTGTTCACCCATCACAGTTAACCCCTTAATGTGACTGTTTTTAATCAAAATAATTCCTCTGACACAGAAGACCTACATTCCTGGTTTAATTCTTGCTGTCAAAAAATCATGGACTCTGTGGCTCCTTTAAAAACCAGGCAGCTTAAGGCTAAACCTGAGCCTTGGTTTAATGAGAGCAGTCGTGCTGTTAAGAGGGAATGTCGTCGAGCAGAACGGAGGTGGAAAAAGGATAAACTGCATGTATCATTTCAAATTCTCAAAGACTGCTGGCATCGCTACCAGAACACTGTTAAAGAGGCAAAAAGGGAATATTTTGCAAATATTATTTCTTCCAACTGTCATAACCCACGTGTGTTATTTAGGACCATTGACACTGTTCTTAATACTCCTTTGAATGTCTGTTTGGAAGTTTCTCCTGAGATTTGCAATGATTTTCTGAACTTTTTTATTGAAAAGGTTGTCACCATCAGGGCTCTTATCACAGCTCCTGACTCTGACCCCTCTGTCTCTGTCCCTTGCGCTGCTGTTTTCACTCAGTTTGAGCTTGTGACGCTCTCCTCTTTAGAGGATGTGGTTCGCCATATTAAGCCCACAGGTTCCCCACGGGATCCTGTCCCTCCACAATTCTTTAAAGAAATTTTTCCTAGTATACAACAGTATGTCCTTGACATTATTAACAGCAGTCTGTCTTCTGGTGTGGTTCCTGCAAATTTCAAACATGCAGTAGTACAGCCACTGCTTAAGAAACCTGGCCTTGATCACACAGTTTTAGCGAACTATAGGCCTATTTCCAAGCTGCCTTTAGTCTCCAAGGTTTTAGAGAAAATTGTTTTTAGTCAACTGAAAGATTTTCTAGATGAAAATGGAATCTTTGAGGTTTTTCAGTCAGGTTTTAAAACCCTTCACAGCACAGAATCTGCATTACTAAGGGTTTTTAATGACATCCTTCTGGCATGTGATTCTGGTAACCATGTTGTTCTTGTCTTGCTTGACCTAACTGCTGCCTTTGACACAGTAGACCACAATATTTTAATTTCTCGATTACATGATGTAGTGGGTATTGGTGGCACTGCACTCAATTGGTTTAGGTCTTATTTGTCAGATAGAACTTTCTCTGTCAGCCTTCTCGGTTACGAATCGTCTTCTGCTCCTCTGTCATGTGGTGTCCCACAGGGCTCAATTTTAGGGCCACTGCTCTTTTCTCTGTATCTACTGCCTCTGGGTTCTATCCTTAGAAGGCATGGGATCTCATTTCACTGTTATGCCGATGACTGCCAAATTTATTTGACACTAAAACGCAAGGATGCCATCTCCATAAAACCTCTCTTGACATGTCTAGATGACATTAAAGCTTGGTTGGCTCGAAACTTTTTAAATTTTAATAAAAAGAAAACAGAAGTGTTGGTGTTTGGACCCAGTGGTCCCTGTGAGTCCTCCTCTGTTGTTTTAGGATCCCTGGAAGTCTATTTTAAATCTGTTGTTACTGACCTTGGTTTTAAGTTGGACAGTGATTTTAAATTGGACAACCAAATCAGAGCAGTGGTGAAGTCCAGTTTTTATCATTTAAGGCGACTGGCAAGACTAAAATCTTTTCTTTCGAGGCAGCACCTTGAAACAGTGATCCATGCTTTTATTTCTTCCCGCCTGGACTACTGTAACTCACTTTATGTGGGGGTCAGTCAGTCATTGCTCTCACGTCTGCAGCTGGTTCAAAATGCGGCTGCACGACTCCTAACAGGAACTCGAAAAAGAGAGCATATAACCCCCGTGCTGGCCTCTCTGCACTGGCTGCCTGTGTCTTTTAGAGTTAATTTTAAAATTCTTATGTTTGTTTTTAAATGTCTACACAGTCTTGCCCCGCCTTACCTCTCTGAGCTTCTTCATCCCCACATACCCTGTCGGTCTCTCAGGTCAGCTGACCAGCTGCTCCTGGAGGTACCGAGATCCAGGAGGAAGCTCAGAGGGGACAGGGCCTTCTCTATTGTGGCTCCAAAATTATGGAATAATTTGCCCATGCATGTTAGAGAGGCCCCTTCACTGTCCACTTTTAAATCACGTCTTAAAACCCACTTTTATTCCTTGGCTTTTAACCTCAGTGAGACTTAGTTTCTTTTTTAATGCAGTAGTTATTTAATTAATGATTTCACTCTTCTTTTATTTGTTTTTTATTTATATCTCATGTAATTTTATTTTACAGTTCCAATGTACAGCACTTTGTGTCAGCTGTGGTTGTTTTAAAGTGCTTTATAAATAAAGTTGATGATGATGATGATGAAAATAGACAACAGCTCAGCAACCATGATGAACAGAAGTGGTGAGCTGCTACATCCCTGCCTTATCCCTCTATTAACCTCAAACCTTGAACATGTACCATGTTCTAGCAAAACAGAGCTGTTAATGTCATTATATAGCATCTCTATAACATTGATAAATTCCTCTCCAAAACCAAAAGACTGCAGAGTTTTTAATATGAACGTATGTTCAACTGAGTCAAATGCTTTGTAAAAATCCAAGAACAGGATGTACCCTCTCTCTTGGATTAATTCACTGTATTCAAGGAGATCCAAAACCAGCCTAATATTGTTATGAATTAGTCTTCCTTTCAAAAAACCTGATTGTGTTTCACTGATAATGTTTGAGATGCCTTTCTTTAGCCTCTCAGCTACAGCTCCAGACAGGATCTTATAGTCAGTGTTTAGTAAGGTGATGGGTCTTAAATTGTCTAAAATTCTTTTATCCTTACCCGATTTAGGGATCAGGGTTATCAGCCCTTGTTTCATGCTCGGCATCACTTCTTTTTTCTCTATCGATTCCTTTAATGCATCAAACAATAAAGTTCTTAGGTCCTTCCAGAAGAATTGATAAAAATTAGTAGTGAGTCCATCTGTCCCTGGGGACTTGTTTAATGCCATTTTCATGACCACCAAATCCAGTTCCTCAATTTTAAGCTCTGAATCACACAGATCTTTGAACGGCTTGTCAATACATGGGATGAGATTATGAATGTTATCAAAGAAACTATCAGAATCAGCTGCTGAATATTCTGAGGAGTACAATTTGGAATAAAAAGTGAAGACTTCTTTTCCAATCTTTCTGAAATCTTTACATTCAGTCCCATTTATCAACAAGCTTGAGATTAGATTTCTCTGCTGTCTGCACTTTTCCAGCTTACTAAAATATGATGAGTTCTTTTCACCTGCCTCAATCCACTTGGCTCTCGATCTTATAAAGGCACCCTGGGCTTTCTCTAGGTAAAGATCGTCTAATTTAGTTTGTAACTCCATCAATTTATTCTTTTCTTGCACGTTTAGTTTTTCTTTACTACAGCACTGAGTTATTTCACGAAGTAAATTACTTTCATATTCCCGTTTTTCCCTGTTCAGTTCTTTGCAGAATTTTATAGTGAATTCTCTGATTTTGAATTTAATAAGTTCCCATTTCTGTATATTACCCACTACTGAGTCATCATTTTTTATATCTGTAATTTTATGTCTAATTTTATCACAATACTTGTCCTTATTTAAAAGGCTGGCATTAAATTTCCAATATCCCCTGCTACTACGTTTCATCCTTGTTGGTTCTAAGACAAGATCAATGAAACAGTGATCAGATAGGGGTGCTTTGGAGATTTTAGATGGTGAAGTACACCTCAAAATGTCATCGCTCACTAACCAATAATCAATTCTTGACCTGCTTTCTCCATTAGGTTTAAACCATGAATAATTCTTAACTCCAGGATTCAAACTTCTCCAAATGTCTGTAAAATTATTATCACTAGAAAAGTTCTCAATAATGTTATTCTGTTGCCTCCTTCCTAAGCGAGGAGGCCATCTGTCCATCCATTCATCTGAGGTCATGTTCCAGTCTCCTCCTACTAGGATGTAATCTGTGGGGTACATAACTTTAAACTCTGAAATAACATTTGTTAGATTTTCCAATAGACGTTTATTTTGACCTTCGTTATTATGTCCATAAAGATTTGTAACAATTAGAAATATACCTTCGCTCTTCAAGCTGCAGTTGACCAATGACCCTCACTATCAGCTTTATATGTTATAATCTCCCCTGGGAACTTATTAAAACAAATCGCCACACCTCCAGATCTGTTAGATCCACGACTGAAAAGAATCTTGTCTCCCCACTGATTAGCCCAAAAGGTAACATCGGCATCCACAGAGTGAGTCTCTTGTAAAAACAGACAGTGACATTTTTGCCCCTTGCAAAATAAAAAAAGTGCCTTTCTCTTAACAATTTCCTTCAAACTCCGAACGTTTAATGAACCAAAAGAAATTTTTGAGTGAACCATAATAAGAGTATGCTAAGAAAATAACTTTTTTTTAAAAAAAGAAAAGAAAAATATATAAACATGAGTTTAAATTGTAACACTTGTCACCAACTCAGTGACTAATAACCTTTAACTTTAAGTAGAACTCTTTTGTCCCATTAATAATATTCCACTGTATACAGTCTTACATCAAGTCTTTCATTCAACGTCGATGATCCTCCGTCCTTCGATGTATCCATGAGGACCCCGGAAAAAGGCCCGTTTCCCAGCCCGTCTGGCTTGTTCAATTTGCGGCCACAGCCGCCTCCTCTCTTCCCAGTCCTCCCGCGGCAGTACCTCAGCGAAGTGGAAACCGCCGTTCTTACAGACAGCCGAATCTTTGGTGCGACGCCAAATCTCCTCTTTCACGTGTCTCAGAGCAAACAGAATGATGATATGTCGGACCTTGTTCTCAATCTTCTTCCCAACTCTATGCACCACATCCACAGATTCTTCAAGCTTTGATATCATATCAGGTGCGATCTTGCCAAGAATTCCAATAACCAGCGATCTGACACCTTCATCTCTTTTCTCTTCTAATCCTTTAATCCGGAGGCACCACCTCATTTTGTACCTTTCTTGCTCTCACACTCTCTCCTTGAGATCGTAGTTATCTTTGGTCAACTGCTCGTTTCGTCTCTCCAACTCTTTAACCTTTTGTTTACATTCTTTCACCTCCTCCGAGTTGAACTGAACCGCTTTGGCTAGGCTGGCTAGCATCGTACTAGCTTGCTTGCATTGCACACTCAGGTCAGCTAGCTGCTCGTCCACTCTTTTTTCAAGGTTTTTTCTACGTAGTCATGATCCGTTCCTTCTCTGCTGTCTTCCTTTCCATCACATGGCGATGTTGTTTCTTGTTTTTTGAGGTCGAGTTTGAATTTAGCAGGTTTAACTATACTTGGGGCAGTCATTTTACTACTTTCGAGTGGAAACAATAACGAACACAAAGTAAATTCTGGGACAAGTTCAACGAGCTCCTAATTCGTGCGACTGCTCAACTCGCCATCTTGCGCCACCGTCTCACTACTAGATGAACTTGTGACACACATCTGCAGCAGAGGCTGAGTGGCTGCTCTCACACCTGGAGCATCCAAATCGACCCACAAACACGTTGAAAGATGCAATGCCATCAATGTGGATTGTCAAGACTGAGAGACCTCTTCCCTCTGACCCCTCCCCAAACCCTCAAACCCTCCTACCCACCTCGACATACAAACTCTGTGTGGCTTCACGTGTTCTGTTGATGTTTACATGATCGAAATAACTTGAACACAAACACAAACAAACAAAGAGGAAGACCGCACCGGAAGGAAACAACTACAAGTCCCAGCATCCTCTGTGTTTAGGGAGCAGCAGTGAAAGTGAAAGCAGGAGGAGGAAGGTGGAGCTGAGGCAGGTGAGTGTTAACATGAATATGTTTCTTCTTATGACATAAAATAATTCCACGCTGTTCGTGTCTGTGGGTGAAATGTGAGGCCGGTCGGCTCCTCTGAGCGCTGGTTTCCTGTAAGTAGAGAGGAAGTGAGTTTAGCTGAGCCTCCGTTTAGTGTGAGAGAGCAGGAGGAGAGTGAGAGCTGTGCTGAGGCAGGGTGAGTGTTAACACCGCTCTGACATTACTGTGTCTCTGTGGCGGGAACAACAGGCTCCGTCAGTGGAGGCAAAAATAATCAGACTTTGGTTTTTCAAAGGAAACAACTTTATGTCGGAAGTTCCCGCACGCTCATTGGATAACGATGTGTCAATCTCGAGCTATTAGCCAATGAGCGTGCGGATTCACAGAAAGACCCGCCTTTATCACGGGACTTTAAAAACTACAATGGCGACAGAAACTCCGTGAGTGGAGTTCAGGGTGACGTTATGAAACTGTGACGTTTGAGCCACTTCCCGTTGAACGTGAAACTGATGGTTTCTGGTGTTTGGGTCTGTTTTTCTGTATTTATGCAGATAAAGTGTAAACTCAGATGAATTATACCATCAAATGTTAAAGGAAAATATCAGGATGAGTGTCTGTGAGCTGAGAAGGACGTGAAGCGAGCAGTTTATCCCAGAGCTGAAGCTGCTCTGTGTGCAGAGATGAGCTCAGATTCCTGCTGTGATTGATCAACAGTCACAGAAATGTAGACTTGTAGTTATTACTGCAGTATGGTCACAGCAGATACTGATAAACATGTATTATGAGGATGGATGATCAAGTTTCTCACTCTCTCCTTTAAATCTCAGTTTTTTCTTCTTCACAGTTTATCTGTTAATTTATTAATGAATAACACTGAAAGAGTTTCTGTTATATTTCCCCTTGAACATCAGCTTATTAGGGCGGCATTAGGAAATAGCCCCCCTCCAAAGAATGAATAAATGAATGATGATAATAATAAAATGATTCAAAAGCAGAGCTCAGAGTGGTAGAATGGTCAAACATGGATCCACGGGTGGTTCAACTGCATTTGGTGACGTGACTAAAGCAAATCTTTCAAATAATCCCACCATCAACGGGATGTTGTCTCCTTTACTACGGTTACTTTACTTGGTCACCGTGTGAATTTCTTTGAAATGAACCAAATTCTTTTATTTGTTGGTTGTTGCATATTTAACCTCTACAGTCAGGAAAGGAGGAGATGAGGCCTCAACAATGTTGGGTTGTAGCTGTGGTTCAGGTTAGAGTGAGTGTCCATGGAATAAATGTAAGTCAGTGAACTGGAAACATGACTGTGTTCAAACTTTGTTTTCCTTTTTATAATGAGTCTAATCAAAGGTGGACAGAAGTATCTCCACTGTGACTTTTCTGTGTCACCATCAGAGCTTCTGCACAGTGTTTCTGGGGCAGATAACATTGCAGCATTATGGAGACATTATGGAGACAAAAAGAAAAGCGTCTGGACTTCTTTAAGTTAAACTTAAAGAAATCCAGACGCTTTTCTTGGACTGTTGGTTTCAGTGTTTAGTCTCATTCACACACTCCCTCAGACTCTTCACACACTGATTTGCTGACATAAACACACTCCTGTGTGCTTCACACACACACTGAGGACCATCTACAGACTGTGAGCTCCGTCTTCTTTGTCTTTGGAGCCGAACTCTGACAAAGTTAGGAACAAAACTTTCTCCAGCGTGTGAACTTTCCTCCTAGACTCAGTCTGAGCAGTCAGACCACATATTTCTACAGCAGCACATGAAGGTGTGGCTCACACACACACAGGTGAAGGAAACAGCTGCAGTATTAAAAACTGCTTCACTGTCTACAAATATATGAACTGAATGTTTCTTTCAGGCTGTAAAAACCTTATTTATCCTCCATTACAGTCCTGCATTCAGAGCATTACTTCTGTTATATTAGTACATGTATTTTATTCTGATGAACACATGAAACTCTGAGCTGGATTGAATCCATTGAATCAGAGTCCAGGACTCAGACTAAACACACTGAATGTGTCCTGAGCTCGGCCGCTGTTCCACAGTAACTGCTGTCAGAGTCACTGTTACTGAGTTAGCTTGGCTAGCAGAGCAGCTAGCAGTTAGAGTATGAACTCTGTAAGCAGTCAGCTCGGTCCTGGACATGGTTACTGACATAAAGCTGCTCTCTGCAGCCATGTTTGACCTGCTGCTTTGTAGGACTACAGTAATGGAGGATTTGGAGGCTGAACTGGGCTCTGTGACACTTTTTGTAGTGAACTGATGAAAGCTGCGTCTCAGATGGATGTTAGTCCAACACATCAGACACGACCTCTGCAGCTCTCAGTTGATGTGCACATGAATGATTTGTGTTTCCTCTGCAGGTGAAGGTAGAAAGTGTGTGTGAGCTGATGTGAATTGAGCAGCATGGATCAGTGTGAGGACAGAGAGGAGGGAGTCCCTCCCTCTAAAAGCACTCTGTGTGGGGAACATGAGAGCCAGACCAAAGCTCAGAGGTGAGATGACCATCTCTAACTGTCCATGACTCTTCTCCATGTCACAGCTCAGCACTCACATCACTGCTCCATCATTATTCACACTCATACCTCTGTGTGTGTTGTTTTAAAGCCCAGAGCTGTGGGGCGTACCAGGCTCAGCTGGACATAACCCTGAAACTAATCCAGAACCTGGACCTGAACCCAGCTGTGTTTCCTTAAAGAGCAACAGGTCGAAGGGTTTTGGTGTAAACTTTAACAAAAGACTGTTATGTGACAAAGAGTAAGCACATTATTTTTATGAGATTGTTCATCATGTCTTTAATTTAATATTTCCAGTTTTTCCTTCCTGTCTCATGAAGCTGTGACATTTATTCTTTTTCTTTTAGGATCAATAAGAGGCCAGAATCTCCTGGACCTGAACCCAGCTGTGTTTCCTTAAAGAGCAACATGTCGAAGGATGTTGGTGCAAACTTTAAAGGCTGTTCTTCTGCTGCTGAGAGGTAATGTGTGTCTAGATGTTGTTCCTGACTCTGTATTTTTGAATAAATCCTCATGTTTAATATCAGCTCAGCTCTTTTTCACACATTTCTATGTTGGTGTGTGAAGCGGTGTGTGTTGGAGTGTTTCCACAAACACAGCAGTCAGAGTGGAAAGAGTGGATGTTGTAGGAGGTGTTTGTGTAGTGAAGAGGCTGAGTGTCTGTAGGACTCCAGCTGCTCCAGCAGGTGTCTCCTTTGTGCTTTGCTTCAAACACAGTGTAGGGAGGAGCTTCCACTCAGGTCTTTCAGGTGTTGCTGGATGGAGGAGGACAAATAGTTTTTCCCTTCAGTGACACTTCAGCAGCTCAATGTTCTGGGAGATGTTTGTCTTTATGAAGGTTTATGGATTCTTGTTCTTACTTTGGTGAAACTGAGCAATACATTTTCCATCTAACATTTAAAGTAAATTTCCAGGTGAATAAAAGATCTGCAGCTGCAGCCTCTGTGATGTTTCACAGTCTGAAAGTAACAAATTCAACCAGAGTTCAAACAAAGGCTTAATATACGTGTGTGTTTGATATAATGCCAACAAGTACAAACAGGTGTTCTTACAGGTCTTAATCACAGAGCTCTGATAAGTCTGGTGACTTTCACACTCAGCAGTTTTGCTGCCTTTTATTTTATATTGGCCTTTTTAAAGCCCTTCAAAGTCTCCCACATTCATACAGAGCTTTTAACACCAAACTCCTTTACAGTCCTTCTCCTCTCACACACGATCACACGACTGATTTGTCTGCAGCAGCTGTGTTACTGCTAGTATTTTATTATGTGTGTAATCTCCTCATATTGTTCCTGTGGTTTAGTTTGACTTCCTTCTGCAAACTCAGCTGCTCTGTTGCTGATACACGTCTCCATGAATATGATTGATCAGATGCTGTCAACACCATGTGTTTCATGTGAGCGCTCAGCTGAAACCCTGGGTTGACTTATCGAGTTAATAACAAGCTTCACGTGACTGTGAATGCTAAAGTGAATCAGATAAAGGAAAGAGACCCTGCTAATGTTGGACTCACTTCTTAGTGTAGATCCCAGGAGGAAGTTCAACATAGCCATTCTTTGTGCTAGCTCGACCAAACCTGAGACCACAGTGCAGGATAATGATCATCATCTGTCTCTGTCAAGGACATTTAAAATCCACAAATAACAAACATAATTATATTTGATCATTAAAAATGATGATTAAACAAAGTGTCAAACATACTTAAGTAGAAGGACTGATGTTTGTGTTAAAATACCCTCTTAAAGCTGAAATAATGATTCAACTTCTTTACTCAAGTAAAGGTAAAAGAGTACAGGCTCTGAAATGTACTCACAGTATTAAAGTAAAAACGCCATCTTTGAAGGAAATTTCTGCCAGTTTTTGTGCAAAGTTCCCTGAATTTCTACCTCCAACATTAATATGAGAAAATTATCTGAACTTTTATTCTAATGAATTTAATCAGCTTGAACATTTTGTAGCACAAAAGTAGAAAAAACCCAAAGGGAATCAAAAATAGCTCCGTTTGCTGTTGCCTGCATTGTAGATGGGCGGCTTTGCCTCAACACCTAAACAGGAAAATGAGTTTAGTCAAGTATTAAAGTGGGATTGAAGAGGTGAGGAAACCAGAGATCAGGTGTTGTGGTGCAGCATTAAGATAAGATGGGGCCTGATTATTTAAGACCTTGTATGCAGTGTTGGGTAAGTTACTTTAAAATAGTAACTTAATTACATTACTAGTTACTTCTCTCAAAAGTAACTCAGTTACTTCAAGTTACTCGTTATTTTCAAAGTAACTAGTTACTAGGGAAAGTAACTTTGGTTTTACTCAGAATTCTCTTGTTAATGTGTTGCTTCCATAACTTTGCCAGTCTTCTAGCTTGCTTACTTGCCACAGTGCACTGTGCCACCTACCAATAGAAAGGAAAAGATAATGTGCATATTTCCACGAGAGAAATCCCACGCCTGGACCGTCATTGACTGCTGCCATGATTCTAGCCTACGTCACAGCGTCATGTGCGCCTTTTACATCCAACACAAAAACTGCAGTCGTGGTGCTTTGATTGTACTCAGAACTTGGAAATTCTGCCTTCTGAATAGGAAGATGTAGGTAACACCAGACTGCAGATGAGCTGCATACAGGGCTGGACTGGGACAGAAAATTGGTCCGGGCATTTTGACTAGAGACCAGCCCACCATTATAGGAAAAACATAAAGCCTTTGAATGAAAACAAACGCTGTTGTGACAGTGATGTACACTGTTTTGATGGTATATATGCATCAATCTATCAATCGTTTGTTGTAAGATTCAGATAATTATTTTTTAAAAGCTAGACATTTTAAATGAGAATAAGAAAGAAAAGTATTTCCTTGTGCCCACCTCTCCCTGTTAATGCCCTACATGCCCCCCTGGCAACACTTTGCTAGATCCGCACCTGCACAGTTACCAGCTGTCAGCTACCTAAAAAAGGATCCTGGTGTTATTTGTCTCTCAGAAACAGTTCATAACTTCCCTTCAACTAATTCATGTCACCTAAAAGGTAAACCTGTTTCTCCATCACCTGTTCAGCTCTGATGATCCAGTAAGGACATCTCCTGGTTTCATCTTCATGTTTCCCTCTCACCAGATAACCAAACCGATATCATGACCAGCAGCTTTACAGCTGTGGCTCCATCAAACATCAGCTGATACTAGAAATTAATATTAAATAAATTCTAACAACAGCTGATCAAGCTTAAAAGTGCTGCTGTTGTTTACCGCGACATCCGCTGGTTTCCTCTTTCTGGCGCAAAGTGAGCGATAAACAAACAAGAGAGCCGATCAGCTGATCATTGATCAGTTTTCATGATTGAAGTAGAAACGGGAGAGGGAGGGGGGAGAATGAGAGAAGAAGAGGCAGCTGTGCAGCAAAGACACAGAATAACTCCAGCTTTGTGTCTTTTTCATTGTAGCTGAATTACGGGACAAACTGATCCTTTTCACCTCAATAAGAAACGCGTAATATTTTCTCTGAATACCAGACGGGACGGTTGGCAACTCTAATAACTTATGAACAAAATAAAGTTCAACATCATTAACTTCATAGCACCACCCAGCTGTATAGAAACTCCGTCATGCTAGCTAGCACGCAGTACGGAAAAAGTCAGAATAACGAAAATAAACTCCACCTAAACTTGGTTCATATCTGACCCAGAGAGACTGCAGGTCATAACTTCTTACCTGAAGTTCAGTTCACACTTGGACCGGCGGCCGCCTCGGGTCTCTTTTCCTTCTGCGTCCCCTTTCCTTCATCCACCTGCTGGCCTCCACCACTTGCTAATGTTACTGAATCTGTGGAAGCTCCGCGATAGCCACCACACGAAGTAACGAGTAACGACCCTATCTAAATCTCAGTAACGACTAACGCGTTCCTGATTTTGGCATAATAACTAGTTACCGTGCTCGTTACCACAATAATAACGTAGTTACTGTAACGCGTTACTTAACTCATTCACTGCCAGCCATTGGCAGTGAATGAGTTAAACCCATTGACTCATGCACTGCAATTGACGGCTATAGATGTCAATGGCAGTGAATGAGTTAATAACGCGTTAGTCCCAACACTGCTTGTATGTGAGGAGCAGGATTTTGAATTCTGGATTTAACAGGAAGTCAATGAAGGGAAGCCAAAACAGGAGAAATCTGCTCTCTCTTTCTAGTCCCTGTCAGGACTCTTGCTGCAGCATTTTGGATCAGCTGAAGGCTTTTCAGGGAGTTTTTAGGACATCCTGATAATAATGAATTACAGTCGTCCAGTCTGGAAGTAATAAATGCATGAACTAGTTTTTCAGCGTCACTCTTTTTAGCATTTTTTAACAACAAGCTTCTATCTATTAGGGCTCTTGTCTCGCCGACTGCTGCCTCAGATCAGAGTCTTTCTCCTGTGTGCTCAGCTGTCTTAGAGCAGTTTGATCCTGTCTCCCTTAATGACTTGACTGCGGTAGTTTGTAACCTAAGATCATCACACTGCCCCTCTGATTGACTCCCCCCAACTACTCTTTCACAGATTGTCAGGTTGGAGATCGGCCTATAATTAGCTAAGACAGCTGGGTCTAGGGATGCTTTTTAAGTAAAGGTTTAACTACAGCCAGCTAGCGATGGGTACCGTTTAGATTTGAAAACCTGCTAAATCAGAATCAGTTGCTGATGACGGCTTTTTTCTTTTCCATCAATCACGTATAATCTTAACTCAAAGTGAACATAGACTTGATTGAAGTAACTCAGATCAGCCAATTCAAAATGCTAATTCAATCAACTCTGAGTTTATTTCTAGACTCAGTTTGTTGGCCCTGCACCTTAAAACTATTCCCTGTTTGTCTCTCGTGTTTTTTGGATATTGTTTTCACATCTTATGTCACGGCTAGCGGGGCGAGCCATGTTGAATTTAATAAAGGACCCAAGATGCCGACACTGCTGTGAAGTGAGTGAGCTTTATTGAAACGGTGAAGTGCAGTGGAGATGGCCTGTGCAGAAGCTAAGATAACCTCTACTGAAAAAACTACAAAACTAACCTGAAACCTTAAACGGAGACACGGGGAGACAACACAGACGAACCAGCAACAAGCAGGAGAAAACAAAGGGCTCATATACACAAAAGAGCCATCAGGGAATGAGAAAAGGGAGACACAGCAGGATTCATTGGACATAACCAGACAAGGGGAAGCAAAAGTAGACACACTAACATAGGACATGGCCTTGTCAAAATAAAACAGGAAGTGAACACAGAGACACAATACTAACACAGTACAGAGGGAACACAGAAACCAAAACCTCAGAACTAGAAAATCTTAATCAGAATGAAATTGTAACAAAAGACAATAACAATCAAAACAAAACCACTGAGTCCACAGACTCGGGACATACATCGGCTCAAACTGTGGTCATAAATATTTTGTACTTGTAAATCAGACTGTGGAGTTGTGAACTGAGTTTTGTAACATTGTGAAACAAAATATCTGGAAAGTTCATGTTTTTGCGTTCATTGATTTGTGTGTGTAAAAATGTAAAAATGTAATAAATGTAAGAAACATTAGAACTACTTTTGCTGACACAAAGTTTGGCGAGCACTGCAAGTTGTCCCTTTAAACCAGTCACTGATATAAAGAGAGCACCTTGTTCCAGGGCATCTGAGCATGGAGGGAAAGCTTTATGCAGGAGATGGTAAGAGCTGTTGGGACTAAAGAAACTGAGCAGAAAACTACAGACATCTGGAAACTGAGTTGTTAATTCTCAGTGGGATCAGCAGGACTAGCAAAGCTCCACCATGACAGTCATCTGATTGACTGAACCCATCCAAACATCACTTCATGGACCTTTAGCTTGTGTCTGTGTGTGGACAGACATAACACGAGCTAATTATACATTACTCCTCCACAGAGTGGACCAGCAGAGAGCAGAGGTTTCCACTGGTCAGTCTGCACAGCAACATCAAACACACCTGGACTCTGTGGTTATGGTTTGTAGTACTACGTTTACATTTGTTCTTTTCAGTCACCTCTATGCTGCACTTTGTGGACCAGAGGATTGTCAGTGTGTCCAACATAAGTCAGAGTTTGGGCTCCATGATTTCAGTCAGATTGGGGTGACTGTAGCTCAGGAGGTGAGCAGGTCAGCTACTAGTTAGGTTTGTGAATCAAACCCTGGCTGGCAAATGTACTGGGTAACGTACTAAACCCAAGCTGCCCTCTGATGCATCCATCAGAGTGTGAAAGAAAGTATTTAAGCATAGAACAATGTGCTTGGTTGAATGAGGCATGTTGTATAAAATGCTTTGTGTGCACAGAGTATCAAAGAGAGCTATATAAGAACCAGTCCATTTACCACT
This sequence comes from Rhamphochromis longiceps, assembly GCF_057381845.1. Taxonomy (NCBI): domain Eukaryota; kingdom Metazoa; phylum Chordata; class Actinopteri; order Cichliformes; family Cichlidae; genus Rhamphochromis; species Rhamphochromis longiceps. Next base: position 63,612,551 of record NC_140559.1, on the reverse strand, counting down.
GGGTAATTCATATAGTCTTCTTTTCCAGCGGCTGGAGGACAACATCACCATGTTTGTGAAGAACGAGCTGAAGAAGATCCAGAAGCTTCTGAGTCCAGATCACCCAGAAACTTTAAAGAGCCAGATGGAGGATGAGGAGATGTTTGAAGGTGAGGATGAAGATGAAAGAAAGAGCTGCAGAGAAGCATTTCTGAAGATCACACTCCACTTCTTGAGGAGACTTAAGCAGCATGAGATGGCTGACCATCTGCAGAGCAGTAAGAGAATTTCTCTAAAGACTGAATATTGATCTTTCCTAATAGCTCAAGAAATGGACCAATAGACATTCATCCTTTCAGGGTACTGAAAGGCTGTGATATTTATTATATAATATTTTTTTCTGATTTTCTTACCTTCAGAAATATTTGCTTCACTCCGTAAACGTGAACTTAAAGCCCAACTGAAGAAGAAGTACCAGTGTGTGTTTGAGGGCATCGCTAAAGCAGGAAGCCCAACCCTCCTGAATCAGATCTACACAGAGCTCTACATCACAGAGGGAGGGACTGCAGAGGTCAATGAGGAACATGAGGTCAGACAGATTGAAACAGCATCCAGGAAACCAGACAGACCAGAAACAACAATCAGACAAGAAGACATCTTTAAAGCCTCACCAGGAAGAGACGAACCAATCAGAACAGTGCTGACAAAGGGAGTGGCTGGCATTGGGAAAACAGTCTTAACACAGAAATACAGCCTGGACTGGGCTGAAGACAAAGCCAACCAGGACATCCAGTTCATATTTCCATTCACTTTCAGAGAGCTGAATGTGCTGAAAGAGGAAAAGTTCAGCTTGGTGGAACTTGTTCATCACTTCTTTAATCAAACTAACGAATCAGGAATCTGCAGGCTTGAAGACTTCCAGGTTGTGTTCATACTTGATGGTCTGGATGAGTGTCGACTTAATTTGGACTTCAACAAAACTAAAATCCTGACTGAAACAAGAAAGTCCACCTCATTGGATGAGCTGCTGACAAACCTCATCAGAGGGAACCTGCTCCCTTCTGCTCGCCTTTGGATAACAACACGACCTGCAGCAGCCAATCAGATCCCTCCTCAGTGTGTCGACATGGTGACAGAGGTCAGAGGGTTCACTGACCCACAGAAGGAGGAGTACTTCAGGAAGAGATTCAGAGATGAGGAGCAGGCCAGCAGGATCATCTCCCACATCAAGAAAGCTCGAAGCCTCCACATCATGTGTCACATCCCAGTCTTCTGCTGGATCACTGCTACAGTTCTGGAGGATGTGCTGGAAACCAGAGAGGGAGCAGAGCTGCCCAACACCCTGACTGAGATGTACATCCACTTCCTGGTGGTTCAGGCCAAAGTCAAGAGGATCAAATATGATGGAGGAGCTGAGACAGATCCACACTGGAGTCCAGAGAGCAGGAAGATGATTGAGTCACTGGGAAAACTGGCTTTTGATCAGCTGCAGAAAGGAAACCTGATCTTCTATGAACCAGACCTGACAGAGTGTGGCATCGATATCAGAGCAGCCTCAGTGTACTCAGGAGTGTTCACACAGATCTTTAAAGAGGAGAAACAACTGTACCAGGACAAGGTGTTCTGCTTTGTTCATCTCAGTGTTCAGGAGTTTCTGGCTGCTCTTCATGTCCACCTGACCTTCATCAACTCTGGACTCAATCTGCTGGAAGAGCAAGAAACAACTTGGAAGGTGTTTCAAACAAGAAAATCTTCAAAGAAATACTTCTACCAGTGTGCTGTGGACAAGGCCTTACAGAGCCCCAATGGACACCTGGACTTGTTCCTTCGTTTTCTCTTGGGTCTGAAGACTAATCAAACTCGTTTGCAAGGCCTGATGACACAAACAGGAAGTAGCTCAAAGACCAATCAAGAAGCAGTTCAGTACATCAAGAAGAAGCTCAGTGAGAATCTGTCTGCAGAGAAAAGCATCAATCTGTTTCACTGTCTGAATGAACTGAATGATCGTTCTCTACTGGAGGAGATCCAACAGTCCCTGAGATCAGGACGTCTCTCCACAGATAAACTGTCTCCTGCTCAGTGGTCAGCTCTGGTCTTCATCTTACTGTCATCAGAAAAAGATCTGGATGTGTTTGACCTGAATAAATACTCTGCTTCAGAGGAGGCTCTTCTGAGGCTGCTGCCAGTGGTCAAAGCCTCTAAAAAAGCTCTGTAAGTTATAAAGTTTTTATTATTTAATTTGGTTGGTATGTTATGGAAAACACACTGCCATGAACCTCTGTTTTGTTTTTGTCAAAATCACTGTAATATAATCACTGTACCTTTATATACATGTGACTTGTATTAATGCTGCTGCCCTCTTGTGGCTAAAGTGTAATTATGTTATTGTTATTAGGGAGGATTTGAGAGTAAGGCTACGTTCACACTGCAGGCGAAAGCGCATCAAATCCGATTTTTCTGACCTTTATAAATCTGACTTTTTTGACCCTATGCGACCCATATCCGATCATGCTATGACAGTGTGAACGTCGCGAATCCGATATTTTCAAATCCGACCTGGGTCACTTTCGTATGTGGTACTGAATCCGATACATATCCGATGTTTTAGAAAGCGACTGCTGTTTGAACGGTCATGTCGCATTAAATCCGTCTTTTACGTCACCAACACAAGACAGACGCCAATTATCAGCGCCCGATAAGACATCGCGAACGCTTCCTGGCCATCCCGTGTAGATGTCAGTGAAACTGTTGGGAAGACAACGTTGGAGAAACGTGAACATTTTATTTGTACTGTATAATCTGCAGATTCTGACAGAAATCTGCAGCTATCCTTTGAAGCACCGCTCCTCTAAAACAGCAATAAGGATCATTATTAGGTTATCTACATTATTATGTAAATAACAAAATAACTTAAAGCAAAAATTGGGAAACGTAAAGTCCGAAGTCTTCATATTAAGGGTCATCTGTCAAACAATATTCTTTGCTCTGGGTCTAAACAGAGCGCGTTGTGTGTGAAGTCTTCTTTTGCGCATGCAAATGCACAAATGCGTCCTTCATTTCCCCGAATTTGAAGGATTCGTCGGGTGTGTCCTTCGTGGCCCACCATATCCCAGAATTCATAGCGCGGCCCAGCCAAATTTCAGCTGCCAACAATGGCGGCTGCTACTAAGTTTTCAAATTACTCTTATTAATCTTTCTGGGTCACAAAATAAACTTTTAACATATTTTCAGGCGAGAAAGTAGCTGTGTAAACTTCAAATATCTGCTTGGTTTATCAAGACATCGCATATTTGCAAAAGTGTGCCGACGTTTTCGGAGACGTCTGTTCCCCACCCGCTCGCTAGCAAGCCGGGGGGTTCAATGGTCACTCCAGCCGGCGAGAGCAGCGGACGCCCGGCTTCATCGTTTTCAGACCCCTGCTCTTTCACTACTCAGGTTAAACATGATATATAAGTCACTCGGATAACTTAAAAATGTAATTGTTTGCCTTTTTTCTGTGTTTTATTTGTTCCGGAGTAAATCGGTTTGGCTGAGATCAAAGTTCCTCCGGGATTTTCACACAGCTGAATAAACGTTAAACAGGAAACTGATTAAACAGAAGTGTGAGACGGTCGAGAATTTACGCCAGTGTCCTGTTATATTTTAGATAGCAAGGAGCAGACGGCCGAGTTTATTAAACTCCACCGAGACAGCGGTGACGCAAATCTGAAGGCTAGACCGTCCCATTTCACAGCCTCGCACTTCCAGCCTTTTCGGTCTTTGAAGGACCCGGCCCACGTAGACCACGAATACCGGGTCCTCCGAAGGATGCAGCCGACGTTTTGGGACACAGCCAGTGTGCGATGTTCTTTCAGTGTTGCACTTTGTAGACGCTCCCTGAGCACTGGTCTCACAGCCAGCTGCACATAGAGACCAGTGTTGTTAGTCCAGGTCAGAAGATGACTTGTTGGAATGAAAATGAGCTTGTAGTTTGTCTGCTTTAATAATGTGACTGGAAAAAGGTGTTGGACTTCAAATATGTCCATTTCTTTCACACTTCACCTTTAAAAGTGAAGCCTTGTGGTTCCTGGAAGGAAAAACACGACTTTTTCAAGTCTTTGTCCTGTTTTTATGATAAATGTACGACTTTAATGTGAAACATTCAGAGTTTTTTCTCTTGTTGTGTTTGTTTGAAGCTGCTTACTGTTGGCTTCAGCTGTTTGGAGTTTCCATTTTCTAAACTTCTACATTCTGAACCTTCTTCAGCTCTGAACAGATGATGAAACACTGAATGATTTCAAGCTCACACTTTGTCTAATAAACTTACATCTTTCATTCTTTATACAGATTGGAGAGCTGTGGTTTGTCAGAGATCAGCTGTGATTATCTGGCAGCAGCACTGAAGTCCAACCCCTCCCATCTGAGACAGCTGGACCTGTACGACAACAACTTGCAGGATTCAGGAGTGAAGCATCTGTGTGGTTTCCTGGAGAGTCCAGGATGTGGACTTGAAACTCTGGGGTCAGTCAGCATGTTTTAGTTGTGCTGAGATGAATATGATGTGAAAGTTGTGCTGACACTAAACTGCAGACATCAGGCTGATATTATACTGATCCACACTGAGGATCTTCATGGTAAAGTCTGTTTTCTTCTTCTCTGGTTTAGTCCATTGACTGCAGCAGAACAATGTTCACATTTCAAACCTTCAAAGAAGAAGAAAAATCCTCCACTGGATAATTCACTGTGAAACTCTCCAAGTCTTCATTCCACCTTAAAGTCTGTCTGACACTGAAATCCAAAGCAAAATGTGCGTTTGCTTTACAGACAGCAGTCCAACACAAACATACACACATCATCCAAAACACAGTCCAACATCCAAATCTCCTCCACTGCCAGCATGAATGATGGGAAAGAGAAGGAGGAACACTCTGACATTCAGGGTTAGAATGAGTTTCATGAAGCAGACTGTGAAGATCAAAGCTGCATTAGAAAGCTTACATGAATGAATGAGTGGACAGAAGTGGACAGAGATCATCTGAAGCACTTCAAAGGCTTTAAATCAGCACATTTCTCTTTATTCTTTATCAACTCTGTTAGTTTCTCTCAGTTTTCTGTGGAATGAAGCTAACAGCAGGCTAATAAGATGCTGACCAATAGGTTTCTATTAAAGGTTGTAATTTGTATATGAAAAAGTGCTTTGGCTCAGCAGGGATCAGCTTACAGGTAGAATACAGCTGCTGGATGGGATTAGCATGTCATAGCTATCTACCAAACTGCTAACTGGGGGATTTCAGGCCATCTATGGATCATTTTTGCTAACTGTTTATTCAGCTTAGGCTCACAGGGCTGCAGCCTGTGCCCTAGCTGTCATAGGGCAAGAGGCGTGGTCCACCTGCACAGGTGAGCAGTCCATCACAGGGCCAACAGAGAGAGACAGAGAAGCACTCTCTCACATCCACACCTACAGCCAATTTAGAAGCACCAATGAACCTAAGCAGCATTTCATTGGACTGTGGGAGAACATCCAACCTCCACAGAAAGGCCAACAAGCTTCAACCTACAACCTTCTTGCTTTAAGGCACTAGTGCGAACCACTTTCCCCCATTTCAGCCCAAATCCTGCATCTTCCTGTTTCTGACTCCAGGCCAGCTCCACTAACACTTTCTCATCAGACACTGCCACCTAGTGGAGGAAGTCTTAGTTCCATTTGAAGCTTCAGATTACAGTTAGTTCCTTTACAAAGAGGTGGAGGTGGTGGGGCCACAGCACCATCATCACTGAGTGCCATAGGACACTTAACCTTTGTTTCCATATGCTGGGAACTTCCTGTTGTTCCAAGGAGGACTGGAAAATGTGTGAAAATCTCCCAGTCAGTTCCTCACAGCACACTTCAATCATTTCCCTCCCACAGCATCAGGACCAGGGCTTTTTCTCTCTTTGGTCCCACTAAGAGATTTCCACACAAACACCTCATCAGTGGGACTCTCAGAGCTACCAGCCCTTTGCTACAATCACAAAGCTCTTCATTGAAATCAATGATATCAAAGCTGGAATCCAATGAGTCCAAGTCTTCTGCTGATTCAGCATCACATTCATCTTTGCTCCTTGTTCTGCATCCCCACCATGGACTTCATTCCTTTCCAAGCCAGCCTTGAGTGTCCTTTATTCAGCTCATCCTCTGCTTTACTTTTACACCTGATTTTAGCTGCTTTATCTCTCTTTCAACAAGTTTCTGTGCCTCAATCTTTTTCTTCTCTCCCTCATAACAAGACAGCTTCTTCTGCCTGAGAACATGTTGGAGTGATTTACTAATCCAGGGCTGCTTATTGGGGAAAATACTTCCTGTTTCCAAAGTAATCCCCATTTTTCCCAGAAAGAAATGTAAGTAGAAATCGATGATCTAAGTGAGAACATGAGCCTTTAACAATAGCAGCAAAATATCTCTCCAATCTCAATACTCCCTCTCTCGACCTCTGGAACACCAGAGGTCACAATACATTGTGTTGGGTCACTCCTCGGCCCACTCAGCTGCTTCCATGTCCATCCATGGCATCGTGGACATCGGGGTCACCACTCCCGCTCTGACCCTCTCTAGCCGTCCTCTGGCTCAGCAAATCAGACAACCTCATGTCCTCTAAGTGGTCCAGTAATAAACACCAGCTCCCCCTCGAGAACACTCCATGCGTAAGATTAGGTTTTTTCTGCGTCCCTCTCTTGTGGTCCATCATGCCTCGGGCCTCCAGGATCCTCACCCCCCTGTGGTCGCCGAGATCTTGTGTAAAGCAAACCAAACACCTTTTCCTGCACCTCCCTAACTTATCATCTTTGGGACTCTTTAATCAAAAGCCTGATCCTAATTATCTTCTTGACTTATTGACTTGTATTTATATATATTCTTCAACGTTACTCATCATTTTAAAACTCTTAAAACGCTGCTTTCACGTCCCTGCATGCGTTTCCTGTCGCTTGCCTTATCTAATCATCAACATCCTGTACACAGAACTCTCGCTGCTGCAAGGCCTCCACTCTGACCTAGAATCTCCTTTCACAAGAAAATCATTATAAGCGCCTATTCTACTAAAAGATCCAAAAAAAAACAACCACTTTAATCAATTAAGTTTAAACATATAAGCAATTACTCCTGCATACATTTTATCATAGCTAAACGCTGCCTTGAAACAACTCCTGTGTGTTAACACTAACTTCATTTTAAAACTCACATTTCCTATGTTATAGCCTGTTTTTGGTACAGCCTTTTTATTTCATCTTGCTCCTTTGATGTAACAATACCTTCTCATTCTAGTTTATCAGACTTAACCAAAATATATGCTTTCCTTCCTTTGGTCCTTCTCTAAAGCAAGAAACTCCTATTCAGTTCCTCTTTTCTGTCACTTGTTACAGGGCCAGCTCAAGTTCAGTTAAACGCTAAATTAATTTGAGGCCTTTTGCCTGGAATCAATACTGTCATGTGTGTTTATGGACTCTATATGTCTGTAAGCGTGTGCAATCCTTCAATAACTCATATCATCCTCACAGTAGATTGGCTAATCATAGCGCTAGCCAAAGGCTCGTGACCCACAAGAGACGAATTGAGCCACAACTCCCTTAAAGGCACAAAATGCAATATGTATAAAAAGTCATTTCTACGTATAAGCTCTCCCCTTTATCCTAAAAATAAATCTATGTAATATCTGTATGTGTGTCTTCTATTCATTAATGTAATTGTCAGTTATTTTCTCTCTTTATTTTACCTTCTTTTTGTTTACCTCTTTGTTTGTGACGTGGACATCCCTAAACCATCCTGAGTTCCGGCTTCAATTTCAACCCAATTGTACCCTCTATTCTCGCAGTCGAACTCGTCTGGGCTTCACCTTCCCACTGGCCCCTGTGCCCTTCTCTTAGTGTCCTTTGTTGTCTTGTGATCCCCAGCAAACACAGTCTGTTTCTTCTCTGTTTCTTCTCCGTTGCTCTTTTCAGTATTTTCCTTTTAGATTAAATCCCAGCCTGGCAAAATATCCCATTCAGTGTCTTTAAACAGTTATGTCACACTGTTCTTACCAGCCTGCAGTTCACCGTGCATTTTCCATCACGTGCTTTTCTTCCATGCTGCTGCTGGTATCGTCAGTGTAGTTTCAGTTGCACTGTCTTTTGCCTGCTGTTAATTCTTGAAGTCCACGATGTTCTGTCGGTCTTCATCAGGAGATTAACTGTCCTATGAGCTTCTTCTCAGGATCGGGACAAGTGGGAGGTCAAGCTGTAAAATTTTAAGCCAAAATCTGGCCTGTTTTCCTCCCAATTCTGTTAATCAATGGTTTTGTACTCAAGATTCTAGGTTGAAAGAAGTCCACCTGTATTGACACACTAAAGCATACAATTAATATCCTTTTCATTTCTTTTCTTAAAACCTCCATTTGCTTCATCTGCCTGGAGTTTAACTCGTATGTTTCTCTCTCTGTGTGCTCACTTGTCACAGTCAGTTCCTTTTATGGGCATGCAAAGTTCCTGTCACACACACCATTTCCTGTCAACCTTGCAGCTGCTCAGAACCATATTTTCTGTTTCTATCTCTCCTGTTTTGTTTTTTTTACAGGCTAATAAAACTCTTGTTTTACTAAGTCTTGATCTAAAACAATTCACCCTTATTTCACGCACACACTTCTAAATATACTAAATTCTTTGCGTTTGTCAGATCGTCTCACACACACACCGCCTTTTCTCTCACACTTCCACTTCTGCACTCACTCTACTATCAACTTTCATAGTGTTATTATTATTTATTATTTTGTACAAATCACACCCAATCGCTCAAAACCTGCTACTCAGAGCATTCACACACTTAAACTGTGACAAGAGTTGAGGAATATACTCACAACACGCTTTCCTAAGAGTATTTCAGACATGCCTTTCATAATCAGAAAGAGCAAGTCAAAGAAAACAATTGAAACCTCTATTAATTCTCACAGCACACACATAGAATAGAAAAAATAAAACACACCAGCATTTATTGCTGATGAGAGGTTACTCCTAAAAGTAATATGTTAGTCTTAAATACCGTATTTCCCGGACTACAAAGCGCACCTGAATATTAGCCGCACAAGCTAAAATCAGGGGAAAATCCTGTTTTGTACATACATTAGCCGCACCTGACTAAAAGCCGCAGGTGTTTCAATGTTGACTTATCATATGTAAGAGAATATGCACAAAGGGAATTGTCAGGAAAGAGATGGCTGTTTGGAGACATCACTTTTATTAATATTTTGAAAAACAAGTTATGGGTACATATTTGCACAACTTTTTAGGTATATGTACAAGTAGCAGTAATTACAAGTACGAAACATGTATTGTGCTTCATAAATGAGTAACAAATGTAGTACATAACAATAACCTACAGCACACTAGATTCGGACTACCTTTTAGGCTCAGGTGCAGTGACAAGAAGAAAAGTCAGTCATTCACCACCATCTTCCTGCGCACTAAAACCACCAAAGTCCTCTTCTCCAGTGTCGGATACGAACAGGCTCAGGGTGGCTTCATCATCCACTCTCCGCTTCTCTCCTTCGTTGTCACTTACAAAACCAAAGAAATCCTCGTTGTCAGTGTCAGAGTCGAACACCCTCAGAAGGGCCGTGGCAGTGTCCTCTCCATCATGCAGCAGTCCAGCCCTTCGAAATCCGTTGGTGATCGTGGATGTTTTCACACTTTTCCACGCTGTCAGAATCCACCGGTGGAGTTGGGCATAACTTGCTTTTCGCAAGTTTATCGCCGCTCATCATCCACGCCTCCCTCTGAACGCGTAGCGCTACTTTGAAGTTTGTTTTTTGCGCTACTTCGTACGGCACCACGTTGCCTGGCGGACGGACATGTGACCAACATACCACTCTTGAACCCCGATCCTTCCGCCAGGCAACGTAGTGCCGTACAACAGCGGAACAAACAAAACAAATCCTCTTACGATATGACAAAAATCCTGGACAACCCATAGAAAAGCCGCACCTGACTAAAAGCCGCAGGGTTCAAAGCTTGTGCAAAAAGTAGCGGCTTATAGCCCGACAATTACGGTATATACAGTGCACTCACTATATTTATATATCAAAACTCAGTCAATTACTATACATTCACTACGGCAACTCAAAACTTTATTTATAGCCCTCTAATGAACATAAATGGCGTCTTAAACACACACTCAACAATGTTTGCAGCAGTATTTGTAAAACCAACTGTGGTTTAAACAGTTCACTGCTGACTAATTTGCATTTTCACACTCACACACACACAGTCTAAAAATAGCTCCAGCACTGCCTCAGACTCCTTTCACACAGAGATCTCTTATTTTATATTACAAAGACGTCTTATATTTACAACCACTGTCACATCTGTCAGCTTTAGCGCCTAAACAATTTCGACAAATTTAAGTTAACGGTCCAACCGATAAAGTCCAACTTTTTTGTGATCAATTAACCAGTATCTGTCCAACAGTTTCTGGCCTCATCTCTAAAATCCCTAACTCAATTTAAAAGCGTCAACCAACCCAAACTTTGCCTGAAGCTCTATTTTTGGCATTTCACAGCCAAGGCTTACCCCGAAGTTTTAAGTTAAAGTTACACGCCCGAAGTCCAACTTCTGCTGGCCAAAAAAGCGCAGACTACCGTTCCAAACGGTAAGGAGACTCTAACTCCTAGTTATTCTGGAGTGCCCCAAGCTCCACAGTGACCAACTGACTATCCCTCTTCGAGGACAATGCCTAAGCGTCCTTGGCATTGGCAAGCGTTACCTCTGAGCACTGCGCTTCCTATCAGTCCAACTGACGTTCTTGAATAATTTATAATACTTTGGAACAACAGTAAAACAGCCAAAAAAGTGTAAGACTGAAGCAGGTCCAACCTTATAACCAATACGGGCTCCACCCCAAACAATAACCAAATTCCCTAATATACTAAAATCACTCAGCAGTCCAACTGCTTTCCACGGTCCAACCGTATTAAATCCTTTAGCGGTCCAACCGCATTCAATCATTTTTAGCAGTCCAACTGCATTAAATCCTCAGTACTGTCATGAGATTCTCATCAAAATCAAAGCAGACATTCCCCAGTAATTTCAGTGAGTAGACTTTAATTTGTAATGTCCAATTTGGCACACTTTGGAAATAATTCAACAGGTAGTGCCTTACCTTTGGATAAGCGGCTTAGAACAACAATGAGAAAAAGAGAGCTGATTATTAGCTCATCAAAACACAAAACAAAATCACAATGAATTATCGGTTAATTTCATTTAAAATAATTCATTAAGTATTTATGTACAATTCAAATTAGTTAATTACATATTTTGTTGGTTTGTTTTCTATTTTAATTATTTTACTGACACATTTAATGAATTATTTAATGATGTATTTATTTAATTCACGTTGCTACTCCTGGCCCTGCATCGCTGTTCATAAATACATTTTATTTGTCAGCTTCACCCATCAAAGTCAGGGGGCGGGGTTAATGCTGATCAAGTCAACACCATTGCTTTGGTCTGGTGGGCGTTCTTTTAGTGGGCTTTTCTCAATACTAAGTAGGCCTACACACCAGGGTTTGGACATGTGTGGACCCAAACTATACTTTTACCCTTTTTTGTGTGTCACCAAATACACTTTAATATTTTCTAGACAAGAATGTAGTGGCATAATCTTTAAGCTCTTTTGGCTCCAAACAGAAGTGACAGACTTGAGCAGGGTTCATTTAAAGGCTGACAGAAGTGGAGTGGTGACGGGGAGATGTTTGACAGGACAGTGTTTCAGCCTCCACAGGTTCATGTTGTGCTCCATCAGTCAGTGAAGATGAAGTCAGTGCTGATGAGGCTGTAGAGTGTGTGAGGGATGTGAATGAGGATGATGAAGATCTGATGATAGCAGATAAAAACAGGCTGCAGAGACTTTGAGCCATACAGGGCACACAGTGTGTGTACAGAACAGCTGAAATCATTATGGAGGCCTCACTGGAATATGGAAGCATCACAGTACAGCTTCAGTGAAGCATTAAAGTCTCTGATATGAGATGAGAAATGAAGCAGCCAGAGCTTTTTCATGAGTGGAAACCCACTGTGACTGTCAGCTGCTGCTACAGCCTCCAGATTAGCCAGCAGCTCATCCTGCTCAACATGGACCTGTGGTCAGAGTGTGTGCTGGATAATCCGGCCCAGGATGAGGCCAAACTGACATGGGATGAAATGTCAGTCACATAATTGAGCTTAGTGTAGTTTCATTTCTGCACAATTTAAAAACAACCAAAACTTTGTTCTGTCTTTTCTATGTTATACTGTAGACTTTCTTTGATACTGTGTCCAAAAGGAGCAGCTTTTACTTTGAAGGGGAGGCGTCTCTGTTTCCTCTTCAGGTTGGATGATGGAAGCAAATTAGTAGCTGTGTCCCAAAACGTCGGCTGCATCCTCCAGAGGCTGCATTTGAAGGCCGATTACATCACAGCCAGGCGATGAAGGCTGTCCGTATTTGTCGACTCCTTCAAATGTGCCCGACAAATGCGTCCTTCATTTCCCCGAATTTGAAGGATTCGTCGGGTGTGTCCTTTGTGGCCCACCATATCCCAGAATTCATAGCGCGGCCCAGCCAAATTTCAGCTGCCAACAATGGCGGCAGCTACTAAGTTTTCAAATTACTCTTATTAATCTTTCTGGGTCACAAAATAAACTTTTAACATATTTTCAGGTGAGAAAGTAGCTGTGTAAACTTCAAATATCTGCTTGGTTTATCAAGACATCGCATATTTGCAAAAGTGTGCCGACGTTTTCGGAGACGTCTGTTCCCCACCCGCTCGCTAGCAAGCCGGGGGGTTCAATGGTCACTCCAGCCAGCGAGAGCAGCGGACGCCCGGCTTCATCGTTTTCAGACCCCGCTCTTTCACTACTCAGGTGAAACACGATATATAAGTCACTCGGATAACTTAAAAATGTAATTGTTTGCCTTTTTTCTGTGTTTTATTTGTTCCGGAGTAAATCGGTTTGGCTGAGATCAAAGTTCCTCCGGGATTTTCACACAGCTGAATAAACGTTAAACAGGAAACTGATTAAACAGAACTGTGAGACGGTCGAGAATTTACGCCAGTGTCCTGTTATATTTTAGATAGCAAGGAGCAGACGGCCGAGTTTATTAAACTCCACCGACACAGCGGTGACGCAAATCTGAAGACTAGACCGTCCCATTTCACAGCCTCGCACTTCCAGCCTTTTCAGTCTTTGAAGGACCCGGCCCACGTAGACCGCGAATACCGGGTCCTCCGAAGGATGCAGCCGACGTTTTGGGACAAAGCTAGTGTGCGATGTTCTTTCAGTGTTGCACTTTGTAGACGCTCCCTGAGCACTGGTCTCACAGCCAGCTGCACATAGAGACCAGTGTTGTTAGTCCAGGTCAGAAGATGACTTGTTGGAATGAAAATGAGCTTGTAGTTTGTCTGCTTTAATAATGTGAGTGGAAAAAGGTGTTGGACTTCAAATATGTCCATTTCTTTCACACTTCACCTTTAAAAGTGAAGCCTTGTGGTTCCTGGAAGGAAAAACACGACTTTTTCAAGTCTTTGTCCTGTTTTTATGATAAATGTACGACTTTAATGTGAAACATTCAGAGTTTTTTCTCTTGTTGTGTTTGTTTGAAGCTGCTTCCTGTTGGCTTCAGCTGTTTGGAGTTTCCATTTTCTAAACTTCTACATTCTGAACCTTCTTCAGCTCTGAACAGATGATGAAACACTGAATGATTTCAAGCTCACACTTTGTCTAATAAACTTACATCTTTCATTCTTCATACAGATTGATGGACTGTGGTTTGTCAGAGATCAGCTGTGATTATCTGGCAGCAGCACTGAAGTCCAACCCCTCCCATCTGAGACAGCTGGACCTGAGCTCCAACACCAAGCTGCAGGATTCAGGAGTGAAGCATCTGTGTGGTTTCCTGGAGAGTCCAGGATGTGGACTTGAAACTCTGAGGTCAGTCAGCATGTTTTAGTTGTGCTGAGATGAATATGATGTGAAAGTTGTGCTGACACTAAACTGCAGACATCAGGCTGATATTATACTGATCCACACTGAGGATCTTCATGGTAAAGTCTGTTTTCTTCTTCTCTGGTTTAGTCCATTGACTGCAGCAGAACAATGTTCACATTTCAAACAGTGAGACTCAACGTATGGCCCGCGGCCCACACGCGGCCTGCCCACCTTCCCTGATTCAGAGAGAGGGGACCCTGATTAACTGTGTAGTGTTCTTCCTCACAGTTCTAAGTATCAGACACAACAATGAATAATCCACAGCTGACTGTCTTTAGCAGGTCAAAGGTCACGGCACACAGCAGACAGTGGGAAATATTATAACTCTGATCATTTATCAGCACATATCCATATGTATAAAAACAAAGCTGACACTGTGAGACTTGATCAGAGGTGTGATCATCACAGCAGAGGCCTTTGTGTCAAAGTCACTGAGGATCAAACAGAAACACATGAAGCAGATTTTCCTGTTCTGGCTTTTTATAGCAGATAACCTTCAAAATATTCTGCAGTCCATCAAAAACTGAAGCAAACCATGAATCAACATGTGAACATGAGCTGATGCTGCTGAAGTGAAGCAAAGTTACAGAGGTTTGATTACAGACACAGCTGAGAGTTTGTAATCTGTCATCATTTTAAAAGGTTTACATTTCTTCAGTATATCCACATTTGCAGCTGGTACCTCAACCTCCACTTGTCCAACACAACTGCTGTCCACTGCCTCCATGACATTGTGATTTTGCTGTTGGTCTTCTGTCAGATCTTCATCAATCACTTCTGCACGGGGCACACCTTCAGACTCTGCAGCTGCATAACGAAAGCCTGTAAGATAAAATTAGACATAAGGTAAATGTACACCAATATTCCAATGACAGGTGTGTGATTCATCTGGAAGTTATGTGCGGATTAGTGTACAGTGATAGCAATTTAGCATGTTTTTAGAGGGGGGGGGTTGTTTACCTCCGATGGGTGCTCTTTTTCGCTTCCGTTGCGTACGCCTTGAGTGCCGGTCCGAGTCTGATACAGGTATGTCGTCATGCCCCATGTGCAGTGTTGGTGCCCAGTCTGGATTTGTTACATCCATTTCATATGCTGGTTTGCCTGCAATAATGCCAAATCATAAGCTACTCAGTCGACATGATGTGGTTCTGCAGCATCACACATTAGCATGTTTTATCTCATTATCTATGACCTCAGCACATTGAAAATAACACTAAAAGCCTTTCAAGAGTGATATGAATTAATTTAGAACTCACCGGAAAGAAAATGCCGTGAGCAAACCAACAAAAAGCTGGGGATTGCAGAGAACTCGATATCCGCTCGTCTCACCGCTGCAATCCAAGCCTGACGTCTTTGTTTAGTAATATCGGATACATGGGATCCCTCACGTTGCCTCCAGGATGGAAAACGATGAAAAGAGAGCCCGTTATCCAGCTTCTTGCCTTCACGATCGTGTGATCTAACGTTGCAACCGACAACACAACACGTACGATCCATAGCTGAAATGGTATCCTTTGGCTGGCCTACTGTCATGGCGGAAGGGGGCATGGCCCATCTCCCGTGACATCACGCTCCAAAGCCCTATAGGTGGGAAAATGTACCATGTCGACCAATCAAAAATGATATGGAAACATGACATTTGGTTGTTTAGCAAAAGGGGGAAGTTTTAGGAGTGACCGGCAAGAGAGAGCGAGTGAGCGAAAGAGAGAGAGAGTTTTGATACGTGAGAGATTTGTGACGTTTACCGTGTTTGGTCTCAAGTTAGTTTGTTGTCTTGTGTATTTAGTGTGTAGCTGTTGTTTTGTTTTGTGTGTCAGTTCTACTAGTGATCGTCACAGTTGCTGCCTTAAAGCCAACAAAGGCAGATTGCAGTGTAAACGCTGAGTGACACACCTGCTGTCAGACCTGCAGGTTTATCCCTGTGCTGTTCTCATATGTGTTAGAGTGACACAAACTATTGTTTGACACCTGATTGTTCTGTAAATAGTTTGAAATGATTATATGAAAAACGTCTGAGCCTTGGCTGCATTTTTTGGTAAATAGTACCATATAACTTTGTTGTTTGCAAAACGTGTGCGTATTTTTAAAAGTGTACAATCTCTATTTGCATTTCAAGTTATGAAGATGATTCGTTAAACATGTGTGTGGTTTTTACAGTCAAAATATCACTTTCTACTTGTATTTTAAATTTTGTCTGAATTTAGATAAATTGTGCTGATACAGTTGGTCAAAATGAGAAAATAACAGATTGGCAAGATAAACTGTTTTTAAAGGTAAAATATAGAGGCCACATCAAAAGTAGTCAAGAAGGGTTAAAGGCTAAAAGCAAAGTTGTCACCAA
This sequence comes from Rhamphochromis longiceps, assembly GCF_057381845.1. Lineage (NCBI taxonomy): Eukaryota > Metazoa > Chordata > Actinopteri > Cichliformes > Cichlidae > Rhamphochromis > Rhamphochromis longiceps. Next base: position 63,596,221 of record NC_140559.1, on the reverse strand, counting down.
GTACTGTTTATATTTGTGTGTATTGCTGCAGCTTTTTTGAGTATTAATTTGGTGCCTTTGTGTGAAATAATGGTATTGTGAGTGATCCATATAGTCACAAAGAATAGCCACTTGTTTCTGTGCTACCAAAGTTCCCCGGCTTTCATTCAAAATGTGTTTATCGTCAGCACCTGCACATTAAACTACTTAAACATTATAAATGTCTTCAAGCTCACACTGAGGCCTGTGGGGTACTATCAGCCACTGAGACAGTACACACATTTATATGTGTTTGTATATGAATATTTCATACTTTAAGACTGCCTGTTTATTTAAGGGAGATGAACAAAATACATTGGAATTGTACAAAATAATATCATGGATGATAAATTAAATAGATTTTAAGTAGATGCTTGTGCATTCTTAAAGTCTTATATGTTGAACTGAACTATGTGATCTGTTCAAAGCCTTAATCTTAATTTGAAGTGAAATGTGCATTTTGAGTTTATACACTATGTATATAAGGCGACCGTTTCCTTTTGCAGTATTTTTGTGTGGTGTACTTTTCTATGTCTTAACAAAAGGGGAACAAAGGTGTTTAAGTTCACCTAGGATGATGTGTTTTAATTTTCACATGGTCTTGCTTGAATTTGACCCTGACAAAGGCGTATGAACTCTGTCAGCTGTTTGGAGTTTCCATTTTCTAAACTTCTACATTCTGAACCTTCTTCAGCTCTGAACAGATGATGAAACACTGAATGATTTCAAGCTCACACTTTGTCTAATAAACTTACATCTTTCATTCTTTATACAGATTGTATCGCTGTGGTTTGTCAGAGATCAGCTGTGATTATCTGGCAGCAGCACTGAAGTCCAACCCCTCCCATCTGAGACAGCTGGACCTGAGCTCCAACAACAACCTGCAGGATTCAGGAGTGAAGCATCTGTGTGGTTTCCTGGAGAGTCCAGGATGTGGACTTGAAACTCTGGGGTCAGTCAGCATGTTTTAGTTGTGCTGAGATGAATATGATGTGAAAGTTGTGCTGACACTAAACTGCAGACATCAGGCTGATATTATACTGATCCACACTGAGGATCTTCATGGTAAAGTCTGTTTTCTTCTTCTCTGGTTTAGTCCATTGACTGCAGCAGAACAATGTTCACATTTCAAACAGTGAGACTCAACGTATGGTCCGCGGCCCACACGCGGCCTGCCCACCTTCCCTGATTCAGAGAGAGGGGACCCTGATTAACTGTGTAGTGTTCTTCCTCACAGTTCTAAGTATCAGACACAACAATGAATAATCCACAGCTGACTGTCTTTAGCAGGTCAAAGGTCACGGCACACAGCAGACAGTGGGAAATATTATAATTCTGATCATTTATCAGCACATATCCATATGTATAAAAACAAAGCTGACACTGTGAGACTTGATCAGAGGTGTGATCATCACAGCAGAGGCCTTTGTGTCAAAGTCACTGAGGATCAAACAGAAACACATGAAGCAGATTTTCCTGTTCTGGCTTTTTATAGCAGATAACCTTCAAAATATTCTGCAGTCCATCAAAAACTGAAGCAAACCATGAATCAACATGTGAACATGAGCTGATGCTGCTGAAGTGAAGCAAAGTTACAGAGGTTTGATTACAGACACAGCTGAGAGTTTGTAATCTGTCATCATTTTAAAAGGTTTACATTTCTTCAGTATATCCACATTTGCAGCTGGTACCTCAACCTCCACTTGTCCAACACAACTGCTGTCCACTGCCTCCATGACATTGTGATTTTGCTGTTGGTCTTCTGTCAGATCTTCATCAATCACTTCTGCACGGGGCACACCTTCAGACTCTGCAGCTGCATAACGAAAGCCTGTAAGATAAAATTAGACATAAGGTAAATGTACACCAATATTCCAATGACAGGTGTGTGATTCATCTGGAAGTTATGTGCGGATTAGTGTACAGTGATAGCAATTTAGTATGTTTTTAGAGGGGGGGGGGGTTGTTTACCTCCGATGGGTGCTCTTTTTCGCTTCCGTTGCGTACGCCTTGAGTGCCGGTCCGAGTCTGATACAGGTATGTCGTCATGCCCCATGTGCAGTGTTGGTTCCCAGTCTGGATTTGTTACATCCATTTCATATGCTGGTTTGCCTGCAATAATGCCAAATCATAAGCTACTCAGTCGACATGATGTGGTTCTGCAGCATCACACATTAGCATGTTTTATCTCATTATCTATGACCGCAGCACGTTGAAAATAACACTAAAAGCCTTTCAAGAGTGATATGAATTAATTTAGAACTCACCGGAAAGAAAATGCCGTGAGCAAACCAACAAAAAGCTGGGGATTGCAGAGAACTCGATATCCGCTCGTCTCACCGCTGCAATCCAAGCCTGACGTCTTTGTTTAGTAATATCGGATACATGGGATCCCTCACGTTGCCTCCAGGATGGAAAACGATGAAAAGAGAGCCCGTTATCCAGCTTCTTGCCTTCACGATCGTGTGATCTAACGTTGCAACCGACAACACAACACGTACGATCCATAGCTGAAATGGTATCCTTTGGCTGGCCTACTGTCATGGCGGAAGGGGGCATGGCCCATCTCCCGTGACATCACGCTCCAAAGCCCTATAGGTGGGAAAATGTACCATGTCGACCAATCAAAAATGATATGGAAACATGACATTTGGTTGTTTAGCAAAAGGGGGAAGTTTTAGGAGTGACCGGCAAGAGAGAGCGAGTGAGCGAAAGAGAGAGAGAGTTTTGATACGTGAGAGATTTGTGACGTTTACCGTGTTTGGTCTCAAGTTAGTTTGTTGTCTTGTGTATTTAGTGTGTAGCTGTTGTTTTGTTTTGTGTGTCAGTTCTACTAGTGATCGTCACAGTTGCTGCCTTAAAGCCAACAAAGGCAGATTGCAGTGTAAACGCTGAGTGACACACCTGCTGTCAGACCTGCAGGTTTATCCCTGTGCTGTTCTCATATGTGTTAGAGTGACACAAACTATTGTTTGACACCTGATTGTTCTGTAAATAGTTTGAAATGATTATATGAAAAACGTCTGAGCCTTGGCTGCATTTTTTGGTAAATAGTACCATATAACTTTGTTGTTTGCAAAACGTGTGCGTATTTTTAAAAATGTACAATCTCTATTTGCATTTCAAGTTATGAAGATGATTCGTTAAACATGTGTGTGGTTTTTACAGTCAAAATATCACTTTCTACTTGTATTTTAAATTTTGTCTGAATTTAGATAAATTGTGCTGATACAGTTGGTCAAAATGAGAAAATAACAGATTGGCAAGATAAACTGTTTTTAAAGGTAAAATATAGAGGCCACATCAAAAGTAGTCAAGAAGGGTTAAAGGCTAAAAGCAAAGTTGTCACCAAGTACTGTTTATATTTGTGTGTATTGCTGCAGCTTTTTTGAGTATTAATTTGGTGCCTTTGTGTGAAATAATGGTATTGTGAGTGATCCATATAGTCACAAAGAATAGCCACTTGTTTCTGTGCTACCAAAGTTCCCCGGCTTTCATTCAAAATGTGTTTATCGTCAGCACCTGCACATTAAACTACTTAAACATTATAAATGTCTTCAAGCTCACACTGAGGCCTGTGGGGTACTATCAGCCACTGAGACAGTACACACATTTATATGTGTTTGTATATGAATATTTCATACTTTAAGACTGCCTGTTTATTTAAGGGAGATGAACAAAATACATTGGAATTGTACAAAATAATATCATGGATGATAAATTAAATAGATTTTAAGTAGATGCTTGTGCATTCTTAAAGTCTTATATGTTGAACTGAACTATGTGATCTGTTCAAAGCCTTAATCTTAATTTGAAGTGAAATGTGCATTTTGAGTTTATACACTATGTATATAAGGCGACCGTTTCCTTTTGCAGTATTTTTGTGTGGTGTACTTTTCTATGTCTTAACAAAAGGGGAACAAAGGTGTTTAAGTTCACCTAGGATGATGTGTTTTAATTTTCACATGGTCTTGCTTGAATTTGACCCTGACAAAGGCGTATGAACTCTGTCAGCTGTTTGGAGTTTCCATTTTCTAAACTTCTACATTCTGAACCTTCTTCAGCTCTGAACAGATGATGAAACACTGAATGATTTCAAGCTCACACTTTGTCTAATAAACTTACATCTTTCATTCTTTATACAGATTGTATCGCTGTGGTTTGTCAGAGATCAGCTGTGATTATCTGGCAGCAGCACTGAAGTCCAACCCCTCCCATCTGAGACAGCTGGACCTGAGCTCCAACACCAAGCTGCAGGATTCAGGAGTGAAGCATCTGTGTGGTTTCCTGGAGAGTCCAGGATGTGGACTTGAAACTCTGAGGTCAGTCAGCATGTTTTAGTTGTGCTGAGATGAATATGATGTGAAAGTTGTGCTGACACTAAACTGCAGACATCAGGCTGATATTATACTGATCCACACTGAGGATCTTCATGGTAAAGTCTGTTTTCTTCTTCTCTGGTTTAGTCCATTGACTGCAGCAGAACAATGTTCACATTTCAAACCTTCAAAGAAGAAGAAAAATCCTCCACTGGATAATTCACTGTGAAACTCTCCAACTCTTCATTCCACCTTAAAGTCTGTCTGACACTGAAATCCAAAGCAAAATGTGCGTTTGCTTTACAGACAGCAGTCCAACACAAACATACACACATCATCCAAAACACAGTCCAACATCCAAATCTCCTCCACTGCCAGCATGAATGATGGGAAAGAGAAGGAGGAACACTCTGACATTCAGGGTTAGAATGAGTTTCATGAAGCAGACTGTGAAGATCAAAGCTGCATTAGAAAGCTTACATGAATGAATGAGTGGACAGAAGTGGACAGAGATCATCTGAAGCACTTCAAAGGCTTTAAATCAGCACATTTCTCTTTATTCTTTATCAACTCTGTTAGTTTCTCTCAGTTTTCTGTGGAATGAAGCTAACAGCAGGCTAATAAGATGCTGACCAATAGGTTTCTATTAAAGGTTGTAATTTGTATATGAAAAAGTGCTTTGGCTCAGCAGGGATCAGCTTACAGGTAGAATACAGCTGCTGGATGGGATTAGCATGTCATAGCTATCTACCAAACTGCTAACTGGGGGATTTCAGGCCATCTATGGATCATTTTTGCTAACTGTTTATTCAGCTTAGGCTCACAGGGCTGCAGCCTGTGCCCTAGCTGTCATAGGGCAAGAGGCGTGGTCCACCTGCACAGGTGAGCAGTCCATCACAGGGCCAACAGAGAGAGACAGAGAAGCACTCTCTCACATCCACACCTACAGCCAATTTAGAAGCACCAATGAACCTAAGCAGCATTTCATTGGACTGTGGGAGAACATCCAACCTCCACAGAAAGGCCAACAAGCTTCAACCTACAACCTTCTTGCTTTAAGGCACTAGTGCCAACCACTTTCCCCCATTTCAGCCCAAATCCTGCATCTTCCTGTTTCTGACTCCAGGCCAGCTCCACTAACACTTTCTCATCAGACACTGCCACCTAGTGGAGGAAGTCTTAGTCCCATTTGAAGCTTCAGATTACAGTTAGTTCCTTTACAAAGAGGTGGAGGTGGTGGGGCCACAGCACCATCATCACTGAGTGCCATAGGACACTTAACCTTTGTTTCCATATGCTGGGAACTTCCTGTTGTTCCAAGGAGGACTGGAAAATGTGTGAAAATCTCCCAGTCAGTTCCTCACAGCACACTTCAATCATTTCCCTCCCACAGCATCAGGACCAGGGCTTTTTCTCTCTTTGGTCCCACTAAGAGATTTCCACACAAACACCTCATCAGTGGGACTCTCAGAGCTACCAGCCCTTTGCTACAATCACAAAGCTCTTCATTGAAATCAATGATATCAAAGCTGGAATCAAATGAGTCCAAGTCTTCTGCTGATTCAGCATCACATTCATCTTTGCTCCTTGTTCTGCATCCCCACCATGGACTTCATTCCTTTCCAAGCCAGCCTTGAGTGTCCTTTATTCAGCTCACCCTCTGCTTTACTTTTACACCTGATTTTAGCTGCTTTATCTCTCTTTCAACAAGTTTCTGTGCCTCAATCTTTTTCTTCTCTCCCTCATAACAAGACAGCTTCTTCTGCCTGAGAACATGTTGGAGTGATTTACTAATCCAGGGCTGCTTATTGGGGAAAATACTTCCTGTTTCCAAAGTAATCCCCATTTTTCCCAGAAAGAAATGTAAGTAGAAATCGATGACCTAAGTGAGAACATGAGCCTTTAACAATAGCAGCAAAATATCTCTCCAATCTCAATACTCCCTCTCTCGACCTCTGGAACACCAGAGGTCACAATACATTGTGTTGGGTCACTCCTCGGCCCACTCAGCTGCTTCCATGTCCATCCATGGCATCGTGGACATCGGGGTCACCACTCCCGCTCTGACCCTCTCTAGCCATCCTCTGGCTCAGCAAATCAGACAACCTCATGTCATCTAAGTGGTCCAGTAATAAACACCAGTTCCCCCTCGAGAACACTCCATGCGTAAGATTAGGTTTTTTCTGCGTCCCTCTCTTGTGGTCCATCATGCCTCGGGCCTCCAGGATCCTCACCCCCCTGTGGTCGCCGAGATCTTCTGTAAAGCAAACCAAACACCTTTTCCTGCACCTCCCTAACTTATCATCTTTGGGACTCTTTAATCAAAAGCCTGATCCTAATTATCTTCTTGACTTATTGACTTGTATTTATATATATTCTTCAACGTTACTCATCATTTTAAAACTCTTAAAACGCTGCTTTCACGTCCCTGCATGCGTTTCCTGTCGCTTGCCTTATCTAATCATCAACATCCTGTACACAGAACTCTCGCTGCTGCAAGGCCTCCACTCTGACCTAGAATCTCCTTTCACAAGAAAATCATTATAAGCGCCTATTCTACTAAAAGATCCAAAAAAAAAACAACCACTTTAATCAATTAAGTTTAAACATATAAGCAATTACTCCTGCATACATTTTATCATAGCTAAACGCTGCCTTGAAACAACTCCTGTGTGTTAACACTAACTTCATTTTAAAACTCACATTTCCTATGTTATAGCCTGTTTTTGGTACAGCCTTTTTATTTCATCTTGCTCCTTTGATGTAACAATACCTTCTCATTCTAGTTTATCAGACTTAACCAAAATATATGCTTTCCTTCCTTTGGTCCTTCTCTAAAGCAAGAAACTCCTATTCAGTTCCTCTTTTCTGTCACTTGTTACAGGGCCAGCTCAAGTTCAGTTAAACGCTAAATTAATTTGAGGCCTTTTGCCTGGAATCAATACTGTCATGTGTGTTTATGGACTCTGTGTCTGTAAGCGTGTGCAATCCTTCAATAACTCATATCATCCTCACAGTAGATTGGCTAATCATAGCGCTAGCCAAAGGCTCGTGACCCACAAGAGACGAATTGAGCCACAACTCCCTTAAAGGCACAAAATGCAATATGTATAAAAAGTCATTTCTACGTATAAGCTCTCCCCTTTATCCTAAAAATAAATCTATGTAATATCTGTATGTGTGTCTTCTATTCATTAATGTAATTGTCAGTTATTTTCTCTCTTTATTTTACCTTCTTTTTGTTTACCTCTTTGTTTGTGACGTGGACATCCCTAAACCATCCTGAGTTCCGGCTTCAATTTCAACCCAATTGTACCCTCTATTCTCGCAGTCGAACTCGTCTGGGCTTCACCTTCCCACTGGCCCCTGTGCCCTTCTCTTAGTGTCCTTTGTTGTCTTGTGATCCCCAGCAAACACAGTCTGTTTCTTCTCTGTTTCTTCTCCGTTGCTCTTTTCAGTATTTTCCTTTTAGATTAAATCCCAGCCTGGCAAAATATCCCATTCAGTGTCTTTAAACAGTTATGTCACACTGTTCTTACCAGCCTGCAGTTCACCGTGCATTTTCCATCACGTGCTTTTCTTCCATGCTGCTGCTGGTATCGTCAGTGTAGTTTCAGTTGCACTGTCTTTTGCCTGCTGTTAATTCTTGAAGTCCACGATGTTCTGTCGGTCTTCATCAGGAGATTAACTGTCCTATGAGCTTCTTCTCAGGATCGGGACAAGTGGGAGGTCAAGCTGTAAAATTTTAAGCCAAAATCTGGCCTGTTTTCCTCCCAATTCTGTTAATCAATGGTTTTGTACTCAAGATTCTAGGTTGAAAGAAGTCCACCTGTATTGACACACTAAAGCATAGAATTAATATCCTTTTCATTTCTTTTCTTAAAACCTCCATTTGCTTCATCTGCCTGGAGTTTAACTCGTATGTTTCTCTCTCTGTGTGCTCACTTGTCACAGTCAGTTCCTTTTATGGGCATGCAAAGTTCCTGTCACATACACCATTTCCTGTCAACCTTGCAGCTGCTCAGAACCATATTTTCTGTTTCTATCTCTCCTGTTTTGTTTTTTTTACAGGCTAATAAAACTCTTGTTTTACTAAGTCTTGATCTAAAACAATTCACCCTTATTTCACGCACACACTTCTAAATATACTAAATTCTTTGCGTTTGTCAGATCGTCTCACACACACACCGCCTTTTCTCTCACACTTCCACTTCTGCACTCACTCTACTATCAACTTTCATAGTGTTATTATTATTTATTATTTTGTACAAATCACACCCAATCACTCAAAACCTGCTACTCACAGCATTCACACACTTAAACTGTGACAAGAGTTGAGGAATATACTCACAACACGCTTTCCTAAGAGTATTTCAGACATGCCTTTCATAATCAGAAAGAGCAAGTCAAAGAAAACAATTGAAACCTCTATTAATTCTCACAGCACACACATAGAATAGACAAAATAAAACACACCAGCATTTATTGCTGATGAGAGGTTACTCCTAAAAGTAATATGTTAGTCTTAAATATATACAGTGCACTCACTATATTTATATATCAAAACTCAGTCAATTACTATACATCCACTACGGCAACTCAAAACTTTATTTATAGCCCTCTAATGAACATAAATGGCGTCTTAAACACACACTCAACAATGTTTGCAGCAGTATTTGTAAAACCAACTGTGGTTTAAACAGTTCACTGCTGACTAATTTGCATTTTCACACTCACACACACACAGTCTAAAAATAGCTCCAGCACTGCCTCAGACTCCTTTCACACAGAGATCTCTTATTTTATATTACAAAGACGTCTTATATTTACAACCACTGTCACATCTGTCAGCTTTAGCGCCTAAACAATTTCGACAAATTTAAGTTAACGGTCCAACCGATAAAGTCCAACTTTTTTGTGATCAATTAACCAGTATCTGTCCAACAGTTTCTGGCCTCATCTCTAAAATCCCTAACTCAATTTAAAAGCGTCAACCAACCCAAACTTTGCCTGAAGCTCTATTTTTGGCATTTCACAGCCAAGGCTTACCCCGAAGTTTTAAGTTAAAGTTACACGCCCGAAGTCCAACTTCTGCTGGCCAAAAAAGCGCAGACTACCGTTCCAAACGGTAAGGAGACTCTAACTCCTAGTTATTCTGGAGTGCCCCAAGCTCCACAGTGACCAACTGACTATCCCTCTTCGAGGACAATGCCTAAGCGTCCTTGGCATTGGCAAGCGTTACCTCTGAGCACTGCGCTTCCTATCAGTCCAACTGACGTTCTTGAATAATTTATAATACTTTGGAACAACAGTAAAACAGCCAAAAAAGTGTAAGACTGAAGCAGGTCCAACCTTATAACCAATACGGGCTCCACCCCAAACAATAACCAAATTCCCTAATATACTAAAATCACTCAGCAGTCCAACTGCTTTCCACGGTCCAACCGTATTAAATCCTTTAGCGGTCCAACCGCATTAAATCATTTTTAGCAGTCCAACTGCATTAAATCCTCAGTACTGTCATGAGATTCTCATCAAAATCAAAGCAGACATTCCCCAGTAATTTCAGTGAGTAGACTTTAATTTGTAATGTCCAATTTGGCACACTTTGGAAATAATTCAACAGGTAGTGCCTTACCTTTGGATAAGCGGCTTAGAACAACAATGAGAAAAAGAGAGCTGATTATTAGCTCATCAAAACACAAAACAAAATCACAATGAATTATCGGTTAATTTCATTTAAAATAATTCATTAAGTATTTATGTACAATTCAAATTAGTTAATTACATATTTTGTTGGTTTGTTTTCTATTTTAATTATTTTACTGACACATTTAATGAATTATTTAATGATGTATTTATTTAATTCACGTTGCTACTCCTGGCCCTGCATCGCTGTTCATAAATACATTTTATTTGTCAGCTTCACCCATCAAAGTCAGGGGGCGGGGTTAATGCTGATCAAGTCAACACCATTGCTTTGGTCTGGTGGGCGTTCTTTTAGTGGGCTTTTCTCAATACTAAGTAGGCCTACACACCAGGGTTTGGACATGTGTGGACCCAAACTATACTTTTACCCTTTTTTGTGTGTCACCAAATACACTTTAATATTTTCTAGACAAGAATGTAGTGGCATAATCTTTAACCTCTTTTGGCTCCAAACAGAAGTGACAGACTTGAGCAGGGTTCATTTAAAGGCTGACAGAAGTGGAGTGGTGACGGGGAGATGTTTGACAGGACAGTGTTTCAGCCTCCACAGGTTCATGTTGTGCTCCATCAGTCAGTGAAGATGAAGTCAGTGCTGATGAGGCTGTAGAGTGTGTGAGGGATGTGAATGAGGATGATGAAGATCTGATGATAGCAGATAAAAACAGGCTGCAGAGACTTTGAGCCATACAGGGCACACAGTGTGTGTACAGAACAGCTGAAATCATTATGGAGGCCTCACTGGAATATGGAAGCATCACAGTACAGCTTCAGTGAAGCATTAAAGTCTCTGATATGAGATGAGAAATGAAGCAGCCAGAGCTTTTTCATGAGTGGAAATCCACTGTGACTGTGAGCTGCTGCTACAGCCTCCAGATTAGCCAGCAGCTCATCCTGCTCAACATGGACCTGTGGTCAGAGTGTGTGCTGGATAATCCGGCCCAGGATGAGGCCAAACTGACATGGGATGAAATGTCTGTCACATAATTGAGCTTAGTGTAGTTTCATTTCTGCACAATTTAAAAACAACCAAAACTTTGTTCTGTCTTTTCTATGTTATACTGTAGACTTTCTTTGATACTGTGTCCAAAAGGAGCAGCTTTTACTTTGAAGGGGAGGCGTCTCTGTTTCCTCTTCAGGTTGGATGATGGAAGCAAATTAGTAGCTGTGTCCCAAAACGTCGGCTGCATCCTCCAGAGGCTGCATTTGAAGGCCGATTACGTCACAGCCAGGCGATGAAGGCTGTCCGTATTTGTCGACTCCTTCAAATGTGCCCGACAAATGCGTCCTTCATTTCCCCGAATTTGAAGGATTCGTCGGGTGTGTCCTTCGTGGCCCACCATATCCCAGAATTCATAGCGCGGCCCAGCCAAATTTCAGCTGCCAACAATGGCGGCTGCTACTAAGTTTTCAAATTACTCTTATTAATCTTTCTGGGTCACAAAATAAACTTTTAACATATTTTCAGGCGAGAAAGTAGCTGTGTAAACTTCAAATATCTGCTTGGTTTATCAAGACATCGCATATTTGCAAAAGTGTGCCGACGTTTTCGGAGACGTCTGTTCCCCACCCGCTCGCTAGCAAGCCCCGGCTTCCCCGGGTTCAATGGTCACTCCAGCCGGCAAGAGCAGCGGACACATCGTTTTCAGACCCCGCTCTTTCGCTACTCAGGTTAAACATGATATATAAGTCACTCGGATAACTTAAAAATGTAATTGTTTGCCTTTTTTCTGTGTTTTATTTGTTCCGGAGTAAATCGGTTTGGCTGAGATCAAAGTTCCTCCGGGATTTTCACACAGCTGAATAAACGTTAAACAGGAAACTGATTAAACAGAAGTGTGAGACGGTCGAGAATTTACGCCAGTGTCCTGTTATATTTTAGATAGCAAGGAGCAGACGGCCGAGTTTATTAAACTCCACCGACACAGCGGTGACGCAAATCTGAAGGCTCGACCGTCCCATTTCACAGCCTCGCACTTCCAGCCTTTTCGATCTTTGAAGGACCCGGCCCACGTAGACCGCGAATACCGGGTCCTCCGAAGGATGCAGCCGACGTTTTGAGACACAGCTAGTGTGTGATGTTCTTTCAGTGTTGCACTTTGTAGACGCTCCCTGAGCACTGGTCTCACAGCCAGCTGCACATAGAGACCAGTGTTGTTAGTCCAGGTCAGAAGATGACTTGTTGGAATGAAAATGAGCTTGTAGTTTGTCTGCTTTAATAATGTGAGTGGAAAAAGGTGTTGGACTTCAAATATGTCCATTTCTTTCACACTTCACCTTTAAAAGTGAAGCCTTGTGGTTCCTGGAAGGAAAAACACGACTTTTTCAAGTCTTTGTCCTGTTTTTATGATAAATGTACGACTTTAATGTGAAACATTCAGAGTTTTTTCTCTTGTTGTGTTTGTTTGAAGCTGCTTCCTGTTGGCTTCAGCTGTTTGGAGTTTCCATTTTCTAAACTTCTACATTCTGAACCTTCTTCAGCTCTGAACAGATGATGAAACACTGAATGATTTCAAGCTCACACTTTGTCTAATAAACTTACATCTTTCATTCTTTATACAGATTGATGGACTGTGGTTTGTCAGAGATCAGCTGTGATTATCTGGCAGCAGCACTGAAGTCCAACCCCTCCCATCTGAGAGAGCTGCACCTGAGCTACAACAACAACCTGCAGGATTCAGGAGTGAAGCATCTGTGTGGTTTCCTGGAGAGTCCAGGATGTGGACTTGAAACTCTGGGGTCAGTCAGCATGTTTTAGTTGTGCTGAGATGAATATGATGTGAAAGTTGTGCTGACACTAAACTGCAGACATCAGGCTGATATTATACTGATCCACACTGAGGATCTTCATGGTAAAGTCTGTTTTCTTCTTCTCTGGTTTAGTCCATTGACTGCAGCAGAACAATGTTCACATTTCAAACAGTGAGACTCAACGTATGGCCCGCGGCCCACACGCGGCCTGCCCACCTTTCCTGATTCAGAGAGAGGGGACCCTGATTAACTGTGTAGTGTTCTTCCTCACAGTTCTAAGTATCAGACACAACAATGAATAATCCACAGCTGACTGTCTTTAGCAGGTCAAAGGTCACGGCACACAGCAGGCAGTGGGAAATATTATAACTCTGATCATTTATCAGCACATATCCATATGTATAAAAACAAAGCTGACACTGTGAGACTTGATCAGAGGTGTGATCATCACAGCAGAGGCCTTTGTGTCAAAGTCACTGAGGATCAAACAGAAACACATGAAGCAGATTTTCCTGTTCTGGCTTTTTATAGCAGATAACCTTCAAAATATTCTGCAGTCCATCAAAAACTGAAGCAAACCATGAATCAACATGTGAACATGAGCTGATGCTGCTGAAGTGAAGCAAAGTTACAGAGGTTTGATTACAGACACAGCTGAGAGTTTGTAATCTGTCATCATTTTAAAAGGTTTACATTTCTTCAGTATATCCACATTTGCAGCTGCTACCTCAACCTCCACTTGTCCAACACAACTGCTGTCCACTGCCTCCATGACATTGTGATTTTGCTGTTGGTCTTCTGTCAGATCTTCATCAATCACTTCTGCACGGGGCACACCTTCAGACTCTGCAGCTGCATAACGAAAGCCTGTAAGATAAAATTAGACATAAGGTAAATGTACACCAATATTCCAATGACAGGTGTGTGATTCATCTGGAAGTTATGTGCGGATTAGTGTACAGTGATAGCAATTTAGTATGTTTTTAGAGGGGGGGGGTTGTTTACCTCCGATGGGTGCTCTTTTTCGCTTCCGTTGCGTACGCCTTGAGTGCCGGTCCGAGTCTGATACAGGTATGTCGTCATGCCCCATGTGCAGTGTTGGTGCCCAGTCTGGATTTGTTACATCCATTTCATATGCTGGTTTGCCTGCAATAATGCCAAATCATAAGCTACTCAGTCGACATGATGTGGTTCTGCAGCATCACACATTAGCATGTTTTATCTCATTATCTATGACCGCAGCACGTTGAAAATCACACTAAAAGCCTTTCAAGAGTGATATGAATTAATTTAGAACTCACCGGAAAGAAAATGCCGTGAGCAAACCAACAAAAAGCTGGGGATTGCAGAGAACTCGATATCCCCTCGTCTCACCGCTGCAATCCAAGCCTGACGTCTTTGTTTAGTAATATCGGATACATGGGATCCCTCACGTTGCCTCCAGGATGGAAAACGATGAAAAGAGAGCCCGTTATCCAGCTTCTTGCCTTCACGATCGTGTGATCTAACGTTGCAACCGACAACACAACACGTACGATCCATAGCTGAAATGGTATCCTTTGGCTGGCCTACTGTCATGGCGGAAGGGGGCATGGCCCATCTCCCGTGACATCACGCTCCAAAGCCCTATAGGTGGGAAAATGTACCATGTCGACCAATCAAAAATGATATGGAAACATGACATTTGGTTGTTTAGCAAAAGGGGGAAGTTTTAGGAGTGACCGGCAAGAGAGAGCGAGTGAGCGAAAGAGAGAGAGAGTTTTGATACGTGAGAGATTTGTGACGTTTACCGTGTTTGGTCTCAAGTTAGTTTGTTGTCTTGTGTATTTAGTGTGTAGCTGTTGTTTTGTTTTGTGTGTCAGTTCTACTAGTGATCGTCACAGTTGCTGCCTTAAAGCCAACAAAGGCAGATTGCAGTGTAAACGCTGAGTGACACACCTGCTGTCAGACCTGCAGGTTTATCCCTGTGCTGTTCTCATATGTGTTAGAGTGACACAAACTATTGTTTGACACCTGATTGTTCTGTAAATAGTTTGAAATGATTATATGAAAAACGTCTGAACCTTGGCTGCATTTTTTGGTAAATAGTACCATATAACTTTGTTGTTTGCAAAACGTGTGCGTATTTTTAAAAATGTACAATCTCTATTTGCATTTCAAGTTATGAAGATGATTCATTAAACATGTGTGTGGTTTTTACAGTCAAAATATCACTTTCTACTTGTATTTTAAATTTTGTCTGAATTTAGATAAATTGTGCTGATACAGTTGGTCAAAATGAGAAAATAACAGATTGGCAAGATAAACTGTTTTTAAAGGTAAAATATAGAGGCCACATCAAAAGTAGTCAAGAAGGGTTAAAGGCTAAAAGCAAAGTTGTCACCAAGTACTGTTTATATTTGTGTGTATTGCTGCAGCTTTTTTGAGTATTAATTTGGTGCCTTTGTGTGAAATAATGGTATTGTGAGTGATCCATATAGTCACAAAGAATAGCCACTTGTTTCTGTGCTACCAAAGTTCCCCGGCTTTCATTCAAAATGTGTTTATCGTCAGCACCTGCACATTAAACTACTTAAACATTATAAATGTCTTCAAGCTCACACTGAGGCCTGTGGGGTACTATCAGCCACTGAGACAGTACACACATTTATATGTGTTTGTATATGAATATTTCATACTTTAAGACTGCCTGTTTATTTAAGGGAGATGAACAAAATACATTGGAATTGTACAAAATAATATCATGGATGATAAATTAAATAGATTTTAAGTAGATGCTTGTGCATTCTTAAAGTCTTATATGTTGAACTGAACTATGTGATCTGTTCAAAGCCTTAATCTTAATTTGAAGTGAAATGTGCATTTTGAGTTTATACACTATGTATATAAGGCGACCGTTTCCTTTTGCAGTATTTTTGTGTGGTGTACTTTTCTATGTCTTAACAAAAGGGGAACAAAGGTGTTTAAGTTCACCTAGGATGATGTGTTTTAATTTTCACATGGTCTTGCTTGAATTTGACCCTGACAAAGGCGTATGAACTCTGTCAGCTGTTTGGAGTTTCCATTTTCTAAACTTCTACATTCTGAACCTTCTTCAGCTCTGAACAGATGATGAAACACTGAATGATTTCAAGCTCACACTTTGTCTAATAAACTTACATCTTTCATTCTTTATACAGATTGAGGAGCTGTGGTTTGTCAAAGATCAGCTGTGATTATCTGGCAGCAGCACTGAAGTCCAACCCCTCCCATCTGAGAGAGCTGGACCTGTACTACAACAACCTGAAGTATCCAGATGTAAAGCAGCTGTCTGATCTTCAGCAGAGTCCAGACTACAGACTGGAGACTCTGTGGTCAGTAGAGTGATGGAGTGAGTGGGTGGTGCTGTCAGCAGTATTGTACTAAACACAGTCAGTATGAAACAAAGATCCAGTGTTTCCTGTAAAGCTGCAGCTTCTCAGTGAAGCTGTGAGAGGAGAATGGTGACAGGCTTCAGGATTGGACACAAACACTTCCTGTTTCTGACCTTTATGGTCACCATAGTAACGGCTGACACGCTCTGATCAAACGCTGTCAACAGCCAATCAGCTCTCTGAACAAAGCAGCACGCAGACCAATGACTGCATTCATTTCCAAGTTTAAAGCAGTGAAGAACACAGTCTGTAGGTGAGGAAGAATTTAGTGAGAGCAGATGTTTGGATGGAATTCCTCCAGTTAACAGCTGGAACCGTCCATCTGGATTGTTGGGCTTGTTGTTGGGGTTCCTACAGAGCTCAGAGTGGACACACCAAGGTTCTTCTAATGAATGAAAGTCCAAACTCAAACTAGGAGGGAAAAACATTTTCATCAACTTCAATAAAAATCCAAAGATTAGAAAAAGTGAAGCAACAATGAGTCCTAGTACAGTCCCAGCACTGAAGTCCCTGCTGCTCTTTATACTGGATGTGCTGCATCACTGACTGACAGCTGATGAAGAGTCTCTGGAAACACTCGTTTATCTCCTCTGCTCTTCCTTCTTCTCTCTGCAGGTGGAGCTGGTGATGGTAAACAGGACGGTGTGTGTGCTGAGAGAGGAGGAGCTGTGTCCTGATGATCCAGAGAGGTTGAAGCAGCAGCAGCTTGTGTGTAGAGACGCTCTGACTGGGCCATGTTACTGGGAGGTGGAGAGGAGAGCTTCATCCAGCAGTGACTGACAGAGGAATGAGAAGAAGTGCAGATGACTGTCAGTGCTGCAGAGTGAACTGCTCTGAGAACAGCTCCACTGTCAGACACAATGTAGAGTCCAGCATCATCCCTGTGTGTCCCTCTGGATCTGACAGAGGATCATCAGTGTATCTGGACTGCTCTGCCGCTGCTCTGTCCTTCTACAGTCTCTGCACAGTCTCTGTCTGACTCTGGCTTCAGACCCTCCTGGATCAAACTCACCTGGAAAGACTTTCAAACATCACTCAATAGATTTGAATACAGAATATATTTGATATATACTGTAGATGTACTGTAGAGTTGCAGTTTGTCACTTGTAAATACAGTCTGTGAGCAGCTGTGAGCTGAAAGATCTTTCTAGAAACAGGAAATGTTTTCACTCTTCTGTTGCTTTTTCATATATTTCCACAACATTAATATTGATCCCACCTGTCTCACCTGTTTCATGCTTTTATACATAATAACAGGACACGTGTGATCTGAGCGCTGCTCTGGTTGCTGTGCTGCACGTCTTCATTTAGATAACAGAGACATCTAGTGGTTCAGAGGGAGAACTGCAGGAGGTGGAGCTGTGTTTTAGCATGGAAAACTTTTTATCTTTTAGGCGCAGATACAAATATGACAAGTATCAGTGTGAGATACAAAAGGTCACATCAGTCAGCAGAGGGAACAGTGATCACACAGCAATGTAAGAATAGAAACATAACAGTGAATCTGGACATGTATACAGATGGAAGCAAACAAACAGGATGTAACACTACATTAAAGCCACAAATGGGAAGAAAACAAACACAAAGGAAAATATATTTGATCTCAGGAATCCAAATCAGATGCTTTAGAGCAGGGGTCGGCAACCCTGGGCACGCGTGTCACAGCTGCCACGTGAAGGGTTAACTGATGGCACGACCATAGCTGGACTGGCCATCGGGCATACTGATGGTGATTTTTCATTTTTATGGGCTGATGATGTTTTTTTATTTTTTTGTAACGGTATAAACGATGGAAGATGGCGGATTGTCCGGATGCTGGTCGATATGTAAAAATAAGTCAGTTGTTTGGTGGTGGCTATGGCGGAGCTTCCACAGAGGCAGCAGGTGGATGAGGGAAAGGGGAGGCGGGAGGAGCAGAGACCCGAGGCGGCCGCCGGTCCGAGTGTCAGGTGAACTGAACTTCAGGTAAGAAGTTATGACCTGCAGTCTGTCTGGGTCAGATATAAACCAAGTTTAGGTGGAGTTTATTTTCCTTGTGCTGACTTTTTACAGTCAGTTACAATAACTCGTACTGCTACTAGCTAGCATGACGGAGTTTCTATACAGCTGGGTGGTGCTATGATGTTACTGATAGTGAACTTTACAGTGGCTTGCAAAAGTATTCAGCCCCCTTGAACTTTCCCACATTTTGTCACATTACAGCACAAACATGAATCAGTTTTATTGGAATTCCACGTGAAAGACCAACACAAAGTGGAACGGAAATCATACATGATTCCAAACATTTTTTACAAATAAATAACTGCAAAGTGGGGTGTGCGTAATTATTCTGTCATGGAAAAACACACTGCCATCAACTGTTTTGTTTTTGTCAAAATCACTGTAATATAATCACTGTACCTTTATATACACGTGACTTGTATTAATGCTGCTGCCCTCTTGTGGCTAAAGTGTAATTATGTTCTTGTTATTAGGGAAAACATTTGAGAGTAACATGACAAATGAGTCAGCACTTTGGCTTCAGCTTAAGAAATCCTCATTTTTATGTCATCAGTTATAGTTGCATGTATTCATTATCATAAGTTAACCTTTAATATTGATGTTTTAAATAGATTTTGAGTAAATTAGCAATTTTATGGTATTGTATATGGTATATGGTTGTATTAAATTAATACATCACTAATGAATTAATTATTTCAGTAATTAATTTAAAAATGTACATAGTCAATTAAAGAAATATATTAATAATGAATTATCCATTAATTTCATTTAAAATGTTTCATTATTTGTTTATATACAATTCAAATTAGTTAATTACATATTTAATCAATTATTGGTTTGTTTTCTATTTTAATTATTTTACTGACACATTTAATGAATTATTTAATGATGTATTTATTTAATTCACGTTGCTACTCCTGGCCCTGCATCGCTGTTCATAAATACATTTTATTTGTCAGCTTCACCCATCAAAGTCAGGGGGCGGGGTTAATGCTGATCAAGTCAAAACCATTGCTTTGGTCTGGTGGGCGTTCTTTTAGTGGGCTTTTCTGTCACGGCCTGCGTGGCAGACTATGATGAGGGGAAGGAGGACCCCAATGCTGGACTCTTTGATGAGGTCAGTGCGTTTATTTACAGTGATGCAAAATAATCCAAACAACAATAAATCCCCAGTGCGTTCCCGACTCTGACATGTCCTCTTGCCAGTGTTGGTGTTCTTTGTCTCCACTCCTCAGTGTCTGAGCACCCCGTGCTCGCTGCCCTCTCGTCTCCACACTCCTCCTGGGGAATAACAAAGAGGCAGCCGTCAGCAACACCACAATGCGGCAGACTAACCTTAACTAACTCGCCAAGAGACTAACGTGAAGTTAGGCAATGATCCAGCATCGGAGACAGCTCCACCACACTCCTAAGTAGCTCCTCTGACGAGGCTTGATCAGCTGCAGGTGTGAGTAATTCTCCTCCGCAGGTGTGGCCAGGCTCCTGGCTGACACACACACACACACCTAGATACACAAACATGGAAACAGGAGACAGCAGCACCAAAAACACACATGTCCATAACTTCTTACAGGCCCTGGGTCACCCAGACCCCGGTCCCATGACAATTCCTCAAAACTAAGTAGGCCTACACACCAGGGTTTGGACATGTGTGGACCCAAACTATACTTAAACTTTACCCTTTTGTGTGTCACCAAATACACTTTAATATCTTCTAGACAAGAATGTAGTGGCACAATCTTTAACCTCCTAAGACCCAAACTCCTCCGTGGCATTCATTTTTAATTTCTCTTTGATATTTGGGCTGATTGGGACCTGATGAATGTAAAAACAAAGAACTACCACATTTTTTGTTTCTGAGAAAAATGAGAGCCACATATGAGGATATTTGTCTAAAATTTTGATAGCACAGTGGCAGTGTAACATCCTCGTAAGTGGATATCAGGCCCTTGTAGAGCAAAATGTCGTATTTTGGTCTAAACAACCCAAATTGTGATGTCCACATATGTGGACGCCAGGTCCTAGGAGGTTAAATATCTGCTCACTTTGTCAAAATGAACCTAATCATCTCTGATGAATTCAGTGATGTCTGCCAGCTCACCTTGCAAGTGGTCGAGCTTATACCGCCAACAACGCGGCCACAACTTGTAAACCCCCTGCTGACTATCAGCTCTGGAGTTATTTATTTATGTTAGTTTCAACTGTTCCTGCAGAAAGTAAGCACGTGTTACTGATAAAAAGTCCAATAGAAGCAAAGTCTAAACTTTGAAAACAAAAAACAAAAACCTGTCTGATTCAGATCTGATCTTTGGGGGGTTTCAATAAGCAGTGTGACCCGTGTATATGCATCGGGGTGGTTTTGATTATCGATTTATCGATTAAAATCGATTCTGGCTTGGATAACGTGATATCGATTCATTAAAATCCTGAATCGATTTTTAATATAAATTTATTTTGGCCAAAACGCCAGAATCTCAGGTTAAACCTCCCAAAATTTCAACAACCACCAAACAGCTAAAACAGTAAATGAGAGCAGGAACACGGATTCTGCACAAAGACGTAAACACAAAGCGCGGAGCCGCCGACGCATCAGAATCAGTGAGATGTGACTTTCTCACCTGACTGCACGGACACGAGCTGAAAGCCGACAGCTCGCTGATTCTGATGTTTCCGCGCTTTGTGTTTACGCCCTTTTTGAGCTGATTCTGAAGCTGCAGGTTTGATGTCTCTCCAAACAATATTGAGTAAACCAGCATCAAAAGAAGCTCCAAACTACGCTTCACATAAACATTGTCATGAATTCCCTCTGATTGTTTTGCTGCCACCAGGATAAAATCACACTTCATGCACAGCTCTCTCTCTCTCTCTCTCTCTCTCTCTCTGTACTTCTAGAACAGTTTCCTGTTTTCTGCATTATTCGCTTGCTTGTTACGCACAAGTCTACCGTTCTTACAGCCTGTCGGCCGCTGTTTTTTTTTCTTACTTACTTCTGAAAACAAAGCCTCGTTTCTGCCGTTCAACACTGAACAAATTTAAACTTTTTAAAATGATGCAAAATTGCAAAATGCTCAGCTGTGTCTGTAATCAAACCTCTGTAACTTTGCTCTGCTTCACGTCAGCAGCATCAGGTCATGTTCATATGTTCATTAATGGTTTTCTTTTGTTTTTGATGTACTGCAGAATATTTGTATAAAATCCCAGGCCAGGAAAACCTTCATGTTTTTCTGTTTGATCCTCAGCTACTTTGACACAAAGGCCTCTGCTGTGATGCTCACAGCTTTGATAAAGTCTGGCAAGTGTCAGATTTCTTTTTATAGATATAAAAATATAGAAATGTTCTGATGCATGTAGTAACTGTTAGCTTTAACTGTACAAGGCTTGTTAGACATAATGAAACACATCGTGCAGATTTCTGGATGTTAGACTATAATTTTTATAATGATTATTAATCTTGAGTCTAAAAAGTCAGTCGAGTATATCCAGGATATCTTTCTGTTAACTGGATTCACTGACACTAACACTGGGACCAGGATAAGCGGTCGCATGAAGCTGGTTATCAGCTGACAATCTTATGATTTAATTAATTTAATTAAGTTATTTAATTTTTCTAATTTTTCCTCTACATTTCCCCTGAAATGAAGGGATTGTGTTGAACATGCTTTAGTTCCTCACATTTTTCTGCATCTCTTTGTTCAACCCCCTGAATTAAAGCTGAAAGTCTGCACTTCAAACACATCTGAGTTGTTGCATTTAAAATAGATTTTAGTGTATGTACAGAACCAAAATCAGAAACTAAGTTCTCTCTGTCCAGATATTTATGGACCTAACTGTATAATCTATACAGCACGTAAAAAATGCTGTAAATAAAGAAGTCTGTGAAAATGTGGCGCTTAAGGTCAATTTAAACTGAAGTGATATAATCTTCTCCCCACAGTTTGAGTTTGTATTGTCTCAGCTGCAGACAGACTATGATATTAATATTATTAGTTATTAATATTATTAGTTATAAAGGACACCTTCCTGCCTTTAGTCTTATTCATGATGATTATTAGTCGTCTTCTAATGTCCACAAGTCTGTATGATGTGTTTCATAGTTTCTAACAAGCCTTTTAAACTTAAGTTACTGCATTGCTGAAACACCAACATCTGCTTATTGAACAAAACAAAAACAACCAAAAGACCACACATCTGATTTCATTTTTATTTTAATAGACTTCCAAAGATTATACCAGATAACTGGCCTCAGAATATAATTGAATAAACATGTTTAAAAACGATAACCTAATCCTGTCTTGACAGGCTGAGCTCTTCAGTATCCACCAACAGCATTGTCATGCTGAGTCAGACGTTTCTGCTCCTGCTGGAAATACTCTTCCTCTTTCCACATTGTACCAAATGTTTTTAAATGTTAGTTTCAATTTAAAATTAAAGATTAAAAAAGTGTAACACATATAAACATCAGATAATTAAGACAAGCGAATGGTTCAGTTCCACATGTGCTCCGCTGACACATTAAACTTCAGTAAAATGATGCAGTTATGAAACAACTTTAATCTAAAACAAACTGATTTGCTCAGGAGCAAAAACAGTGAAGTCAGTGACTGTAAGTGAGTGAGCTGTGCTGGTGACTGGATATCAGATTTCCAGTCATTAGAGCAGATAAGTGGCAGAACTATATTACTGATTTAATTTAAATGCAAATAGCCCAAATCCTGATTAAAGCATCAGGTTCACTTATAAAGTATTCTGTAGTTATCTTAGTGTCCATCGCCCTTCCCAACATGGGAATAAAGCAGCTGTGAGAGAATTAAACATGAATGAATCAATGGTACGGAAGTGGAGGAAGCAAGAAGAATGAGCTGAGTAAAGTTTGACTCATGCGACATTTTTGTTTCGCTTAATGCGCCTTATAATCCAGTGAGCCTCATGGTCTGTAAAATATGGTGCATTTGCAAATTATGTGCACAATATTGGAACTAAACTATTTTATATTGACAAACAGCGGCCCGCATTAAACTGTGACTGTCACCAGGTAATGTGGGCGTGTTTGCTGAATAAGCAGCAGGTGTTAAACAGCTGACAGGTGAACAGGATGCATGCAGGTAAACTCGAGGGCCCTTCGAGCTGATCGGTGGTGTCGTGAGGAGAATTTCAGCTCATTATTCATGTTACAGAAACACAGAGGTACGAGACCAGGCAGAAGACTTTCTGATTATTTGTTTTTAGTTAAAATAATTCCATTGTTGTCTAGTGATGGTGTGGTAAAGCTCTGCGAATGTGTCCAATTTTTCCGGCTTTGTTGCTTCACCCAAAGGCAGATCACACAAAGTTTAACTGCTTATTATGAAGAACTGACATCTGCTGGTCATTTAATGTTCAGCAGCACTGCTGTGAGAATACCTGTAGGACACATACCAGTGGATATGTGAGCACATGCACAGCTGCAGGGCTAGAAGGGCCCAAATGAATTAAATAAATAGATTCTTAAATAATTAATTAAATGTGTTATTAATTGATTAATTACATTTATTTAAAAATCATTAAATTTTTAATTAATTTATTGTAAATGTTGGAAATGAAATTATTTGGCATTAAATCAATGATGTATGTATTTAATAAGTATTTTGAACTTAGATTCCTGTCAACTCACAATCGACACAAACACAGTGAACACAAAGCTCCAACTGTCTGACAACAACAGGAAGGTGACACATGTGGAGGAGCTTCAGTCACATCCTGATCATCCAGACAGATTTGATGTTTGTGAACAGCTGCTGTGTAGAGATGGTCTGACTGGTCGCTGTTACTGGGAGGTCGAGTGGACGAGGAGGGCTCGGATATCAGTGAGTTACAGAGGAATCAAAAGGAAAGGAAGGAGTGATGAGTGTGTGTTTGGTGGAAATGATCAGTCCTGGAGTCTTTGCTGCTCTGATCATTATTCCTCTGTGTGGCACAATAACAGAGAAACACCCATCTCCTCCTCCTCCTCCTCCTCCTCCTCCTCCTCCTCTGTCTCTAACAGAGTAGCAGTGTGTGTGGACTGTCCTGCTGGCACTCTGTCCTTCTACAGAGTCTCCTCTGACTCTCTGATCCACCTCCACACCTTCCACACCACATTCACTGAACCTCTTTATCCTGGATTTGGGTTCTGGGATCCATCGACTGGTTTCATGAAGGGTATTTCAGACTTTTTTGGCACACTTAGGTATGAATTGACTCTTTGTAGTTAGTCTTACCTGTTAGAGAAACAGTTCAGTCTGTTCATGTCTGTGTCTTTCACTCAGAAACACATGATGAGATTCATGGATTCAGTCAGTTGATGTTTTAAACTAAATGATTCACAAATTATTATTCAACACAAGTTTGGTGAGCAGCAGGGCTCATCCTGATTTTTGTTTTTGTGCATTATAATGATGAAATAACTTTGTCATGTCTGTGGTGGCCTTTGGAGAATTAAACCATCCTGTAGAAACTAGATATAAATGTCATATTTTCCAACATTGATATTTTTCTGTGTTTCAGACGACAATGAAAAGATAAAGAACAGTCTGTAAATCACAAGTTATCAATTCAAATGATTATTAAAGCCACAAGAGAAGCTTCCTGTTATTTGTACCACTCACCTGGTCATGTGATCCAGCTGTGCAGCCAATCATAACTGCCATCACTTTCTACTTTGATATTTCCATGGTGAATGGACTGATTCTTGTTTAACACGTTCATACTCTGATGGATGCATCGGAGAGGGTTAGTGTCTTGCTCAAGGATACTTTGTGTGCCAGCTGGAGCAGTCAGGGATTGAACCACCAACCTTCTGATCATTAGATGCCTTGCTCTGTCTCCTGAGCTACAGCCATCATCGAAGCTCTTTCTTAAATCCTCTCTGAGAGGAGCTCAAACACGAGGAAGAGACGAAAGTGAGGGAAGAGAGTGGACTCATTAGTAAAATGAAAAACAGCCAGCGTTGATGTTTAAGACAAGTGAGGTAACAGAAACACTATATATAGCAGCGGTCACCATGGCAACATCAATGTCGGTTGCTACGTATTGTACTGATCCTGATCTGTGAGCCTCATATCAGGATATGCTGTTGTTTGTATTTGTTTGCATTGTTACCATTTTTGTGTCTTTTTTAACAAACTACTTTTATCTTGCCATCGTTTGTCAGAGAGTCAAACTACATTTGGTTCATCTTTCTACAATAAAAACATTTCTTCATCTTAATTATTGTATGTGCAGAGTTGTAGTTACTCACAGTGACCACTGGAGGCGTGTGATCCTGATAGTTTCCCTGGAACCGTCCAGTTCATCCACATGAATGAAGCTGTTGGTGATTAACGCTCATCTGTACAACTTTAACAACAATATCAAACATTTAATCGCTCTGCAAACAGCTTGTCTGATGTATAAACTGTGTCTTAAAGGATCAAAGTAAATGTCACATTGAAAGCAGATTTCACTGTAATGTCCTCTGTTTGAAATATTCCAAATATAATCTGGCTTGGTAATGATTTACTCATATATTGTCCACGCAGACTAAAGCAGTAGGAGATGAGATGAAAACAATTAGAAGAATCTTTACTCTTTAATGTCACAAATTCCTCTTTGTATGTAACATAACAACATACATGATACAGCTGCAGCAACTGAGGCGAGGAGAGAGGCAGCAACAAGAAAACTGGAAGAAGGAGACCAACAACACCACCTGTGGAAATCTTTCCCCAATCAAGCGTCATCATATCAGCATTTCATCAAAAGCACACATGCTCCGACCTGACAATGCAGAGCTGTGGCAAAATCATTGAAATCATTTATGAAACAAATGAGTGCATCAAAAATAAGAGTGGAGCTGCAATGAAAGAGAAGTGAACTTTCTTCAGTCAACACAAAGTTTTCCCTGACAGGTGACATTTAATTAAAGTGACTTTATCACCACACACACATTCAGAGGCAGTCTACAGGAGCAGAGCTGCAGCTATTCAGCAAATGTCTCCCTGCAATCCTCACTGCAACACCTACATGTGAAAATGAAACCACCTCTACTGTTCACACATGAAACGTCGTGTGAAGAACCAGTTTTCCTCAGATCTCTGTTTTAGTAACTCTGAAGTCTGAACTTTGGATTTTTGCATCCTGTTTGTGCTGATAACTGTCAGTGGATGATTTTGATCCCAAAGAAATCTTTAACACACATGTAGTGATGGGACGTGTGCACTGAAACAATGGTTAGGAAACAGAAATCGCCTGAGAATCTGCTCATGTTTAAGATTTCTTCTTTGCAAACATTTTCTATGGCTGTTCCCAGTATGACCAGTGATACAAAGCATGGGAAATGGGGATTAGTTCATTCAGACAAATACACTTTTTAAAATGTAAAAATAAAGAAATGAATCAATAAAATAAAAAGTCAAAGAAATAAAAAATAAGGGTCTGAGACGTCTGTCTCACTGTATCCATGGCAACAATTTACTTCCTGTTCCTTCATATCAGAACCACATCTTTGAAATCAAAACATTTAAGATTCAAATTCAACCACAGATGTGTTCAATTAGATATTAAATGAAGCAGTGCAATGTTTTTATCACTATCCAAGTTTGAACTCTAAGTAGAAGATTTAAAAAAGCAACACACACACACTCACACACACACACACACACACACTCACACACACACACACACACACACACACAGTATGCAGACATGATTTAGGTGATGATAACATAACGACTGCACAGACCCGTGGGATGATTCATGTCCTTTTTCTTACTCTATGCAATGATGAACTTCTTGCTTCAGGACCTTCTTGATGAATTTGTTTTCTAATCCACAGTTTTCTACCTGATCTGTGTGTTTGAAGTAAAATGTGTTGCTTCAAATGTAAAAGTTAAACAGACAGAAAGCATCAACGTGGACTTCAATCAGTGTTTTGTGTTCATACAGGTCAGCTGTTGCACACAGAGCTCCTGGATTTACACTGTGCCCTGGTTCCTGTGTTCCTGTATGTAGTTTAGTCTAAAGTGGATCCTCCTCATGTACAGACTGAATTATCTGTTCAACAATCAGCATTTCTGATTCATGGATTTCATTTGTTTTTGCTAGTTTTGACTGAGATTTCAACATATCTGTGGTGGCATCTGTTCAGTGTTATGGAAGTTTTACAGCACTAATCTCACTTCACTCTGTAACATAACAGTGAACAATATTACTATTAGAAAGATTATTAGAGAAGCCACAATCAGATGATCCCCTATGAGGTGTCCTTGGTTATAGTGTGAAGTCATCTGAGGGGAGAGAGAAGAAAGAAACACTTCAGTGTTAATGAAAAAGTCATCAGTCTTCTTATGGGAAGAGACCTCCACCAGACCAAGACAGATAACCATCCAACACGTTCTCATCCCAAAACCTAACATACCGATGCCATGTGACAAACCGATGCCATGTGACAAACCGATGCCATGTGACAAATCGATGCCATGTGACAAATCGATGCCATGTGACAAATCGATACCTTTCGGTCTCCCTCTCTCTCTTGTGCTCCTGCTCCTGCCAAAAGCAAAGCAAAGCATCCACCCTTTTCTTACCGGCGTCGTGAATTGTTTGTCAGCATCTACTCATCCTAACGTTGGTCCAGTCTTTGTCTCAGTGTCAAGTCAGTCAACACTTTAGTCCACATGGTCAGTCCAGTCACAGTCCAGTCACACACATCATGCACACGCATTCACACTAGATCTTGCTGATAGTGGAGCCTCACGTGCAAAGCATCAGATTCTCCACCCTCATCAATATGAGCTCATTTATTTGTTCTTTCTTTTGTTTTTAGAAAAAGAGTTCTTTATGATCTTGGACTGGATCGACTCGCTGCAATCCTTTTAGACAGGAACTCGCAGGTTCCCACAGGTGACCTTTTCCTCAGCCCATTGTAATCTGGAAAAGCTCACCTTATATTTGCTCTCACAACAATGTTTTACAGCGCTGTTAATTCAATCTTGCAGGCCTGCTTAGAACAAAGAAGGAGGAAAAGAGAGCTGATTATTAGCTCATCAGAGCACAAAACATCATCACCAAAGGGGGCGACACCTGACAGTTTTCTCTAAGTGCACTGTTACAGAAATAATGAGCCGCTCCTCGACATGTCCATGTTTAGTAAAACTCCCTCTATTGAAATAAGAAAACAAGCCAAAGCTAACTGACAGAATGAACCCATCACTAAAACAACAACCCCAAAAATCTTCATCACAGAAAAGTTTTGCTTACTAATCCAACAATATGTTGTGGGAATTAGAACTTTCCGGGCCATAAAGCTTTTGCCCGACTCTTGGCTTAACTAATACTGACATAGTCTGAAATCAGACTTAAAGTCACTCCCTCTGTTCATTTAGGATAAATGTATCTATATCTGATTTAGGCTAAGTGCCTTTTGTTTAGATGAACTGCTGGACTTCCAGACCAGCAGGTTTAGGGAAGTCTTTATGGGGTCACACTCTGACCCCCCCCACACACACATGCACGCACAGGCAACGTACTCTTTGTTTGTATGTAGACGTCATATGTTAATGAACGTCATATGTATATTCATGTAACCTCAATAAAAGAGCAGTGTTACGGGGGAGCGGACGAGAGCAACTGGGGTCAAGCGAAGGAACGGCGTTTGTCCGGTTCTCTCCCGTGCACGGGAAACATGAAGAACTTTGCCTACTCGTGTCTTGCTTTGCTATGTAATTAAATTGTCCTTAACGTTCCAACGAATAGGTTTATGCTACAAACCTATCACTGAGGTTAACTACACAACCCCTCGCCACCTCCTTATACACAGGAGTGAGTACAAAAGGGTTCGTACGGACGCATCAGCCGGCCGTCCTTCTGCTCGACACTGTTAGCTGAAAGATGATCGGATCATCCTCTGTCCTGTATTTAAGGCTGAGAGTCTTTGTCCAGTCTCTTTTCCACAGCTACTGTCCACAGCACTGATCCACCTGCAGCACAGCCCCACTCAGTTGTTTTATGATTTACATTGTGCACGTTTCCCTTCCACTGAGCTTACAAAACCTCTGACAGGAGAAGTCAGGCATGTGTTTCCCCCACCTCCCCTTTTAGGCAGTAATAAAATAGAAAACAAACAATCAAACAGGCTAAAGCTAGAGCACAAGCAAAGACAGCACCGGTGACTAAGTTCTCCCATACTGGACGTACGCTACCACGTGGGCTCAAACAGCAGCACATCAGCTCAGTTTACATACTGTTGACATCTTCATCAGAGGATCAGCAGGGAGCGCTGCTGAGCTGCAGTGGTCTCCACCAGAGTGACGGAGCAGGAATCACAAACAGCACAAACCCACCGTGTTGTTTCCACCCTGTTCAGGAGATCTGAGCCCCCATCCCTTTTTTTCATGTTGCAGCTCTGCACTGCAGGCCCTGAACGCCTCCCGGTTACCCTCAGTGTGCTTAGAGTTTAATTTACAACCGACGAGCTCACAGATCATCTGCAGGCAGGTGAACGAACCCTTAATGTGAGGATAATAGCAGAGCTGAGCTGAGGTCAGAAATAGGTCAGGAACGGTGTCGACACAGTGAAGTCAGCTGTTTGGGAATTTGTCTGATTATCAGTTTGGGGGGGGGTCGGTGTTAAATAACAAAGGCGGTGTAGGATGGAGAGAGGAGGAGGGAGGGAGCAGTGATGATATGAAGTCAGAATACACATGTGGCAGACATAAGGGGGTCAGACAGGAGCAGCATCAGTCTCTGCTCTGTTTTGTTAATAACGTAGAAAAATAATTTTGTACAATCAAGCTACATCGACGGACGCTTTACCTCACGTACCCTAAAATTAAAAAGTAGTGACAGTAAGATGGAGGCTGCACATGACACCATGACTGAGTTCACAGCTGTTGCTTTGATTCTAACGTTTAAGACTTTTGGCATCGACTCCGTTTTAATAAATGAGTGCTGGGAGGCGTCGTTTGACTTCAGGAGCTCCTGCGATGCTCCTGCGATGCTCCTGCGATGCTCCTGCGATGCTCCTGCGATGCTCCTGCAATGCTCCTGCGATGCTCCTGCGATGCTCCTGCGATGCTCTTACTCTGCGGGAGAAAACCAAAAACCAAAAGTAGCAAACATGGAGCGATATGACTCGTTTAGATTTTGGGAAACGTGCATCGACAGGTACAGTGTCCTTTTCCCCGCGTCTTTAAAAATGATTCATGCATAGATCCCCCACTGAGAAAACCCTTTTATATACTTTCTCCTTTGTACACATTTTATATAGAACTATATATAATATCATTTCTCTATATCTATATTTTCAGAAAAATTCTTTCCACACAATAAAAAACAACAATTTAACAAATGCTTCAAACAAAACAACAAAAAGAGAGAAGATGGAAGAAAGAAAATCACGACTGAGGCCAGTTTGGCACTTTGTCATGAGAACATGACAGAACTCTGTTAGTTGACGGTAAATAGCGAAACTCTATTTTTCTTTGGTTTTTCTTCTCCCTCGATGAGAAATGAAACACAGCAGTACTTACTTGGCACCTAAAAATGCTGGTCGAATGAAAGATATCAGTGTTTTCATAGTTATATGTTTAGTGTACGCCTCCCCCTCCAGACTGCTCAGCAGATCGGGAATTTTTAGAGAAGAGCAGGAGGGAGGCGTGTCAAATGAGAGGAAGAGAGCAGTAATAAAACACGGATGTAGAAAAGAGAAGCATAATGTGCACATAACACACAGGAGATGGAAAAAGAGATGACGCCAACGTAAAAAAGAGAAAACAGCGAGGAGCGAGAGAGCATTCGTCCCTTTGACAAATGTTGGAGGTCTTGAGCCTGGAAACAGCAGACCGTCTTTGAAAACAGTATCTTTGAAAGATCTGAGTCACCCACCCCAAACTGCTCATCTGCTGCTGGACACTTCAGTTGCACCTCCACATGCCACCAGTGGAGGGAGCTGCCAAGTTTCACAGCACATGACGCAGCAGGTGTAGTTGCTTTTGGAGAAAGAAGAGAATAAGAGGACAGAACGAAGGCCCACGTCTAGAGGCCTCCCTTCCAGAGCGGTAGCAGAGCCAGTGTTCCTGGTCCCTAGGTGGCGCTGTGTCGGGCCTGTCCCTACTATACCCTGGTGGTGGAGTGGGGGTGGGGCAGGGTGTTGTTGTGGCCGGTGGAGGGGAATGTGTTGAAGGCGTGAAGAGGCTGCATGCTGGTGATGGTGCTGGGGATCACGGTGATGGTGTTTGGCGTCATCAGCGGCACGTTGTCGGGGGCGCGGCGCAGCGCCAGGGTGTAGTCGGGAGGGCAGGCGGGCCGCAGGATGTCGTGGGGTCGCAGGGGCTCCATGTCGTGGTGAGCGTCGTGCTCCCAGTCCTTCATCTGCAGGGACATGATCTCCTCCTCCTGGCTGTGAGCCAGGTCGTTGGCGGGGCCGCCCCGCTGAGGGGACAGCCGGTGCCGGCGCATCTCGTGCCACTTGTCACGCTTGTAGTAAAGGGCGGCGAAGGCCAGGATGTTGAGGAAGAAGAGCGACGCTCCAACTGCAACTGTCACGCTCAGTTCGGTGGAGTCGGGCCGCGTCTCGGTTTGGCAGTGGTGGTAGAACGTGTAAAAGTAAACTGGGGACTGAAACTCAGCATGGAGTTTGGCAGTGGCCACAGCTGGTGCCACCCACTGGTGGTCCGTAAACAGGAAGTGAGTGAGAAATCTAGAGAGGAAAAAAAACTCTTTCTGATAACAGAAGGAGTGACAGGCAGCAGAGAGGAAGCATGACTGCATTATCCAAACATGTCTGTACTGTGACTGTGGTCCGGCTGTGAGGGGTTCGCAGGCCGATCTGTCAGAAACACCGACACTGAGATTGGGAGCCGACTACCTGGGGGATGATAGCATTACTGCCCACAGAGCCTCAAAGGTTAAGGCGCAGACACGCCGTGATGTGGATGAGTGGCTCTCTTTAGCACGCTTGTCTTGTTTGATGCACTTCACTGGGCTCACATGTTACTGATTCCATTCTTTACTCGCATGTTTTAAACGCTTAAAGCACTTTCACAGCTTTTTATATTCTTTTGAAAATTCATGTGAACTCAAGCTGTCAGAATTGTAATGTAAGCTTTGATAATTGTCCACATTTGTCATTTTGACGATTATCCGTTTATTTTAATGAATACAGCAAACAGAAAAAAACGAACAAATCAACAAACGCGGCTCCTAATGAGACAAAACCTGATGATGCTGCAAAATGCAGTTAAGTGAGAGGAGGCTGTAAAATGGAATAACTGAAAAAGTGGCAGTGTACAGAGGTGGCGTCCTCACCCTCTGGGTAGCCGTAGAGGTTGTCAACAAAGCTGGAGATGGTGTAGTCGAACGCCGCAGCTGAGATGCCGTCGTTGTCCTCACTGTCGTCCACAAACTTCAGCCCCTCTCCCTGGTTCACTCCTATCAAGATGTCATAGTTTAGGAGCTCCCCCTGGTGGAGCAAATAAGGAAGAACATGCTGAGTGCTGGAACAGAGCCTGTGTGCATCACAAGTCTACAACAGGAAGTGCAGCTGAAGCACAGCTTTGTGAATTGGCAGCATTTCATTTCCCAGTAAACAAAATAAAGATTAGCTGTTGCCATGAAATTCCTACTATAAAATGTAAATACTGCAATATATGCAGGGTTCATACACATTTTTAGGGTCAAATTCAAGCACTTTTTAAGCACATTCAAGGTCAATTTTCAAGCTTTTCCAGCACATTACCAAAAAAGAAGCATGTTTCACTTTGCATCACCTCAGTAAGACCTTGTAAAAATTTAAACAAATCATCTGAGGTCGATTTAAATGTCTTTTGTTCCCCTTTTGTTAAAAGAGCAGCACACAAAAATACAGAAAAAGGAAACGGTTGCCTTACATGCATATAGTGTACAAACTCAAAAAACACATTCCTCTTAAAAATGCGCAAATGTGAACAAATCAACTTGTTAGAGATCTTCATCTCCACTGTAAATAAACAACAAGCCAGAGAACAAGAAAACTGCACCAAACACCACAAACACCAACAAATTAATGTCTTCTCATCAGACATTGAAGCTTCTTTCCTGTGTGACATAAAAAATAAGAGACAGATGTTTGTTTGTTTTTTTAACTAGTTAAGCACCCACGTTCAGTCATCCACCCATTCACGCACACATTCACACACTGGTGATGTAGCTACAGCCACCCTGGGGCACCACCAGGCCCTCTGACCACCACCAGTAGGCAACGGGTGAAGTGTCTTGCTGGGTGAAGTGTCTTGCCCGAGACTGTCCAAGCCGGGGCTCGATTACAAGGCGAACTCCTAACTCTTGAGCCACGATCGCCCAGTGGGGACATGGGGACATTTCAATTTCCAGCAGGAAGCTCCCCCTTTTTGTTAAACCCTTTAGATCAGGGGTCGGCAACCTGCGGCTCTTTAGTCCTTATAGTGCGGCTCCGCGTGGTTTGGGGAAATAAATTAGCTGAAGTGTATTTTATTTATGTTAGTTCTTTTTTTAACTTGTAGTTCTAAATTGGAAGATTATTGTGATTTTGCAATATACAAATAAAATTATATTTTGTTATTTTTTCATCGCTCAAAATAAGCGTCACACTCGCGGAAGCCGGTGTACCCGGCGAAACGCCGTGCATTTATCGAGCCTTTCAACCCCAGATAGGCCAATTATGGCTCTTTGGCTCTTTGGGTCTTAAAGGTTGCTGACCCCTGCTTTAGATGAACAGAGTTTTTTAATTAAATACATAATCTTTAATAAATGTTCTCTTTTATAAAAAGTAGGATAATTAAAAAAACTTTTATTATACCGCTATTGCGTAGAAAAAAAACTGTCTTGTTTTCTGTCGTCTGTTATATAATATTAGGGATGTTTGTGATAATTAATTTCTTAATCGGCTGGACTAACCAATAGTCCACAACCAGGAAACACTGAAATTTTACGTTAAGTTTGAAAACAGTTTAAAAAAAATACCCCATTCCAAAATGTCTTGTGACAATCTCATTGGCTTAGGGAGTGATGATGTCATAGATCTTAAGAATCTTAAGTCCTTTGATGTTTTTCCTTAAGTAGGGGTGAGAAACAGCAAGTTTTAGTTCGTTTCAGCAGCATCTGTGTTTGCAGCCTACGTTCACCACAAGCTCTTCAAAGTCATCGTATAGAAACTCCAACATGTTTCCAAGAAAAAAACAACCAATTCAAAAAGATTACGCCGCCTCTCCTTCCTGGCGTGGCCGGCCAATTTCCCCAAATGGCTCCTCATCCTTCCAAAGGGCGTTAGAGGAGAGTAGGAAGGAAAACTACCTTCTCCAGAAAAAAATGCAACAAATTGAAGAAGAGAAACTTCAACTGGAGGACAAATGTAGACGAATGGAAGCCCAAAATAAAGAGCTGGAAGAAAGACAACAGCGCCAGCCGGACATAAAAATTATTAATGAGGGCTGGGGAATCAAGTTTGCTCAGAGCCGAGAGCAGATTGTGCACCTCATTAAAGAAAACAGGCAAAAGAGTGCAGAACTAAAAGAAATGACCAACCAGCTCCAAGACAAGAAAACGATGACTGATAAGATACAACGGGATCTCCAATACATGGACCGAAAAAATCGGCTCCTCCAAAGACAGCTCCATGAAGCTGTGGAAGAAAAGAAAGAATTCCTCCAACAGAAGGAAGAGCAGGACAAAAAGCAACGAGACATGCAGCACGAACTGAAGAGCATGCAGGAAAAATACCGCATGCTGAGAGAAAGCCTGGATGAAACACTGCGCCAAAATAAAGACCTTCTTCAACAGAAAGAGCAACAGCAGGAAAGACTGAAAGAAGGAAAACGTATCGTCCAGGACTTTGAGTCTAAAAATCTAAAACTGCAAGAGTTTTGTAATCAGCTGGAGGACAAAGCAACTAAAGTGGAAGAAGAAAAGGACAAACTGGAGAAACGCTGCTCACAGATGCAGAGAAGGATCGATCAGATAGCGAGAAACAACTCCGAGCTCGTTAAGGGGATTTTGGTGGAATTCAATAACTTGAAGCGTGAACACACTCAAATGCAGGCGCAAAAACAACAAGAAGACAAAATACATGAAGACCTGCAGCTCACGCTCCAAGAAATCCAGAAAAGAAACGAGCAGTTAGAAGACAAGCACAAAGAGGTCCAACAGAGAAATGCAGACATGCACAAGGACAAGCTGATACAGGAGGCAACATCCAAACAACTCAAAGACAAGCTTGAAGAACAACAAGCAACATTGGAAGAGGTGGAACAAAGATGTGAGAAACTTGAAGAACAAAACGCAGAAACCATCGATGAGCTGAGAAATCTCATCCTGGAGAAAAAAGCGCTCGTGGAAAAGTGCATGAAAAAAAAGAGAAAATGGTTCCACTTGTTCCGGAGGAGAGACGCTACTGCTTCCTCACCTGATGTAGCCTCGTCTTGCTCCACCTCTGTTAACCCCCCCAACCAGTCCCGGCCGTTGACTGTCCCCTCCTGAGCCTGGTTCTGCCGGAGGTTCCTGCCCGTTTAAAGGCAGTTTTTCCTCCCCACTGTCGCCAAGTGCTTGCTCAGAGGGGATTGTTGGGCTTTTCTCTCCTCTGCCTTGTTTCTTCATTTACTTGTTTAACTTTTTTCAACTTATCTAAATAATAAACCAATTAAATTTATCCTTTGAGTATTTTTCATCTCATCTTTACAGAATCTTTCCAAAACATTTTCAAACATTCAGATCTGTCTCTTATTTTCTTCTTGAAGCCTCATAAATGGTGAACTAAAAACCCGGAATATGGTTTGAAACAGTTTCAGCTGAAACTGGCATAACATGCTGTGTGTGTGTGTGTGTGTGTGTGTGTGTGTGTGTATGTGTGTGTGTGTGTGTGTGTGTGTGTGTGTGTCAGGATATCACTAGTTAGGTCATCATGTTTAGACTCATTCACTCCAAAATTATTTAGGCCAAATCTTTAAAACAGTGTCATTTCATACACATTTTCAATTCACTTCAATCGCACAAATGCAGAAATAATTATTTGCAGTATCTTATTTATTATGAGAATGTCATGCCTGATCATTTGTACCTACACCACCAAAAATGGGGGCAAAAGGGAGGAGATCATGTTTAATCGGTTATAAGAAAAGGTCAGAAATATAAGTGCCGACATGAGCAGTGTCCACAGAAACCTCTGACTCTCAGCTCAAAGCTCATATAAACCATTTCTACAACCAGCAAACAAACAAAGACACCGAACAGTTAAAAGAGCAGTGACGTCACCACGAATCTGTGGTCAGGTAATATCCATGTTTTGATTGATGATTTTCTGGAGTTAAATGTGAACCGAAGCATATTTTGGGTGTTATATGCTATTAAATACTTTTTAATTTATTTAAAAGTATTTAATAGCATATAACACCCAAAACATGCTGGGTGTGGAAATAAAAAAATCAGAATTTCCTCTGTTTGAGTCACAGTAACTTTGACATAGTAACATTTGCAGTAAGTCCTAAATGTTCACCTTTAAAATCCCTCCCTCTGTTCATTTTGCCCACATCATGTTTCAGTGGTTGGCCTCAGGTTCTTCAGCTTCCTGACAGTCTGAAGTCAGCTGACAGAGTTTCACCTGCTAAATACACAGAAAATCTTGTTAAAGCCGCACAGTTTGCCCAACAGTAATATTCCCATTAAGCCCTTTCTAAACACTTTATAACAATGTGTCATCACTAAATTATAAACTTCTTCTCCAGATCTGCACGACTGCACTTAGTCACAGACTTTATTTAATTGTCCTGCGGCTGCTATCATATATTTTACCAAACAGTTCTTCTCACACAGTCACAGATATATTTCTCTCAATGCAAACTTCACTCATGTCTCAGACAGGAAACTTGAGTTTTTCTTTTTTTTCTGTCCCCACTCATTCAACTAATTTGCATATTGAGTCACATCCCGAGAAGTTGCCCTGACAACAGAAATGCATATTCAAAACATTGCTGCATAATTCAATTATTATTATTTTATTTTTATTTCTACAGTCGTCACTTCTTTTGCTCAATCAGCTGGAAACCACTTCTAATTCACTATTTTAAACCTGCTTTAAGCTTCTAATCACTGGTTGGTCCTCCCAGTCTCTTTTTCCTTGTCACAAAAGTCGCTCTATTGTCCTGCAACTTCCTGAGTTATTCCTCAGCTTCAGCCTTTAAGTGTGTTAAATCTACACCATTCAGCATTTATGTCATGTATTCACATTCATGAGTGTAAGCATGTCTTCATTGCGTGTATGTTGTGTGTTCATATTAATATTGAGTGTAAGCTGGTCTTCGTTGCCTCGATGTGTTTTTATAATCAGATTTAATTCCTGCATCTTTGCGCTGAACTGTGGATTCAAACTGTCTCACTTCTGATTCTCTCCAAAAACAATTTCACATGTGACAATTTCTACATGTGTGTTTTCTATTTTTCTATTCATTTATGTATTATTAGTTCATTTATTTCTTTATCTCTCTCTCTTACTTTTTTTATTTACCTTTCTGTTGCGATGCTCTGGATGTTTCTAAACCCCACAAATGCAGTCTCACTGTTCAACCCAATTTTCCTATGCTGGCATCCTGGCAGCTGCACGCTTGACTTTTCTCAGTTCATGGGCAGTTATTTTGCGCCTTGGTTTTTCCACACGCTTCTTGCGACCCTGTTGACTATTTTGAATGAAACGCTTGATTGTTCGATGATCACGCTTCAGAAGCTTTGCAATTTTGAGACTGCTGCATCCCTCTGCAAGATATCTCACTATTTTTGACTTTTCTGAGCCTGTCAAGTCCTTCTTTTGACCCATTTTGCCAAAGGAAAGGACGTTGCCTAATAATTATGCACACCTGATATAGGGTGTTGATGTCATTAGACCACACCCCTTCTCATTACAGAGATGCACATCACCTAATATGCTTAATTGGTAGTAGGCTTTCGAGCCTATACAGCTTGGAGTAAGACAACATGCATGAAGAGGATGATGTGGACAAAATACTCATTTGCCTAATAATTCTGCTCTCCCTGTAGACTTTTGTCTTATCGCCTTAACCTCCATGGTCTCAAATTCTTTAAGGATATAATTTCTTTTAACCGGATTTGGGCAAATTTCATTTATCAAAATATTCCTGATCACTTTGTTTGTAAACCTGCTGTCACCAAATTCAACTCCAGCTATGCAGAGCTGCCTCAGTCCAGGAGAAATTTTAGAGTGCACAATATCTTCTTTTATCATTGATCTCAAAGGGACTGGGATGGCTTTCACTGGGGATTTATATCTCTTAGCAGTACATCTTACATCAAATTTCTCACAAAACGTCTCATGTTTTAGTAAGACCCCATTATCATCCATAAAATGAGCTACAGCCCAAATCCCTTTAGATCTCCATTCATCCACGTACACAGATTTCCTACACAAACGGATATACCTGTTGTTCCATATAGGGGTGTTGTGAGGAGTAAAGCTATGTTTATAGATTAATTTCCAGTAGAGACGGACCTGCTGATGGAAAGCTGAGAGTTTAACAGGTAACGAACTGCAATCAAAGTCACAACGTAACAAAAAGTCTATTCCACCCATTTTGCCAAAAATCACATTGGGAATAATGTTCCAAAAGGAATTTTTGTTCCTAATGAAAGATCTTAACCATTTCAATTTTAGTACACCATTCATAACATCAAAGTCAGTGGCATTAGCCCCACCCTCTTCATAATTCTTAATCACATCATTTTTCTTTATATAATGACATTTGTTCCTCCATATGAACCTAAAATTAAGAGTATTTATAGATTTAATTAGTTTTGGAGGTATGGGCAGAGAAAAGGCTGGATAGATGAGTCTGGACAGACTGTCCATGTTGGTTAGCAAGCTTCTCCCAAACAGAGTTATGTCCCTTTGCAGCCACCTGTTTAAAATTGACTTACACTTTTCTATATTGGTACAGATATTCTTATTTTCTGTTGATGTCTTATCCTTGCAAATTACAATGCCCAGATACTTCACCTCTTTTTTGATCTGCATATTATTTATTGCTTGCAGGGGACACTCATGCAGAGCTAGAATTTTGCATTTATTAATATTCAGCTGTAGGCCAGAAGCTTTGGAGAAATGGTTGATCGCCTGCAAGGCTAAAGGAATCTGGTCCTCATTTTTTAGAAACAGGGTGGTATCATCTGCCAGCTGACTGATTATTATCTGTTCACCCATCACAGTTAACCCCTTAATGTGACTGTTTTTAATCAAAATAATTCCTCTGACACAGAAGACCTACATTCCTGGTTTAATTCTTGCTGTCAAAAAATCATGGACTCTGTGGCTCCTTTAAAAACCAGGCAGCTTAAGGCTAAACCTGAGCCTTGGTTTAATGAGAGCAGTCGTGCTGTTAAGAGGGAATGTCGTCGAGCAGAACGGAGGTGGAAAAAGGATAAACTGCATGTATCATTTCAAATTCTCAAAGACTGCTGGCATCGCTACCAGAACACTGTTAAAGAGGCAAAAAGGGAATATTTTGCAAATATTATTTCTTCCAACTGTCATAACCCACGTGTGTTATTTAGGACCATTGACACTGTTCTTAATACTCCTTTGAATGTCTGTTTGGAAGTTTCTCCTGAGATTTGCAATGATTTTCTGAACTTTTTTATTGAAAAGGTTGTCACCATCAGGGCTCTTATCACAGCTCCTGACTCTGACCCCTCTGTCTCTGTCCCTTGCGCTGCTGTTTTCACTCAGTTTGAGCTTGTGACGCTCTCCTCTTTAGAGGATGTGGTTCGCCATATTAAGCCCACAGGTTCCCCACGGGATCCTGTCCCTCCACAATTCTTTAAAGAAATTTTTCCTAGTATACAACAGTATGTCCTTGACATTATTAACAGCAGTCTGTCTTCTGGTGTGGTTCCTGCAAATTTCAAACATGCAGTAGTACAGCCACTGCTTAAGAAACCTGGCCTTGATCACACAGTTTTAGCGAACTATAGGCCTATTTCCAAGCTGCCTTTAGTCTCCAAGGTTTTAGAGAAAATTGTTTTTAGTCAACTGAAAGATTTTCTAGATGAAAATGGAATCTTTGAGGTTTTTCAGTCAGGTTTTAAAACCCTTCACAGCACAGAATCTGCATTACTAAGGGTTTTTAATGACATCCTTCTGGCATGTGATTCTGGTAACCATGTTGTTCTTGTCTTGCTTGACCTAACTGCTGCCTTTGACACAGTAGACCACAATATTTTAATTTCTCGATTACATGATGTAGTGGGTATTGGTGGCACTGCACTCAATTGGTTTAGGTCTTATTTGTCAGATAGAACTTTCTCTGTCAGCCTTCTCGGTTACGAATCGTCTTCTGCTCCTCTGTCATGTGGTGTCCCACAGGGCTCAATTTTAGGGCCACTGCTCTTTTCTCTGTATCTACTGCCTCTGGGTTCTATCCTTAGAAGGCATGGGATCTCATTTCACTGTTATGCCGATGACTGCCAAATTTATTTGACACTAAAACGCAAGGATGCCATCTCCACAAAACCTCTCTTGACATGTCTAGATGACATTAAAGCTTGGTTGGCTCGAAACTTTTTAAATTTTAATAAAAAGAAAACAGAAGTGTTGGTGTTTGGACCCAGTGGTCCCTGTGAGTCCTCCTCTGTTGTTTTAGGATCCCTGGAAGTCTATTTTAAATCTGTTGTTACTGACCTTGGTTTTAAGTTGGACAGTGATTTTAAATTGGACAACCAAATCAGAGCAGTGGTGAAGTCCAGTTTTTATCATTTAAGGCGACTGGCAAGACTAAAATCTTTTCTTTCGAGGCAGCACCTTGAAACAGTGATCCATGCTTTTATTTCTTCCCGCCTGGACTACTGTAACTCACTTTATGTGGGGGTCAGTCAGTCATTGCTCTCACGTCTGCAGCTGGTTCAAAATGCGGCTGCACGACTCCTAACAGGAACTCGAAAAAGAGAGCATATAACCCCCGTGCTGGCCTCTCTGCACTGGCTGCCTGTGTCTTTTAGAGTTAATTTTAAAATTCTTATGTTTGTTTTTAAATGTCTACACAGTCTTGCCCCGCCTTACCTCTCTGAGCTTCTTCATCCCCACATACCCTGTCGGTCTCTCAGGTCAGCTGACCAGCTGCTCCTGGAGGTACCGAGATCCAGGAGGAAGCTCAGAGGGGACAGGGCCTTCTCTATTGTGGCTCCAAAATTATGGAATAATTTGCCCATGCATGTTAGAGAGGCCCCTTCACTGTCCACTTTTAAATCACGTCTTAAAACCCACTTTTATTCCTTGGCTTTTAACCTCAGTGAGACTTAGTTTCTTTTTTAATGCAGTAGTTATTTAATTAATGATTTCACTCTTCTTTTATTTGTTTTTTATTTATATCTCATGTAATTTTATTTTACAGTTCCAATGTACAGCACTTTGTGTCAGCTGTGGTTGTTTTAAAGTGCTTTATAAATAAAGTTGATGATGATGATGATGAAAATAGACAACAGCTCAGCAACCATGATGAACAGAAGTGGTGAGCTGCTACATCCCTGCCTTATCCCTCTATTAACCTCAAACCTTGAACATGTACCATGTTCTAGCAAAACAGAGCTGTTAATGTCATTATATAGCATCTCTATAACATTGATAAATTCCTCTCCAAAACCAAAAGACTGCAGAGTTTTTAATATGAACGTATGTTCAACTGAGTCAAATGCTTTGTAAAAATCCAAGAACAGGATGTACCCTCTCTCTTGGATTAATTCACTGTATTCAAGGAGATCCAAAACCAGCCTAATATTGTTATGAATTAGTCTTCCTTTCAAAAAACCTGATTGTGTTTCACTGATAATGTTTGAGATGCCTTTCTTTAGCCTCTCAGCTACAGCTCCAGACAGGATCTTATAGTCAGTGTTTAGTAAGGTGATGGGTCTTAAATTGTCTAAAATTCTTTTATCCTTACCCGATTTAGGGATCAGGGTTATCAGCCCTTGTTTCGTGCTCGGCATCACTTCTTTTTTCTCTATCGATTCCTTTAATGCATCAAACAATAAAGTTCTTAGGTCCTTCCAGAAGAATTGATAAAAATTAGTAGTGAGTCCATCTGTCCCTGGGGACTTGTTTAATGCCATTTTCATGACCACCAAATCCAGTTCCTCAATTTTAAGCTCTGAATCACACAGATCTTTGAACGGCTTGTCAATACATGGGATGAGATTATGAATCTTATCAAAGAAACTATCAGAATCAGCTGCTGAATATTCTGAGGAGTACAATTTGGAATAAAAAGTGAAGACTTCTTTTCCAATCTTTCTGAAATCTTTACATTCAGTCCCATTTATCAACAAGCTTGAGATTAGATTTCTCTGCTGTCTGCACTTTTCCAGCTTACTAAAATATGATGAGTTCTTTTCACCTGCCTCAATCCACTTGGCTCTCGATCTTATAAAGGCACCCTGGGCTTTCTCTAGGTAAAGATCGTCTAATTTAGTTTGTAACTCCATCAATTTATTCTTTTCTTGCACGTTTAGTTTTTCTTTACTACAGCACTGAGTTATTTCACGAAGTAAATTACTTTCATATTCCCGTTTTTCCCTGTTCAGTTCTTTGCAGAATTTTATAGTGAATTCTCTGATTTTGAATTTAATAAGTTCCCATTTCTGTATATTACCCACTACTGAGTCATCATTTTTTATATCTGTAATTTTATGTCTAATTTTATCACAATACTTGTCCTTATTTAAAAGGCTGGCATTAAATTTCCAATATCCCCTGCTACTACGTTTCATCCTTGTTGGTTCTAAGACAAGATCAATGAAACAGTGATCAGATAGGGGTGCTTTGGAGATTTTAGATGGTGAAGTACACCTCAAAATGTCATCGCTCACTAACCAATAATCAATTCTTGACCTGCTTTCTCCATTAGGTTTAAACCATGAATAATTCTTAACTCCAGGATTCAAACTTCTCCAAATGTCTGTAAAATTATTATCACTAGAAAAGTTCTCAATAATGTTATTCTGTTGCCTCCTTCCTAAGCGAGGAGGCCATCTGTCCATCCATTCATCTGAGGTCATGTTCCAGTCTCCTCCTACTAGGATGTAATCTGTGGGGTACATAACTTTAAACTCTGAAATAACATTTGTTAGATTTTCCAATAGACGTTTATTTTGACCTTCGTTATTATGTCCATAAAGATTTGTAACAATTAGAAATATACCTTCGCTCTTCAAGCTGCAGTTGACCAATGACCCTCACTATCAGCTTTATATGTTATAATCTCCCCTGGGAACTTATTAAAACAAATCGCCACACCTCCAGATTTGTTAGATCCACGACTGAAAAGAATCTTGTCTCCCCACTGATTAGCCCAAAAGGTAACATCGGCATCCACAGAGTGAGTCTCTTGTAAAAACAGACAGTGACATTTTTGCCCCTTGCAAAATAAAAAAAGTGCCTTTCTCTTAACAATTTCCTTCAAACCCCGAACGTTTAATGAACCAAAAGAAATTTTTGAGTGAACCATAATAAGAGTATGCTAAGAAAATAACTTTTTTTTTTAAAAAAGAAAAGAAAAATATATAAACATGAGTTTAAATTGTAACACTTGTCACCAACTCAGTGACTAATAACCTTTAAGTAGAACTCTTTTGTCCCATTAATAATATTCCACTGTATACAGTCTTACATCAAGTCTTTCATTCAACGTCGACGATCCTCCGTCCTTCGATGTATCCATGAGGACCCCGGAAAAAGGCCCGTTTCCCAGCCCGTCTGGCTTGTTCAATTTGCGGCCACAGCCGCCTCCTCTCTTCCCAGTCCTCCCGCGGCAGTACCTCAGCGAAGTGGAAACCCCCGTTCTTACAGACAGTCGAATCTTTGGTGCGACGCCAAATCTCCTCTTTCACGTGTCTCAGAGCAAACAGAATGATGATATGTCGGACCTTGTTCTCAATCTTCTTCCCAACTCTATGCACCACATCCACAGATTCTTCAAGCTTTGATATCATATCAGGTGCGATCTTGCCAAGAATTCCAATAACCAGCGATCTGACACCTTCATCTCTTTTCTCTTCTAATCCTTTAATCCGGAGGCACCACCTCATTTTGTACCTTTCTTGCTCTCACACTCTCTCCTTGAGATCGTAGTTATCTTTGGTCAACTGCTCGTTTCGTCTCTCCAACTCTTTAACCTTTTGTTTACATTCTTTCACCTCCTCCGAGTTGAACTGAACCGCTTTGGCTAGGCTGGCTAGCATCGTACTAGCTTGCTTGCATTGCACACTCAGGTCAGCTAGCTGCTCGTCCACTCTTTTTTCAAGGTTTTTTCTACGTAGTCATGATCCGTTCCTTCTC
Organism: Rhamphochromis longiceps; assembly: GCF_057381845.1. Classification (NCBI taxonomy): domain Eukaryota; kingdom Metazoa; phylum Chordata; class Actinopteri; order Cichliformes; family Cichlidae; genus Rhamphochromis; species Rhamphochromis longiceps. The sequence continues at coordinate 63,551,681 of NC_140559.1, read as the reverse complement.
TGCTGTCTTCCTTTCCATCACATGGCGATGTTGTTTCTTGTTTTTTGAGGTCGAGTTTGAATTTAGCAGGTTTAACTATACTTGGGGCAGTCATTTTACTACTTTCGAGTGGAAACAATAACGAACACAAAGTAAATTCTGGGACAAGTTCAACGAGCTCCTAATTCGTGCGACTGCTCAACTCGCCATCTTGCGCCACCGTCTCACTACTAGATGAACTTGTGACACACATCTGCAGCAGAGGCTGAGTGGCTGCTCTCACACCTGGAGCATCCAAATCGACCCACAAACACGTTGAAAGATGCAATGCCATCAATGTGGATTGTCAAGACTGAGAGACCTCTTCCCTCTGACCCCTCCCCAAACCCTCAAACCCTCCTACCCACCTCGACATACAAACTCTGTGTGGCTTCACGTGTTCTGTTGATGTTTACATGATCGAAATAACTTGAACACAAACACAAACAAACAAAGAGGAAGACCGCACCGGAAGGAAACAACTACAAGTCCCAGCATCCTCTGTGTTTAGGGAGCAGCAGTGAAAGTGAAAGCAGGAGGAGGAAGGTGGAGCTGAGGCAGGTGAGTGTTAACATGAATATGTTTCTTCTTATGACATAAAATAATTCCACGCTGTTCGTGTCTGTGGGTGAAATGTGAGGCCGGTCGGCTCCTCTGAGCGCTGGTTTCCTGTAAGTAGAGAGGAAGTGAGTTTAGCTGAGCCTCCGTTTAGTGTGAGAGAGCAGGAGGAGAGTGAGAGCTGTGCTGAGGCAGGGTGAGTGTTAACACCGCTCTGACATTACTGTGTCTCTGTGGCGGGAACAACAGGCTCCGTCAGTGGAGGCAAAAATAATCAGACTTTGGTTTTTCAAAGGAAACAACTTTATGTCGGAAGTTCCCGCACGCTCATTGGATAACGATGTGTCAATCTCGAGCTATTAGCCAATGAGCGTGCGGATTCACAGAAAGACCCGCCTTTATCACGGGACTTTAAAAACTACAATGGCGACAGAAACTCCGTGAGTGGAGTTCAGGGTGACGTTATGAAACTGTGACGTTTGAGCCACTTCCCGTTGAACGTGAAACTGATGGTTTCTGGTGTTTGGGTCTGTTTTTCTGTATTTATGCAGATAAAGTGTAAACTCAGATGAATTATACCATCAAATGTTAAAGGAAAATATGAGGATGAGTGTCTGTGAGCTGAGAAGGACGTGAAGCGAGCAGTTTATCCCAGAGCTGAAGCTGCTCTGTGTGCAGAGATGAGCTCAGATTCCTGCTGTGATTGATCAACAGTCACAGAAATGTAGACTTGTAGTTATTACTGCAGTATGGTCACAGCAGATACTGATAAACATGTATTATGAGGATGGATGATCAAGTTTCTCACTCTCTCCTTTAAATCTCAGTTTTTTTCTTCTTCACAGTTTATCTGTTAATTTATTAATGAATAACACTGAAAGAGTTTCTGTTATATTTCCCCTTGAACATCAGCTTATTAGGGCGGCATTAGGAAATAGCCCCCCTCCAAAGAATGAATAAATGAATGATGATAATAATAAAATGATTCAAAAGCAGAGCTCAGAGTGGTAGAATGGTCAAACATGGATCCACGGGTGGTTCAACTGCATTTGGTGACGTGACTAAAGCAAATCTTTCAAATAATCCCACCATCAACGGGATGTTGTCTCCTTTACTACGGTTACTTTACTTGGTCACCGTGTGAATTTCTTTGAAATGAACCAAATTCTTTTATTTGTTGGTTGTTGCATATTTAACCTCTACAGTCAGGAAAGGAGGAGATGAGGCCTCAACAATGTTGGGTTGTAGCTGTGGTTCAGGTTAGAGTGAGTGTCCATGGAATAAATGTAAGTCAGTGAACTGGAAACATGACTGTGTTCAAACGTTTTTTCCTTTTTATAATGAGTCTAATCAAAGGTGGACAGAAGTATCTCCACTGTGACTTTTCTGTGTCACCATCAGAGCTTCTGCACAGTGTTTCTGGGGCAGATAACATTGCAGCATTATGGAGACATTATGGAGACAAAAAGAAAAGCGTCTGGACTTCTTTAAGTTAAACTTAAAGAAATCCAGACGCTTTTCTTGGACTGTTCAGTGTTGAGTCTCATTCACACACTCCCTCAGACTCTTCACACACACTGATTTGCTGACATAAACACACTCCTGTGTGCTTCACACACACACTGAGGACCATCTACAGACTGTGAGCTCCGTCTTCTTTGTCTTTGGAGCCGAACTCTGACAAAGTTAGGAACAAAACTTTCTCCAGCGTGTGAACTTTCCTCCTAGACTCAGTCTGAGCAGTCAGACCACATATTTCTAAAGCAGCACATGAAGGTGTGGCTCACACACACACACAGGTGAAGGAAACAGCTGCAGTATTAAAAGCTGCTTCACTGTCTACAAATATATGAACTGAATGTTTCTTTCAGGCTGTAAAAACCTTATTTATCCTCCATTACAGTCCTGCATTCAGAGCATTACTTCTGTTATATTAGTACATGTATTTTATTCTGATGAACACATGAAACTCTGAGCTGGATTGAATCCATTGAATCAGAGTCCAGGACTCAGACTAAACACACTGAATGTGTCCTGAGCTCGGCCGCTGTTCCACAGTAACTGCTGTCAGAGTCACTGTTACTGAGTTAGCTTAGCTAGCAGAGCAGCTAGCAGTTAGAGTATGAACTCTGTAAGCAGTCAGCTCGGTCCTGGACATGGTTACTGACATAAAGCTGCTCTCTGCAGCCATGTTTGACCTGCTGCTTTGTAGGACTACAGCAATGGAGGATTTGGAGGCTGAAATGGGCTCTGTGACACTTTTTGTAGTGAACTGATGAAAGCTGCGTCTCAGATGGATGTTAGTCCAACACATTGGACAGGACCTCTGCAGCTCTCAGTTGATGTGCACATGAATGATTTGTGTTTCCTCTGCAGGTGAAGGTAGAAAGTGTGTGTGAGCTGATGTGAATTGAGCAGCATGGATCAGTGTGAGGACAGAGAGGAGGGAGTCCCTCCCTCTAAAAGCACTCTGTGTGGGGAACATGAGAGCCAGACCAAAGCTCAGAGGTGAGATGACCATCTCTAACTGTCCATGACTCTTCTCCATGTCACAGCTCAGCACTCACATCACTGCTCCATCATTATTCACAGGAACCAGCCTGGACCTCCACCCAGCTCTGTGTCCTGTAAGAGCAAACGGGTGAAGCATTTCTTTCATAATTTAGGGCAAAAAAAGTCATCTGACAAAAAGTAAGTTCATGTCAGTATTAAAATGTTTGAAATTTTAATCAGCTTTTTACTATTTAACGATTTAAATAATAAACTATTTACATAGTTTGTTTATACTTTTTATGTAATGTATTGGACACATTGGATGTGACACATGTTTCATGTTCACTTACTTTTAGCGTCAATCAGAAACCATCCAGCTCTGTGTCCTTAAAGAGTGGCTGGTCCAATCGTCGAGGCATTGATTTTAAATCCCAGCCTGTGTCTGCTGCAGAGAGGTGAGCTGTTAGTAACAAGAACTCTCTGATTTAAATGATTTTGATGTTTCCTGGTTTCTAAAATGCATCTCTGTAGCAGAGCAGTGTCTCCAAGGACACACAGGCTCAGCTGTAACTGTCAGTTTATCTGGTTTTAAGACACATTTGGACTCAATTGGCTGTTTTTAACTATGTATTTTAATCAGAGGTGTAAATCTAGACCTCACACATCTGGATCCTAAACTATGATAGAAACAGCTGCTAGCAGTGGGTAGTTTGACTTTGATACGCTGCTCTAGAAAGCAAACAAAGGTTTGTGCAGCTCCTCTTCAGAAAAGTGTTCAGAGAGCAGCTGCTGTATTAGACAAAGGCTCGTCGTGTGAGCCCAGATGTGTGTAACAGCTGGATGAAGGAGAACCATCACAGTCGCGTCTCCATCCCGCCTTTATTAATGAACTTCCTGTTGCTTGCAGATGACAGGAACACAAAGTGTTTGTGCCACGTGATGCTGCAGGATTTGTTAACGTGTCCATGATGGTAACATCTCCTCGTCTAACTGCAAACACATGAGCGCTCCTAACGGCAGCTATCACAGCCACACAGGCAGACTGTGTCTCACTGTTGCATTCAGGGACATTTGTTTTCCTGTAAAAAGCTGAACTCTAATCTAAGAGGACTGTTACTGACAGGAAACAGCTGCATTATCTGCAGTCTGTGTGATCACAGCTGCTTCAATCACTTCATCAGAGAATTGATCATTGAATAAAACATGTTTGTGTCTGCAGAGGTCAGAGGTCACAGTCTGCAGGATCCAGCTGTCCGTCTGTGAGGAGTGACTGGTCCAAACAAAGAAACCCTCCAAACTTCAGTGGTGAACCTGGACCAACGAGGTCAGAGAACTGTGATGACTCCTTTACATGTTTGTGTTTTCCTGGATAAATATGACCAAAGATTCATTAAAAAGATAAAAATCTTAGACTTTGTCCTGTAGCGCTGTGTGGCAGGCAGGATTGGACCCAAACACAACAGGATGAAGTCAAAGAGGCAGCTTTATTTCAGCTGTGAACATGCAAACAGCAGAAATAAGGAAACATAACTGTAGGTTTGCAGTGAATGAAGCCTCAGCTCGACGCTGCACTTTGTCCCTCTTTTCCTTCTCCAAACAGCCACATCAGGAGTCTCTGATGGAGTTTTAAAATATTTAATTACAAATGTCCAAAGATGGGTTCAGGATACCTGAATCCACAATTATTAAAGCTAAAATAGTTCACAGGGTTTGGACTTTGTTAGGTGACGAGAGAACATCAAAGTGTTTTTTATCTTTAAACAGTATTTTTATCACTTCAGTTGCTCTCACAGCCCTGTTTGTTATTTTACCAGAGCTCTTATGTTTCACTCAGTGCTCCCACCAAACACCTTGGAGGACACATTACAGGGAGTGCAGAATTATTAGGCAAGTTGTATTTTTGAGGAATAATGTTATTATTGAACAACAACCATGTTCTCAATGAACCCAAAAAACTCATTAATGTCAAAGCTGAATGTTTTTGGAAGTAGTTTTTAGTTTGTTTTTAGTTTGAGCTATTTTAGGGGGATATCTGTGTGTGCAGGTGACTATTACTGTGCATAATTATTAGGCAACTTAACAAAAAACAAATATATACCCATTTCAATTATTTATTTTTACCAGTGAAACCAATATAACATCTCCACATTCACAAATATACATTTCTGACATTCAAAAACAAAACAAAAACAAATCAGCGACCAATATAGCCACCTTTCTTTGCAAGGACACTCAAAAGCCTGCCATCCATGGATTCTGTCAGTGTTTTGATCTGTTCACCATCAACATTGCGTGCAGCAGCAACCACAGCCTCCCAGACACTGTTCAGAGAGGTGTACTGTTTTCCCTCCTTGTAAATCTCACATTTGATGATGGACCACAGGTTCTCAATGGGGTTCAGATCAGGTGAACAAGGAGGCCATGTCAATAGTTTTTCTTCTTTTATACCCTTTCTTGCCAGCCACGTTGTGGAGTACTTGGACGCGTGTGATGGAGCATTGTCCTGCATGAAAATCATGTTTTTCTTGAAGGATGCAGACTTCTTCCTGTACCACTGCTTGAAGAAGGTGTCTTCCAGAAACTGGCAGTAGGACTGGGAGTTGAGCTTGACTCCATCCTCAACCCGAAAAGGCCCCACAAGCTCATCTTTGATGATACCAGCCCAAACCAGTACTCCACCTCCACCTTGCTGGCGTCTGAGTCGGACTGGAGCTCTCTGCCCTTTACCAATCCAGCCACGGGCCCATCCATCTGGCCCATCAAGACTCACTCTCATTTCATCAGTCCATAAAACCTTAGAAAAACCAGTCTTGAGATATTTCTTGGCCCAGTCTCGACGTTTCAGCTTGTGTGTCTTGTTCAGTGGTGGTCGTCTTTCAGCCTTTCTTACCCTGGCCATGTCTCTGAGTATTGCACACCTTGTGCTTTTGGGCACTCCAGTGATGTTGCAGCTCTGAAATATGGCCAAACTGGTGGCAAGTGGCATCTTGGCAGCTGCACGCTTGACTTTTCTCTGTTCATGGGCAGTTATTTTGCACCTTGGTTTTTCCACACGCTTCTTGCGACCCTGTTGACTATTTTGAATGAAACGCTTGATTGTTCGATGATCACGCTTCAGAAGCTTTGCAATTTTGAGACTGCTGCATCCCTCTGCAAGATATCTCACTATTTTTGACTTTTCTGAGCCTGTCAAGTCCTTCTTTTGACCCATTTTGCCAAAGGAAAGGACGTTGCCTAATAATTATGCACACCTGATATAGGGTGTTGATGTCATTAGACCACACCCCTTCTCATTACAGAGATGCACATCGCCTAATATGCTTAATTGGTAGTAGGCTTTCGAGCCTATACAGCTTGGAGTAAGACAACATGCATGAAGAGGATGATGTGGACAAAATACTCATTTGCCTAATAATTCTGCACTCCCTGTAGTGTGATTTAGATTTCATTGGTGTAAACACCAGTCACACAAGCTAACCCATGGAGGCAGCAGCAGGCTTTGTGTTTGGTCTGTTGGCTTAAACTAAGAGAGTTTAGTTTGTTAGCACAAAGAGCTGTCAGCTAAAGCCCCGAATGCACTTTGAATACAGACGAACTGAGAAAAACACTTTAAATACAGCAAACAGTCAAACTGACCACATGTTTTTCTGCTGATCATCCACAGCAGTACGTTTAGCATTCATGCTAGCAGCAGGCTATGACTGTCCACTCAGCACCAACACAGGTAGGAGTGAGCAGTGATGAAGCAGGACTGTGGGCAAGTCTGAGCTACAATCCTATTGGCTTCTCAGTTTCTCCAAAGAAAAGGGGAAAAATTCTTGGTGTTGTGAAGATGTGAGTTGGTCTTGTTGTCGTGGGGCTGGAAGGATGCTGGCAGTGAGAGGCTTTTCATACAGTGTTCAGTAACAGAATGAGAAGAAAGCCACTGCACATGAAACAAGGTGCTCGTAGTGTTTGTTTACTGTGTTTGTGCCACAATGTCAGATCAGTTGTAGATTCACATGCAGACTTGTCCAGTGAAACCAGTGCAAGTACTGGGCCCTGTTTCAGGAAGCCGGTTTGGAAAACTCAGAGTGAAAAACGACACTCACGGTTGAGTAACCCCGAACTGTCCAACTCGGAATATTCGGTTTCAGAAAGGCTGATAACAATTAGTTCAGTCAACGCGGAGTTGCTTTAACCCCAAGTCAAGCGCGCGGACGAGGATACATAAAGCCCTGATAAGCGGAGCACAGATTAAGCGAGTCACCATGGAGACGGAGGGAAAGAAGGCGCGGCCAATGTATTTCACAGCGCTTGAGGCCGAAATTCTGATGGCAGCATATGCCGATAACATGCAAATTCCGCGGAAAAAAGTAACACAGCCACAGCTGCAAAAGCATGCATGGCAAAACATAGCCGACAGAGTCAATGCGTGAGTGTTAATTTAAACATTGATCGAGGGATTTCCACCCATTTAACACGTTATTTTATCATATGTTATTTTATTTGTTATTTTATACATTTTATTTTGTGATGTGATGTGAGCGCAGGTGCAACCCAACAGGCCCCAAACGTGCCTGGCAGCAAGTAAAAATGAAATATAAAAATATAGTCCAAACAGGTGAGGTGTAATTGTATTATGAGCCATAGTGCTTGGTCTGTTTGTCCCATGTAAATCAATTGCAGTTAGAGGCTACATTAATTTTCTTTCTGTAAGCACTTATTGAAATTATCTGAGCACATTACAAGTACATATTTGCTTACTCTGTATGCTCAAATGTGACCCCGTTATAGCCAACAGAAAAAAAGCGGAGGCCCGAAAAACAGGTGGGGGTCCTCCACCACCACCACTCACAGAGGCTGAGCAGTTGGCCCTCAGCCAAAACAGTGGGCGCCCTGTGGCCGAAGGCATCTCTGCGGGGACATCCTCTGAGTCAATAACCCCGCAAGACACAAGTGCCTACATAGGGGGTGAATTCAAAATAATACATGATGTGCATACATCCTTTCTTCACAGTCACCTTTGCAGTGCTGCTCATTCATTTGATAAACTCTTCACCATAATGAATTATTTTGTAGTGAAGTTATTTTCCGACTGATTTTGCCTTCCCTCAGCCTTGGTTGTCTTTGAGAGCATAATGACAATGAAGTGTAAGCTGAGTGCTATATGTTTGTTAATTGCCATTTGGTCCCTTGTAAGTTATAAGTGACCTGTATAAACCTCATATTCTATCAGTTGATGGTGATGGTGTACTGCATCTGGTGCAGCCTCCTGTTGAGCCAGACCAACATGCAGTTGTGAGTACTCTTAATACTCCACAGATTATATGAGTTTACAGTAGAACAGCAATGTTGTCTATTTCTTTACTACAGGAAAATAATGAAGAAACATTGACAGCTGTTACAGAGGAGGAAGCAACAGAGACACTTTATGAGGTTTACATCTTTTAATACTTTGTGTACAGGAAATACAGGCGACCAATAAAGCCAGTTGAACAGAAAATCTGTTTATTCTTCTTTCAACATGTTGAGGTGATGGGTCAAAAGAAATGATTGTGACATATGGTGTCTCTGACTGCTCTTCCATCTTGTATGTCCGTGGGAGGGTCAGGATGTTCATGGTTTGGATCACTGCTGATGTTTGGTTCAGAAGGACAGTGTTCTCCTCTAATTGTGGCAATGTTGTGAAGAATCACACATGCCACAATAATGTCACATGCCCTTTCTGGGGTGACCCTGAGTCTTTGCAGGCACTGGAACCGGGCCTTAAGCATTCCGATAGTCATTTCAATTCTGGCTCTTGTCCTGCAATTAGCCAGATTATATCACTGCTGTGGGCCCGGTTCAGGGTCAGGGTAAGGGGTAAGCAAATAGGGTAAACATGGATACCCCCTATCACCAAGCAAGTAGCCAGTGAACTCTCCTAAGACAGAAGGGTACACTTCAGTTCAAATGTCCCTGAAGCAATTGGTCTTTATATATTTTAAAGTATTCTCAACTCACCATGTCCAAATTTTGTGCTCAGTGTACATTCACGGAATATTTGTGAGTCATGGACAGAGCCTGGCCACTTGGCTTCCACATTTGTGATAATGTTGGCAGCATCACATATGATCTTCACAGTGCAGAGAACACAAATTAGCATCCATTACTATAATGAAATAATTTGTTAGTTTGAAATGCTACAGGGAACTATGTACCTGTACATTAATGCTGTGGAAAGACTTCCTGTTCACATAGTCTCCTTCATTTACTGAAGGAGCAATGATTGGAATGTGAGTGCCATCTGTACAGCCAATCACGCCTGGGAACCGTGAGAATAAATGTAAAATTTAAGTAGTAGTCCAAGTATCACCACATCATACATTAAGTTTTGGTCATCCTGATACCTGCAATTTTGTGGCATCCCTCTTTGATAAATCTTGTGGGTCTGTGACCGGGGAACACCACAAACGAGTACAGGAGACGTTTCAGTGCAACTGTAACATTCCTGACTGCCCGACAGACGGTAGCCTTGGAAACGTGCTCAGCGTCACCAATATTATACAGAAAGCTCCCGTTTGCAAGAAACCGAAGTGCAATACAAATAATATGTACAGAACTGAGAGCATGTCCGCGATGTGTCACATGCGTAATATATGGCCTGAGGATGTTATTCAAATAAATTATAGATTGTGCTGAGAAACGGTAACGTTCGCACAGAAAATCATCAGGAAATGATAAAATGTCCAAACGCGCTCTGATCACTCTCTCCCGGCGGAGAGCTCTGCGGAGAATTTGGGCTTCACGATCTACTGGCTCTTCAAGGAAGTGGCACGCCATGTCCGACACTTCCTACTGTCAGGTTTCCGACAAAGGGGCGGAGACAGTCAGGGTTAGTTGAAGTAAACCTGCTAGGGGGCAGGTTAGCTTCACGGAGTGTGTCGTCATAGTGACTCACTCAGGCTGCAGCTGAACTCGCTTTGTGAAACCGAAAACCCAGAGTTTTCGTTAACTCAGGGTATACTTACTCAGTTTTTCCACTAAACCGGCTTCCTGAAACAGGGCCCTGCAGTACAGAGCAAAGACTAAGCAAGGGTGTTATTGTAAACTTTAACAAAAGACTGTTATGTGACAAAGAGTAAGTACATTATTTTTATGAGATTGTTCATCATGTCTTTAATTTAATATTTCCAGTTTTTCCTTCCTGTCTCATGAAGCTGTTACATTTATTGTTTTTCTCTTAGGATCAATAAGAGGCCAGAATCTCCTGGACCTGAACCCAGCTGTGTTTCCTTAAAGAGCAACGACTCGAAGGATGCTGTTATAAACTTTAAAGGCTGTTCTTCTGCTGCTGAGAGGTAATGTGTGTCTAGATGTTGTTCCTGACTCTGTATTTCTGAATAAATCCTCATGTTTAATATCAGCTCAGCTCTTTTTCACACATTTCTATGTTGGTATGTGAAGCGGTGTGTGTTGGAGTGTTTCCACAAACACAGCAGTCAGAGTGGAAAGAGTGGATGTTGTAGGAGGTGTTTGTGTAGTGAAGAGGCTGAGTGTCTGTAGGACTCCAGCTGCTCCAGCAGGTGTCTCCTTTGTGCTTTGCTTCAAACACAGTGTAGGGAGGAGCTTCCACTCAGGTGTTTCAGGTGTTGCTGGATGGAGGAGGACAAATAGTTTTTCCCTTCAGTGACACTTCAGCAGCTCAATGTTCTGGGAGATGTTTGTCTTTATGAAGGTTTATGGATTCTTGTTCTTACTTTGGTGAAACTGAGCAATACATTTTCCATCTAACATTTAAAGTAAATTTCCAGGTGAATAAAAGATCTGCAGCTGCAGCCTCTGTGATGTTTCACAGTCTGAAAGTAACAAATTCAACCAGAGTTCAAACAAAGGCTTAATATACGTGTGTGTTTGATATAATGCCAACAAGTACAAATAGGTGTTCTTACAGGTCTTAATCACAGAGGTCTGATAAGTCTGGTGACTTTCACACTCAGCAATTTTGCTGCCTTTTATTTTATATTGGCCTTTTTAAAGCCCTTCAAAGTCTCCCACATTCATACAGAGCTTTTAACACCAAACTCCTTTACAGTCCTTCTCCTCTCACACACGATCACACGACTGATTTGTCTGCAGCAGCTGTGTTACTGCTAGTATTTTATTATGTGTGTAATCTCCTCATATTGTTCCTGTGGTTTAGTTTGACTTCCTTCTGCAAACTCAGCTGCTCTGTTGCTGATACACGTCTCCATGAATATGATTGATCAGATGCTGCCAACACCATGTGTTTCATGTGAGCGCTCAGCTGAAAGCCTGGGTTGACTTATCGAGTTAATAACAAGCTTCACGTGACTGTGAATGCTAAAGTGAATCCAGATAAAGGAAAGAGACCCTGCTAATGTTGGACTCACTTCTTAGTGTAGATCCCAGGAGGAAGTTCAACATAGCCATTCTTTGTGCTAGCTCGACCAAACCTGAGACCACAGTGCAGGATAATGATCATCATCTGTCTCTGTCAAGGACATTTAAAATCCACAAATAACAAACATAATTATATTTGATCTTTAAAAATATGTTTTCAATTAAAAAAGCATGAGCACACTGGTGGATTACAGAAACATGAAAACTCGTTAACAGTAAAGTTAATTTAGACGTAAACAAAGTGTCAAACATACTTAAGTAGAAGGACTGATGTTTGTGTTAAAATACCCTCTTAAAGCTGAAATACTGATTCAGCTTCTTTACTCAAGTAAAGGTAAAAGAGTACAGGCTCTGAAATGTACTCACAGTATTAAAGTAAAAACGCCATCTTTGAAGGAAATTTCTGCCAGTTTTTGTGCAAAGTTACCTGAATTTCTACCTCCAACATTAATATGAGAAAATTATCTGAACTTTTATTCTAATGAATTTAATCAGCTTGAACATTTTGTAGCACAAAAGTAGAAAAAACCCAAAGGGAATCAAAAATAGCTCCGTTTGCTGTTGCCTGCATTGTAGATGGGCGGCTTTGCCTCAACACCTAAACAGGAAAATGAGTTTAGTCAAGTATTAAAGTGGGATTGAAGAGGTGAGGAAACCAGAGATCAGGTGTTGTGGTGCAGCATTAAGATAAGATGGGGCCTGATTATTTAAGACCTTGTATGCAGTGTTGGGTAAGTTACTTTAAAATAGTAACTTAATTACATTACTAGTTACTTCTCTCAAAAGTAACTCAGTTACTTCAAGTTACTCGTTATTTTCAAAGTAACTAGTTACTAGGGAAAGTAACTTTGGTTTTACTCAGAATTCTCTTGTTAATGTGTTTCTTCCATAACTTTGCCAGTCTTCTAGCTTGCTTACTTGCCACAGTGCATTGTGCCACCTACCAATAGAAAGGAAAAGATAATGTGCACATTTCCACGAGAGAAATCCCACGTCTGGACCGTCATTGACTGCTGCCATGATTCTAGCCTACGTCACAGCGTCATGTGCGCCTTTTACATCAACACAAAAACTGCAGTCGTGGTGCTTTGATTGTACTCAGAACTTGGAAATTCTGCCTTCTGAATAGGAAGATGTAGGTAACACCAGACTGCAGATGAGCTGCATACAGGGCTGGACTGGGACAGAAAATTGGTCCGGGCATTTTGACTAGAGACCGGCCCACCATTATAGGAAAAACATAAAGCCTTTGAATGAAAACAAACACTGTTGTGACAGTGATGTACACTGTTTTGATGGTATATATGCATCAATCTATCAATCGTTTGTTGTAAGATTCAGATAATTATTTTTTAAAAGCTAGACATTTTAAATGGGAATAAGAAAGAAAAGTATTTCCTTGTGCCCCCCTCTCCCTGTTAATGCCCTACATGCCCCCCTGGCAACACTTTGCTAGATCCGCACCTGCACAGTTACCAGCTGTCAGCTACCTAAAAAAGGATCCTGGTGTTATTTGTCTCTCAGAAACGGTTCATAACTTCCCTTCAACTCATTCATGTCACCTAAAAGGTAAACCTGTTTCTCCATCACCTGTTCAGCTCTGATGATCCAGTAAGGACGTCTCCTGGTTTCATCTTCATGTTTCCCTCTCACCAGATAACCAAACCATATCATGACCAGCAGCTTTACAGCTGTGGCTCCATCAAACATCAGCTGATACTAGAAATTAATATTAAATAAATTCTAACAACAGCTGATCAAGCTTAAAAGTGCTGCTGTTGTTTACCGCGACATCCGCTGGTTTCCTCTTTCTGGCGCAAAGTGAGCGATAAACAAACAAGAGAGCCGATCAGCTGATCATTGATCAGTTTTCATGATTGAAGTAGAAACGGGAGAGGGAGGGGGGAGAATGAGAGAAGAAGAGGCAGCTGTGCAGCGTAAACACAGAATAACTCCAGCTTTGTGCCTTTTTCATTGTAGCTGAATTACGGGACAAACTGATCCTTTTCACCTCAATAAGAAACGCGTAATATTTTCTCTGAATACCAGACGGGACGGTTGGCAACTCTAATAACTTATGAACAAAATAAAGTTCAACATCATTAACTTCATAGCACCACCCAGCTGTATAGAAACTCCGTCATGCTAGCTAGCACGCAGTACGGAAAAAGTCAGAATAACGAAAATAAACTCCACCTAAACTTGGTTCATATCTGACCCAGAGAGACTGCAGGTCATAACTTCTTACCTGAAGTTCAGTTCACACTTGGACCGGCAGCAGCCGCCTCGGATCTCTTCTCCTTCTGCGTCCCCTTTCCTTCATCCACCTGCTGGCCTCCACCACTTGCTAATGTTACTGAATCTGTGGAAGCTCCGCGATAGCCACCACACGAAGTAACGAGTAACGACCCTATCTAAATCTCAGTAACGACTAACGCGTTCCTGATTTTGGCATAATAACTAGTTACCGTGCTCGTTACCACAATAATAACGTAGTTACTGTAACGCGTTACTTAACTCATTCACTGCCAGCCATTGGCAGTGAATGAGTTAAACCCATTGACTCATGCACTGCAATTGACGGCTATAGATGTCAATGGCAGTGAATGAGTTAATAACGCGTTAGTCCCAACACTGCTTGTATGTGAGGAGCAGGATTTTGAATTCTGGATTTAACAGGAAGTCAATGAAGGGAAGCCAAAACAGGAGAAATCTGCTCTCTTTCTAGTCCCTGTCAGGACTCTTGCTGCAGCATTTTGGATCAGCTGAAGGCTTTTCAGGGAGTTTTTAGGACATCCTGATAATAATGAATTACAGTCGTCCAGCCTGGAAGTAATAAATGCATGAACTAGTTTTTCAGCGTCACTCTTTTTAGCATTTTTTAACAACAAGCTTCTGTCTATTAGGGCTCTTGTCTCGCCGACTGCTGCCTCAGATCAGAGTCTTTCTCCTGTGTGCTCAGCTGTCTTAGAGCAGTTTGATCCCGTCTCCCTTAATGACTTGACTGCGGTAGTTCGTAACCTAAGATCATCACACTGCCCCTCTGATTGTCTCCCCCCAACTACTCTTTCAAGGATTGTCAGGTTGGAGATTGGCCTATAATTAGCTAAGACAGCTGGGTCTAGGGATGCTTTTTAAGTAAAGGTTTAACTACAGCCAGCTAGGGATGGGTACCGTTTAGATTTGAAAACCTGCTAAATCAGAATCAGTTGCTGATGATGGCTTTTTTCTTTTACATCAATCACGTATAATCTTAACTCAAAGTGAACATAGACTTGATTGCTCAGATCAGCCAATTCAAAATGCTAATTCAATCAACTCTGAGTTCATGGCTAGACTCAGTTTGTTGGCCCTGCACCTTAAAACTATTTCCTGTTTGTCTCTCGTGTTTTTTGGATATTGTTTTCACATCTTATGTCACGGCTAGCGGGGCGAGCCATGTTGAATTTAATAAAGGACCCAAGATGCCAACACTGCTGTGAAGTGAGTGAGCTTTATTGAAACGGTGAAGTGCAGTGGAGATGGCCTGTGCAGAAGCTAAGATAACCTCTACTGAAAAACTAAAAAACTAACCTGAAACCTTAAACGGAGACACGGGGAGACAACACAGACGAACCAGCAACAAGCAGGAGAAAACAAAGGGCTCATATACACAAAAGAGAAATCAGGGAATGAGAAAAGGGAGACACAGCAGGATTCATTGGACATAACCAGACAAGGGGAAGCAAAAGTAGACACACTAACGTAGGACATGGCACTGTCAAAATAAAACAGGAAGTGAACACAGAGACACAATACTAACACAGTACAGAGGGAACACAGAAACCAAAACCTCAGAACTAGAAAATCTTAATCAGAATGAAATTGTAACAAAAGACAATAACAATCAAAACAAAACCACTGAGTCCACAGACTCGGGACATACATCGGCTCAAACTGTGGTCATAAATATTTTGTACTTGTAAATCAGACTGTGTAGTTGTGAACTGAGTTTTGTAACATTGTGAAACAAAATATCTGGAAAGTTCATGTTTTTGCGTTCATTGATTTGTGTGTGTAAAAATGTAAAAATGTAATAAATGTAAGAAACATTAGAACTACTTTTGCTGACACAAAGTTTGGCGAGTTGTCACTTTAAACCAGTCACTGATATAAAGAGAGCACCTTGTTCCAGGGCATCTGAGCATGGAGGGAAAGCTTTATGCAGGAGATGGTAAGAGCTGTTGGGACTAAAGAAACTGAGCAGAAAACTACAGACATCTGGAAACTGAGTTGTTAATTCTCAGTGGGATCAGCAGGACTAGCAAAGCTTCACCATGACAGTCATCTGATTGACTGAACCCATCCAAACATCACTTCATGGACCTTTAGCTTGTGTCTGTGTGTGGACAGACATAACATGAGCTAATTATACATTACTCCTCCACAGAGTGGACCAGCAGAGAGCAGAGGTTTCCACTGGTCAGTCTGCACAGCAGCATCAAACACACCTGGACTCTGTGGTTATGGTTTGTAGTACTACGTTTACATTTGTTCTTTTCAGTCACCTCTATGCTGCACTTTGTGGACCAGAGGATTGTCAGTGTGTCCAACATAAGTCAGAGTTTGGGCTCCATGATTTCAGTCAGATTGGGGTGACTGTAGCTCAGGAGGTGAGCAGGTCAGCTACTAGTTAGGTTTGTGAATCAAACCCTGGCTGGCAAATGTACTGGGTAACGTACTAAACCCAAGCTGCCCTCTGATGCATCCATCAGAGTGTGAAAGAAAGTATTTAAGCATAGAACAATGTGCTTGGTTGAATGAGGCATGTTGTATAAATGCTTTGTGTGCACAGAGTATCAAAGAGAGCTATATAAGAACCAGTCCATTTACCACTGGGTAATTCATATAGTCTTCTTTTCCAGCGGCTGGAGGACAACATCACCATGTTTGTGAAGAACGAGCTGAAGAAGATCCAGAAGCTTCTGAGTCCAGATCACCCAGAAACTTTAAAGAGCCAGATGGAGGATGAGGAGATGTTTGAAGGAGAGGATGAAGATGAAAGAAAGAGCTGCAGAGAAGCATTTCTGAAGATCACACTCCACTTCTTGAGGAGACTTAAGCAGCATGAGATGGCTGACCATCTGCAGAGCAGTAAGAGAATTTCTCTAAAGACTGAATATTGATCTTTCCTAATAGCTCAAGAAATGGACCAATAGACATTCATCCTTTCAGGGTACTGAAAGGCTATGATATTTATTATATAATATTTGTTTCTGAATTTCTTACCTTCAGAAATATTTGCTCCACTCTGTAAACGTGAACTTAAAGCCCAACTGAAGAAGAAGTTCCAGTGTGTGTTTGAGGGCATCGCTAAAGCAGGAAGCCCAACCCTCCTGAACCAGATCTACACAGAGCTCTACATCACAGAGGGAGGGACTGCAGAGGTCAATGAGGAACATGAGGTCAGACAGATTGAAACAGCATCCAGGAAACCAGACAGACCAGAAACAACAATCAGACAAGAAGACATCTTTAAAGCCTCACCAGGAAGAGACGAACCAATCAGAACAGTGCTGACAAAGGGAGTGGCTGGCATTGGGAAAACAGTCTTAACACAGAAATACAGCCTGGACTGGGCTGAAGACAAAGCCAACCAGGACATCCAGTTCATATTTCCATTCACTTTCAGAGAGCTGAATGTGCTGAAAGAGGAAAAGTTCAGCTTGGTGGAGCTTGTTCATCACTTCTTTAATCAAACTAACGAATCAGGAATCTGCAGGCTTGAAGACTTCCAGGTTGTGTTCATACTTGATGGTCTGGATGAGTGTCGACTTAATTTGGACTTCAACAAAACTAAAATCCTGACTGAAACAAGAAAGTCCACCTCATTGGATGAGCTGCTGACAAACCTCATCAGAGGGAACCTGCTCCCTTCTGCTCGCCTTTGGATAACAACACGACCTGCAGCAGCCAATCAGATCCCTCCTTGGTGTGTCGACATGGTGACAGAGGTCAGAGGGTTCACTGACCCGCAGAAGGAGGAGTACTTCAGGAAGAGATTCAGAGATGAGGAGCAGGCCAGCAGGATCATCTCCCACATCAAGAAAGCTCGAAGCCTCCACATCATGTGTCACATCCCAGTCTTCTGCTGGATCACTGCTACAGTTCTGGAGGATGTGCTGGAAACCAGAGAGGGAGCAGAGCTGCCCAACACCCTGACTGAGATGTACATCCACTTCCTGGTGGTTCAGGCCAAAGTGAAGAGGATCAAATATGATGGAGGAGCTGAGACAGATCCACACTGGAGTCCAGAGAGCAGGAAGATGATTGAGTCACTGGGAAAACTGGCTTTTGATCAGCTGCAGAAAGGAAACCTGATCTTCTATGAACCAGACCTGACAGAGTGTGGCATCGATATCAGAGCAGCCTCAGTGTACTCAGGAGTGTTCACACAGATCTTTAAAGAGGAGAAACAACTGTACCAGAACAAGGTGTTCTGCTTTGTTCATCTCAGTGTTCAGGAGTTTCTGGCTGCTCTTCATGTCCACCTGACCTTCATCAACTCTGGACTCAATCAGCTGGAAAAACAACAAACAATCTCTCAGACAGAGAAATACTTCTACCAGTGTGCTGTGGACAAGGCCTTACAGAGCCCCAATGGACACCTGGACTTGTTCCTTCGTTTTCTCTTGGGTCTGAAGACTAATCAAACTTGTTTGCAAGGCCTCATGACACAAACAGGAAGTAGCTCAAAGAGCAATCAAGAAGCAGTTCAGTACATCAAGAAGAAGCTCAGTGAGAATCTGTCTGCAGAGAAAAGCATCAATCTGTTTCACTGTCTGAATGAACTGAATGATCGTTCTCTACTGGAGGAGATCCAACAGTCCCTGAGTTCAGGACGTCTCTCCACAGATAAATTGTCTCCTGCTCAGTGGTCAGCTCTGGTCTTCATCTTACTGTCATCAGAAAAAGATCTGGATGAGTTTGACCTGAATAAATACTTTGCTTCAGAGGAGGCTCTTCTGAGGCTGCTGCCAGTGGTCAAAGTCTCTAAAAAAGCTCTGTAAGTTATAAAGTTTTTATTATTTAATTTGGTTGGTATGTTATGGAAAACACACTGCCATGAACCTCTGTTTTGTTTTTGTCAAAATCACTGTAATATAATCACTGTACCTTTATATACACGTGACTTGTATTAATGCTGCTGCCCTCTTGTGGCTAAAGTGTAATTATGTTATTGTTATTAGGGAGGATTTGAGAGTAACATGTCAAGTGAGTCAGCACCTTCGCTTTAGCTTAAAAAATCCAAATTCTTATGTCATCAGTTATAGTTGCATGTATTCATTATCATAACTTAACCTTTAATATTGATGTCTTAAAATTATTTTGAGTAAACTAATGTTAAGGTTCAAATATTGGGGAAGGAGAGTACAAACAACCATGGTCCAGAACTTGGTCAAACAATTGATTTTAATGAAATACACGCGTGGGAAGACCAGCTCCGTTCGCAGACCGGGCTGATCTCCGACTTAATCAAAGCATAAACAGATATTTTATACCATCAGGGCTTGAATTTAATGACGCCCTCTCATACGTCACAAACAGAATATATGCATACGTCAAATCAAAACCACAATGACTTTTAACACAGTTTAAAAGAACATTATCTCCTATCTTCATGGCAGGTACTTCCTGTCACTGCCGGATGCTCGCTTATCATCTTGACACATCAGCAGCAGTTCTGCGACAAACTGCTCTTTTGCAACCCCGAGCAAAACATGATTAAACTTCCACCTATAAATGATTCTCTTTAACTAAGTGTGTGCCTCGTCCTTAAAGGCTCCTCAGAATAACCTGCACTTAGACTCTGCTTTCGGTTTCAGTTCTGCAAAAGACACACTCTTCAAACCTGCAACTTCCTGTCAGCCTGCAACTTAGTCTTTCTGAAAGACACACACTGTTTAAACATCTGAATGCAATATCAATTTTGTAGATTATATTATTAATGCAATGGTAATGATGATGATTATTAACAATAGCAGCAAAATATCTCTCCAATCTCAATACTCCCTCTCTCTGGTGTTCCAGAGGTCACAATACATTGTGTTGGGTCACTCCTCGGCCCACTCAGCTGCTTCCATGTCCATCCATGGCATCATGGACATCGGGGTCACCACTCCCGCTCTGACCCTCTCTAGCTGTCCTCTGGCTCAGCAAATCAGACAACCTCATGTCATCTAAGTGGTCCAGTAATAAACACCAGCTCCCCCTCGAGAACACTCCATGCGTAAGATTAGGTTTTTTCTGCGTCCCTCTCTTGTGGTCCATCATGCCTCGGGCCTCCAGGATCCTCACCCCCCTGTGGTCGCCGAGATCTTCTGTAAAGCAAACAAAACACCTTTTCCTGCACCTCCCTAACTTATCATCTTTGGGACTCTTTAATCAAAAGCCTGATCCTAATTATCTTCTTGACTTATTGACTTGTATTTATATATATTCTTCAACGTTACTCATCATTTTAAAACTCTTAAAACGCTGCTTTCACGTCCCTGCATGCGTTTCCTGTCGCTTGCCTTATCTAATCATCAACATCCTGTACACAGAAGTCTCGCTGCTGCAAGGCCTCCACTCTGACCTAGAATCTCCTTTCACAAGAAAATCATTATAAGCGCCTATTCTACTAAAAGATCCAAAAAAAAACAACCACTTTAATCAATTAAGTTTAAACATATAAGCAATTACTCCTGCATACATTTTATCATAGCTAAACGCTGCCTTGAAACAACTCCTGTGTGTTAACACTAACTTCATTTTAAAACTCACATTTCCTATGTTATAACCTGTTTTTGGTACAGCCTTTTTATTTCATCTTGCTCCTTTGATGTAACAATACCTTCTCATTCTAGTTTATCAGACTTAACCAAAATATATGCTTTCCTTCCTTTGGTCCTTCTCTAAAGCAAGAAACTCCTATTCAGTTCCTCTTTTCTGTCACTTGTTACAGGGCCAGCTCAAGTTCAGTTAAACGCTAAATTAATTTGAGGCCTTTTGCCTGGAATCAATACTGTCATGTGTGTTTATGGACTCTGTGTCTGTAAGCGTGTGCAATCCTTCAATAACTCATATCATCCTCACAGTAGATTGGCTAATCATAGCGCTAGCCAAAGGCTCGTGACCCACAAGAGACGAATTGAGCCACAACTCCCTTAAAGGCACAAAATGCAATATGTATAAAAAGTCATTTCTACGTATAAGCTCTCCCCTTTATCCTAAAAATAAATCTATGTAATATCTGTATGTGTGTCTTCTATTCATTAATGTAATTGTCAGTTATTTTCTCTCTTTATTTTACCTTCTTTTTGTTTACCTCTTTGTTTGTGACGTGGACATCCCTAAACCATCCTGAGTTCCGGCTTCAATTTCAACCCAATTGTACCCTCTATTCTCGCAGTCGAACTCGTCTGGGCTTCACCTTCCCACTGGCCCCTGTGCCCTTCTCTTAGTGTCCTTTGTTGTCTTGTGATCCCCAGCAAACACAGTCTGTTTCTTCTCTGTTTCTTCTCCGTTGCTCTTTTCAGTATTTTCCTTTTAGATTAAATCCCAGCCTGGCAAAATATCCCATTCAGTGTCTTTAAACAGTTATGTCACACTGTTCTTACCAGCCTGCAGTTCACCGTGCATTTTCCATCACGTGCTTTTCTTCCATGCTGCTGCTGGTATCGTCAGTGTAGTTTCAGTTGCACTGTCTTTTGCCTGCTGTTAATTCTTGAAGTCCACGATGTTCTGTCGGTCTTCATCAGGAGATTAACTGTCCTATGAGCTTCTTCTCAGGATCGGGACAAGTGGGAGGTCAAGCTGTAAAATTTTAAGCCAAAATCTGGCCTGTTTTCCTCCCAATTCTGTTAATCAATGGTTTTGTACTCAAGATTCTAGGTTGAAAGAAGTCCACCTGTATTGACACACTAAAGCATACAATTAATATCCTTTTCATTTCTTTTCTTAAAACCTCCATTTGCTTCATCTGCCTGGAGTTTACCTCGTATGTTTCTCTCTCTGTGTGCTCACTTGTCACAGTCAGTTCCTTTTATGGGCATGCAAAGTTCCTGTCACACACACCATTTCCTGTCAACCTTGCAGCTGCTCAGAACCATATTTTCTGTTTCTATCTCTCCTGTTTTGTTTTTTTTACAGGCTAATAAAACTCTTGTTTTACTAAGTCTTGATCTAAAACAATTCACCCTTATTTCACGCACACACTTCTAAATATACTAAATTCTTTGCGTTTGTCAGATCGTCTCACACACACACCGCCTTTTCTCTCACACTTCCACTTCTGCACTCACTCTACTATCAACTTTCATAGTGTTATTATTATTTATTATTTTGTACAAATCACACCCAATCACTCAAAGCCTGCTACTCACAGCATTCACACACTTAAACTGTGACAAGAGTTGAGGAATATACTCACAACACGCTTTCCTAAGAGTATTTCAGACATGCCTTTCATAATCAGAAAGAGCAAGTCAAAGAAAACAATTGAAACCTCTATTAATTCTCACAGCACACACATAGAATAGAAAAAATAAAACACACCAGCATTTATTGCTGATGAGAGGTTACTCCTAAAAGTAATATGTTAGTCTTAAATATATACAGTGCACTCACTATATTTATATATCAAAACTCAGTCAATTACTATACATCCACTACGGCAACTCAAAACTTTATTTATAGCCCTCTAATGAACATAAATGGCGTCTTAAACACACACTCAACAATGTTTGCAGCAGTATTTGTAAAACCAACTGTGGTTTAAACAGTTCACTGCTGACTAATTTGCATTTTCACACTCATACACACACAGTCTAAAAATAGCTCCAGCACTGCCTCAGACTCCTTTCACACAGAGATCTCTTATTTTATATTACAAAGACGTCTTATATTTACAACCACTGTCACATCTGTCAGCTTTAGCGCCTAAACAATTTCGACAAATTTAAGTTAACGGTCCAACCGATAAAGTCCAACTTTTTTGTGATCAATTAACCAGTATCTGTCCAACAGTTTCTGGCCTCATCTCTAAAATCCCTAACTCAATTTAAAAGCGTCAACCAACCCAAACTTTGCCTGAAGCTCTATTTTTGGCATTTCACAGCCAAGGCTTACCCCGAAGTTTTAAGTTAAAGTTACACGCCCGAAGTCCAACTTCTGCTGGCCAAAAAAGCGCAGACTACCGTTCCAAACGGTAAGGAGACTCTAACTCCTAGTTATTCTGGAGTGCCCCAAGCTCCACAGTGACCAACTGACTATCCCTCTTCGAGGACAATGCCTAAGCGTCCTTGGCATTGGCAAGCGTTACCTCTGAGCACTGCGCTTCCTATCAGTCCAACTGACGTTCTTGAATAATTTATAATACTTTGGAACAACAGTAAAACAGCCAAAAAAGTGTAAGACTGAAGCAGGTCCAACCTTATAACCAATACGGGCTCCACCCCAAACAATAACCAAATTCCCTAATATACTAAAATCACTCAGCAGTCCAACTGCTTTCCACGGTCCAACCGTATTAAATCCTTTAGCGGTCCAACCGCATTCAATCATTTTTAGCAGTCCAACTGCATTAAATCCTCAGTACTGTCATGAGATTCTCATCAAAATCAAAGCAGACATTCCCCAGTAATTTCAGTGAGTAGACTTTAATTTGTAATGTCCAATTTGGCACACTTTGGAAATAATTCAACAGGTAGTGCCTTACCTTTGGATAAGCGGCTTAGAACAACAATGAGAAAAAGAGAGCTGATTATTAGCTCATCAAAACACAAAACAAAATCACAATGAATTATCGGTTAATTTCATTTAAAATAATTCATTAAGTATTTATGTACAATTCAAATTAGTTAATTACATATTTTGTTGGTTTGTTTTCTATTTTAATTATTTTACTGACACATTTAATGAATTATTTAATGATGTATTTATTTAATTCACGTTGCTACTCCTGGCCCTGCATCGCTGTTCATAAATACATTTTATTTGTCAGCTTCACCCATCAAAGTCAGGGGGCGGGGTTAATGCTGATCAAGTCAACACCATTGCTTTGGTCTGGTGGGCGTTCTTTTAGTGGGCTTTTCTCAATACTAAGTAGGCCTACACACCAGGGTTTGGACATGTGTGGACCCAAACTATACTTTTACCCTTTTTTGTGTGTCACCAAATACACTTTAATATTTTCTAGACAAGAATGTAGTGGCGTAATCTTTAACCTCTTTTGGCTCCAAACAGAAGTGACAGACTTGAGCAGGGTTCATTTAAAGGCTGACAGAAGTGGAGTGGTGACGGGGAGATGTTTGACAGGACAGTGTTTCAGCCTCCACAGGTTCATGTTGTGCTCCATCAGTCAGTGAAGATGAAGTCAGTGCTGATGAGGCTGTAGAGTGTGTCAGGGATGTGAATGAGGATGATGAAGATCTGATGATAGCAGATAAAAACAGGCTGCAGAGACTTTGAGCCATACAGGGCACACAGTGTGTGTACAGAACAGCTGAAATCATTATGGAGGCCTCACTGGGATATGGAAGCATCACAGTACAGCTTCAGTGAAGCATTAAAGTCTCTGATATGAGATGAGAAATGAAGCAGCCGGAGCTTTTTCATGAGTGGAAACCCACTGTGACTGTGAGCTGCTGCTACAGCCTCCAGATTAGCCAGCAGCTCATCCTGCTCAACATTTCCTCACCAACTTTAATGGAAGTGTGATGTTTTCAGCTGGAGTGATGGTCAGGGTGGCCTCCCTCTCCTCTTCTTCTCCTCTTCCTCTTTCATTTGTAAAGCCACTTCTGCTGCTTTCATTCATTTGGAAGTCCTGTAGCTGAGTTTGGGAGAGACTAACAGCCTCGGCAGCAGAGGGGAGAAAGGCTGTAACACCACCACTTTACTCTGTTCTACCTGTCACATCATTTTATCAGGAAACAAATATGCTCATGTTTTTACTATGTTTGTCTTGAAGATGTAAGAAGATCACATGGTGCTTTTTATTATTGTGTTGGTTTGTTTCCTGTCTCTTGGATGGAGCCCAGCTGTGCGTGGCCCCTGGGCCTGTGGTCAGAGTGTGTGCTGGATAATCCAGCCCAGGATGAGGCCAAACTGACATGGGATGAAATGTCTGTCACATAATTGAGCTTAGTGTAGTTTCATTTCTGCACAATTTAAAAACAACCAAAACTTTGTTCTGTCTTTTCTATGTTATACTGTAGACTTTCTTTGATACTGTGTCCAAAAGGAGCAGCTTTTACTTTGAAGGGGAGCCGTCTCTGTTTCCTCTTCAGGTTGGATGATGGAAGCAAATTAGTAGCTGTGTCCCAAAACGTCGGCTGCATCCTCCAGAGGCTGCATTTGAAGGCCGATTACGTCACAGCCAGGCGATGAAGGCTGTCCGTATTTGTCGACTCCTTCAAATGTGCCCGACAAATGCGTCCTTCATTTCCCCGAATTTGAAGGATTCATCGGGTGTGTCCTTCGTGGCCCACCATATCCCAGAATTCATAGCGCGGCCCAGCCAAATTTCAGCTGCCAACAATGGCGGCAGCTACTAAGTTTTCAAATTACTCTTATTAATCTTTCTGGGTCACAAAATAAACTTTTAACATATTTTCAGGCGAGAAAGTAGCTGTGTAAACTTCAAATATCTGCTTGGTTTATCAAGACATCGCATATTTGCAAAAGTGTGCCGACGTTTTCGGAGACGTCTGTTACCCACCCGCTCGCTAGCAAGCCGGGGGGTTCAATGGTCACTCCAGCCAGCGAGAGCAGCGGACGCCCGGCTTCATCGTTTTCAGACCCCGCTCTTTCACTACTCAGGTTAAACATGATATATAAGTCACTCGGATAACTTAAAAATGTAATTGTTTGCCTTTTTTCTGTGTTTTATTTGTTCCGGAGTAAATCGGTTTGGCTGAGATCAAAGTTCCTCCGGGATTTTCACACAGCTGAATAAACGTTAAACAGGAAACTGATTAAACAGAAGTGTGAGACGGTCGAGAATTTACGCCAGTGTCCTGTTATATTTTAGATAGCAAGGAGCAGACGGCCGAGTTTATTAAACTCCACAAAGACAGCGGTGACACAAATCTGAAGGCGAGACCGTCCCATTTCACAGCCTCGCACTTCCAGCCTTTTCGGTCTTTGAAGGACCCGGCCCACGTAGACCGCGAATACCGGGTCCTCCGAAGGATGCAGCCGACGTTTTGGGACACAGCTAGTGTGTGATGTTCTTTCAGTGTTGCACTTTGTAGACGCTCCCTGAGCACTGGTCTCACAGCCAGCTGCACATAGAGACCAGTGTTGTTAGTCCAGGTCAGAAGATGACTTGTTGGAATGAAAATGAGCTTGTAGTTTGTCTGCTTTAATAATGTGACTGGAAAAAGGTGTTGGACTTCAAATATGTCCATTTCTTTCACACTTCACCTTTAAAAGTGAAGCCTTGTGGTTCCTGGAAGGAAAAACACGACTTTTTCAAGTCTTTGTCCTGTTTTTATGATAAATGTACGACTTTAATGTGAAACATTCAGAGTTTTTTCTCTTGTTGTGTTTGTTTGAAGCTGCTTCCTGTTGGCTTCAGCTGTTTGGAGTTTCCATTTTCTAAACTTCTACATTCTGAACCTTCTTCAGCTCTGAACAGATGATGAAACACTGAATGATTTCAAGCTCACACTTTGTCTAATAAACTTACATCTTTCATTCTTTATACAGATTGAGGGGCTGTGGTTTGTCAGAGATCAGCTGTGATTATCTGGCAGCAGCACTGAAGTCCAACCCCTCCCATCTGAGAGAGCTGGAGCTGAGCTGGAACAACAAGCTGCAGGATTCAGGAGTGAAGCATCTGTGTGGTTTCCTGGAGAGTCCAGGATGTGGACTTGAAACTCTGAGGTCAGTCAGCATGTTTTAGTTGTGCTGAGATGAATATGATGTGAAAGTTGTGCTGACACTAAACTGCAGACATCAGGCTGATATTATACTGATCCACACTGAGGATCTTCATGGTAAAGTCTGTTTTCTTCTTCTCTGGTTTAGTCCATTGACTGCAGCAGAACAATGTTCACATTTCAAACAGTGAGACTCAACGTATGGCCCGCGGCCCACACGCGGCCTGCCCACCTTTCCTGATTCAGAGAGAGGGGACCCTGATTAACTGTGTAGTGTTCTTCCTCACAGTTCTAAGTATCAGACACAACAATGAATAATCCACAGCTGACTGTCTTTAGCAGGTCAAAGGTCACGGCACACAGCAGACAGTGGGAAATATTATAACTCTGATCATTTATCAGCACATATCCATATGTATAAAAACAAAGCTGACACTGTGAGACTTGATCAGAGGTGTGATCATCACAGCAGAGGCCTTTGTGTCAAAGTCACTGAGGATCAAACAGAAACACATGAAGCAGATTTTCCTGTTCTGGCTTTTTATAGCAGATAACCTTCAAAATATTCTGCAGTCCATCAAAAACTGAAGCAAACCATGAATCAACATGTGAACATGAGCTGATGCTGCTGAAGTGAAGCAAAGTTACAGAGGTTTGATTACAGACACAGCTGAGAGTTTGTAATCTGTCATCATTTTAAAAGGTTTACATTTCTTCAGTATATCCACATTTGCAGCTGCTACCTCAACCTCCACTTGTCCAACACAACTGCTGTCCACTGCCTCCATGACATTGTGATTTTGCTGTTGGTCTTCTGTCAGATCTTCATCAATCACTTCTGCACGGGGCACACCTTCAGACTCTGCAGCTGCATAACGAAAGCCTGTAAGATAAAATTAGACATAAGGTAAATGTACACCAATATTCCAATGACAGGTGTGTGATTCATCTGGAAGTTATGTGCGGATTAGTGTACAGTGATAGCAATTTAGTATGTTTTTAGAGGGGGGGGGGGGGGTTGTTTACCTCCGATGGGTGCTCTTTTTCGCTTCCGTTGCGTACGCCTTGAGTGCCGGTCCGAGTCTGATACAGGTATGTCGTCATGCCCCATGTGCAGTGTTGGTTCCCAGTCTGGATTTGTTACATCCATTTCATATGCTGGTTTGCCTGCAATAATGCCAAATCATAAGCTACTCAGTCGACATGATGTGGTTCTGCAGCATCACACATTAGCATGTTTTATCTCATTATCTATGACCTCAGCACGTTGAAAATCACACTAAAAGCCTTTCAAGAGTGATATGAATTAATTTAGAACTCACCGGAAAGAAAATGCTGTGAGCAAACCAACAAAAAGCTGGGGATTGCAGAGAACTCGATATCCGCTCGTCTCACCGCTGCAATCCAAGCCTGACGTCTTTGTTTAGTAATATCGGATACATGGGATCCCTCACGTTGCCTCCAGGACGGAAAACGATGAAAAGAGAGCCCGTTATCCAGCTTCTTGCCTTCACGATCGTGTGATCTAACGTTGCAACCGACAACACAACACGTACGATCCATAGCTGAAATGGTATCCTTTGGCTGGCCTACTGTCATGGCGGAAGGGGGCGTGGCCCATCTCCCGTGACATCACGCTCCAAAGCCCTATAGGTGGGAAAATGTACCATGTCGACCAATCAAAAATGATATGGAAACATGACATTTGGTTGTTTAGCAAAAGGGGGAAGTTTTAGGAGTGACCGGCAAGAGAGAGCGAGTGAGCGAAAGAGAGAGAGAGTTTTGATACGTGAGAGATTTGTGACGTTTACCGTGTTTGGTCTCAAGTTAGTTTGTTGTCTTGTGTATTTAGTGTGTAGCTGTTGTTTTGTTTTGTGTGTCAGTTCTACTAGTGATCGTCACAGTTGCTGCCTTAAAGCCAACAAAGGCAGATTGCAGTGTAAACGCTGAGTGACACACCTGCTGTCAGACCTGCAGGTTTATCCCTGTGCTGTTCTCATATGTGTTAGAGTGACACAAACTATTGTTTGACACCTGATTGTTCTGTAAATAGTTTGAAATGATTATATGAAAAACGTCTGAGCCTTGGCTGCATTTTTTGGTAAATAGTACCATATAACTTTGTTGTTTGCAAAACGTGTGCGTATTTTTAAAAATGTACAATCTCTATTTGCATTTCAAGTTATGAAGATGATTCGTTAAACATGTGTGTGGTTTTTACAGTCAAAATATCACTTTCTACTTGTATTTTAAATTTTGTCTGAATTTAGATAAATTGTGCTGATACAGTTGGTCAAAATGAGAAAATAACAGATTGGCAAGATAAACTGTTTTTAAAGGTAAAATATAGAGGCCACATCAAAAGTAGTCAAGAAGGGTTAAAGGCTAAAAGCAAAGTTGTCACCAAGTACTGTTTATATTTGTGTGTATTGCTGCAGCTTTTTTGAGTATTAATTTGGTGCCTTTGTGTGAAATAATGGTATTGTGAGTGATCCATATAGTCACAAAGAATAGCCACTTGTTTCTGTGCTACCAAAGTTCCCCGGCTTTCATTCAAAATGTGTTTATCGTCAGCACCTGCACATTAAACTACTTAAACATTATAAATGTCTTCAAGCTCACACTGAGGCCTGTGGGGTACTATCAGCCACTGAGACAGTACACACATTTATATGTGTTTGTATATGAATATTTCATACTTTAAGACTGCCTGTTTATTTAAGGGAGATGAACAAAATACATTGGAATTGTACAAAATAATATCATGGATGATAAATTAAATAGATTTTAAGTAGATGCTTGTGCATTCTTAAAGTCTTATATGTTGAACTGAACTATGTGATCTGTTCAAAGCCTTAATCTTAATTTGAAGTGAAATGTGCATTTTGAGTTTATACACTATGTATATAAGGCGACCGTTTCCTTTTGCAGTATTTTTGTGTGGTGTACTTTTCTATGTCTTAACAAAAGGGGAACAAAGGTGTTTAAGTTCACCTAGGATGATGTGTTTTAATTTTCACATGGTCTTGCTTGAATTTGACCCTGACAAAGGCGTATGAACTCTGTCAGCTGTTTGGAGTTTCCATTTTCTAAACTTCTACATTCTGAACCTTCTTCAGCTCTGAACAGATGATGAAACACTGAATGATTTCAAGCTCACACTTTGTCTAATAAACTTACATCTTTCATTCTTTATACAGATTGAGGAGCTGTGGTTTGTCAGAGATCAGCTGTGATTATCTGGCAGCAGCGCTGAAGTCCAACCCCTCCCATCTGAGAGAGCTGGACCTGAGCAGGAACAACAAGCTGCAGGATTCAGGAGTGAAGCATCTGTGTGGTTTCCTGGAGAGTCCAGGATGTGGACTTGAAACTCTGGGGTCAGTCAGCATGTTTTAGTTGTGCTGAGATGAATATGATGTGAAAGTTGTGCTGACACTAAACTGCAGACATCAGGCTGATATTATACTGATCCACACTGAGGATCTTCATGGTAAAGTCTGTTTTCTTCTTCTCTGGTTTAGTCCATTGACTGCAGCAGAACAATGTTCACATTTCAAACAGTGATACTCAACGTATGGCCCGCGGCCCACACGCGGCCTGCCCACCTTTCCTGATTCAGAGAGAGGGGACCCTGATTAACTGTGTAGTGTTCTTCCTCACAGTTCTAAGTATCAGACACAACAATGAATAATCCACAGCTGACTGTCTTTAGCAGGTCAAAGGTCACGGCACACAGCAGACAGTGGGAAATATTATAATTCTGATCATTTATCAGCACATATCCATATGTATAAAAACAAAGCTGACACTGTGAGACTTGATCAGAGGTGTGATCATCACAGCAGAGGCCTTTGTGTCAAAGTCACTGAGGATCAAACAGAAACACATGAAGCAGATTTTCCTGTTCTGGCTTTTTATAGCAGATAACCTTCAAAATATTCTGCAGTCCATCAAAAACTGAAGCAAACCATGAATCAACATGTGAACATGAGCTGATGCTGCTGAAGTGAAGCAAAGTTACAGAGGTTTGATTACAGACACAGCTGAGAGTTTGTAATCTGTCATCATTTTAAAAGGTTTACATTTCTTCAGTATATCCACATTTGCAGCTGGTACCTCAACCTCCACTTGTCCAACACAACTGCTGTCCACTGCCTCCATGACATTGTGATTTTGCTGTTGGTCTTCTGTCAGATCTTCATCAATCACTTCTGCACGGGGCACACCTTCAGACTCTGCAGCTGCATAACGAAAGCCTGTAAGATAAAATTAGACATAAGGTAAATGTACACCAATATTCCAATGACAGGTGTGTGATTCATCTGGAAGTTATGTGCGGATTAGTGTACAGTGATAGCAATTTAGTATGTTTTTAGAGGGGGGGGGGGGGTTGTTTACTTCCGATGGGTGCTCTTTTTCGCTTCCGTTGCGTACGCCTTGAGTGCCGGTCCGAGTCTGATACAGGTATGTCGTCATGCCCCATGTGCAGTGTTGGTGCCCAGTCTGGATTTGTTACATCCATTTCATATGCTGGTTTGCCTGCAATAATGCCAAATCATAAGCTACTCAGTCGACATGATGTGGTTCTGCAGCATCACACATTAGCATGTTTTATCTCATTATCTATGACCTCAGCACGTTGAAAATCACACTAAAAGCCTTTCAAGAGTGATATGAATTAATTTAGAACTCACCGGAAAGAAAATGCCGTGAGCAAACCAACAAAAAGCTGGGGATTGCAGAGAACTCGATATCCGCTCGTCTCACCGCTGCAATCCAAGCCTGACGTCTTTGTTTAGTAATATCGGATACATGGGATCCCTCACGTTGCCTCCAGGATGGAAAACGATGAAAAGAGAGCCCGTTATCCAGCTTCTTGCCTTCACGATCGTGTGATCTAACGTTGCAACCGACAACACAACACGTACGATCCATAGCTGAAATGGTATCCTTTGGCTGGCCTACTGTCATGGCGGAAGGGGGCATGGCCCATCTCCCGTGACATCACGCTCCAAAGCCCTATAGGTGGGAAAATGTACCATGTCGACCAATCAAAAATGATATGGAAACATGACATTTGGTTGTTTAGCAAAAGGGGGAAGTTTTAGGAGTGACCGGCAAGAGAGAGCGAGTGAGCGAAAGAGAGAGAGAGTTTTGATACGTGAGAGATTTGTGACGTTTACCGTGTTTGGTCTCAAGTTAGTTTGTTGTCTTGTGTATTTAGTGTGTAGCTGTTGTTTTGTTTTGTGTGTCAGTTCTACTAGTGATCGTCACAGTTGCTGCCTTAAAGCCAACAAAGGCAGATTGCAGTGTAAACGCTGAGTGACACACCTGCTGTCAGACCTGCAGGTTTATCCCTGTGCTGTTCTCATATGTGTTAGAGTGACACAAACTATTGTTTGACACCTGATTGTTCTGTAAATAGTTTGAAATGATTATATGAAAAACGTCTGAGCCTTGGCTGCATTTTTTGGTAAATAGTACCATATAACTTTGTTGTTTGCAAAACGTGTGCGTATTTTTAAAAATGTACAATCTCTATTTGCATTTCAAGTTATGAAGATGATTCGTTAAACATGTGTGTGGTTTTTACAGTCAAAATATCACTTTCTACTTGTATTTTAAATTTTGTCTGAATTTAGATAAATTGTGCTGATACAGTTGGTCAAAATGAGAAAATAACAGATTGGCAAGATAAACTGTTTTTAAAGGTAAAATATAGAGGCCACATCAAAAGTAGTCAAGAAGGGTTAAAGGCTAAAAGCAAAGTTGTCACCAAGTACTGTTTATATTTGTGTGTATTGCTGCAGCTTTTTTGAGTATTAATTTGGTGCCTTTGTGTGAAATAATGGTATTGTGAGTGATCCATATAGTCACAAAGAATAGCCACTTGTTTCTGTGCTACCAAAGTTCCCCGGCTTTCATTCAAAATGTGTTTATCGTCAGCACCTGCACATTAAACTACTTAAACATTATAAATGTCTTCAAGCTCACACTGAGGCCTGTGGGGTACTATCAGCCACTGAGACAGTACACACATTTATATGTGTTTGTATATGAATATTTCATACTTTAAGACTGCCTGTTTATTTAAGGGAGATGAACAAAATACATTGGAATTGTACAAAATAATATCATGGATGATAAATTAAATAGATTTTAAGTAGATGCTTGTGCATTCTTAAAGTCTTATATGTTGAACTGAACTATGTGATCTGTTCAAAGCCTTAATCTTAATTTGAAGTGAAATGTGCATTTTGAGTTTATACACTATGTATATAAGGCGACCGTTTCCTTTTGCAGTATTTTTGTGTGGTGTACTTTTCTATGTCTTAAACACCTTTGTTCCCCTTTTGTTAAGTTCACCTAGGATGATGTGTTTTAATTTTCACATGGTCTTGCTTGAATTTGACCCTGACAAAGGCGTATGAACTCTGTCAGCTGTTTGGAGTTTCCATTTTCTAAACTTCTACATTCTGAACCTTCTTCAGCTTTGAACAGATGATGAAACACTGAATGATTTCAAGCTCACACTTTGTCTAATAAACTTACATCTTTCATTCTTTATACAGATTGAGGGGCTGTGGTTTGTCAGAGATCAGCTGTGATTATCTGGCAGCAGCACTGAAGTCCAACCCCTCCCATCTGAGAGAGCTGGACCTGAGCTCCAACAACAAGCTGCAGGATTCAGGAGTGAAGCATCTGTGTGGTTTCCTGGAGAGTCCAGGATGTGGACTTGAAACTCTGGGGTCAGTCAGCATGTTTTAGTTGTGCTGAGATGAATATGATGTGAAAGTTGTGCTGACACTAAACTGCAGACATCAGGCTGATATTATACTGATCCACACTGAGGATCTTCATGGTAAAGTCTGTTTTCTTCTTCTCTGGTTTAGTCCATTGACTGCAGCAGAACAATGTTCACATTTCAAACAGTGAGACTCAACGTATGGCCCGCGGCCCACACGCGGCCTGCCCACCTTTCCTGATTCAGAGAGAGGGGACCCTGATTAACTGTGTAGTGTTCTTCCTCACAGTTCTAAGTATCAGACACAACAATGAATAATCCACAGCTGACTGTCTTTAGCAGGTCAAAGGTCACGGCACACAGCAGACAGTGGGAAATATTATAACTCTGATCATTTATCAGCACATATCCATATGTATAAAAACAAAGCTGACACTGTGAGACTTGATCAGAGGTGTGATCATCACAGCAGAGGCCTTTGTGTCAAAGTCACTGAGGATCAAACAGAAACACATGAAGCAGATTTTCCTGTTCTGGCTTTTTATAGCAGATAACCTTCAAAATATTCTGCAGTCCATCAAAAACTGAAGCAAACCATGAATCAACATGTGAACATGAGCTGATGCTGCTGAAGTGAAGCAAAGTTACAGAGGTTTGATTACAGACACAGCTGAGAGTTTGTAATCTGTCATCATTTTAAAAGGTTTACATTTCTTCAGTATATCCACATTTGCAGCTGGTACCTCAACCTCCACTTGTCCAACACAACTGCTGTCCACTGCCTCCATGACATTGTGATTTTGCTGTTGGTCTTCTGTCAGATCTTCATCAATCACTTCTGCACGGGGCACACCTTCAGACTCTGCAGCTGCATAACGAAAGCCTGTAAGATAAAATTAGACATAAGGTAAATGTACACCAATATTCCAATGACAGGTGTGTGATTCATCTGGAAGTTATGTGCGGATTAGTGTACAGTGATAGCAATTTAGTATGTTTTTAGAGGGGGGGGGGTTGTTTACCTCCGATGGGTGCTCTTTTTCGCTTCCGTTGCGTACGCCTTGAGTGCCGGTCCGAGTCTGATACAGGTATGTCGTCATGCCCCATGTGCAGTGTTGGTGCCCAGTCTGGATTTGTTACATCCATTTCATATGCTGGTTTGCCTGCAATAATGCCAAATCATAAGCTACTCAGTCGACATGATGTGGTTCTGCAGCATCACACATTAGCATGTTTTATCTCATTATCTATGACCTCAGCACATTGAAAATCACACTAAAAGCCTTTCAAGAGTGATATGAATTAATTTAGAACTCACCGGAAAGAAAATGCCGTGAGCAAACCAACAAAAAGCTGGGGATTGCAGAGAACTCGATATCCGCTCGTCTCACCGCTGCAATCCAAGCCTGACGTCTTTGTTTAGTAATATCGGATACATGGGATCCCTCACGTTGCCTCCAGGATGGAAAACGATGAAAAGAGAGCCCGTTATCCAGCTTCTTGCCTTCACGATCGTGTGATCTAACGTTGCAACCGACAACACAACACGTACGATCCATAGCTGAAATGGTATCCTTTGGCTGGCCTACTGTCATGGCGGAAGGGGGCGTGGCCCATCTCCCGTGACATCACGCTCCAAAGCCCTATAGGTGGGAAAATGTACCATGTCGACCAATCAAAAATGATATGGAAACATGACATTTGGTTGTTTAGCAAAAGGGGGAAGTTTTAGGAGTGACCGGCAAGAGAGAGCGAGTGAGCGAAAGAGAGAGAGAGTTTTGATACGTGAGAGATTTGTGACGTTTACCGTGTTTGGTCTCAAGTTAGTTTGTTGTCTTGTGTATTTAGTGTGTAGCTGTTGTTTTGTTTTGTGTGTCAGTTCTACTAGTGATCGTCACAGTTGCTGCCTTAAAGCCAACAAAGGCAGATTGCAGTGTAAACGCTGAGTGACACACCTGCTGTCAGACCTGCAGGTTTATCCCTGTGCTGTTCTCATATGTGTTAGAGTGACACAAACTATTGTTTGACACCTGATTGTTCTGTAAATAGTTTGAAATGATTATATGAAAAACGTCTGAGCCTTGGCTGCATTTTTTGGTAAATAGTACCATATAACTTTGTTGTTTGCAAAACGTGTGCGTATTTTAAAAAATGTACAATCTCTATTTGCATTTCAAGTTATGAAGATGATTCGTTAAACATGTGTGTGGTTTTTACAGTCAAAATATCACTTTCTACTTGTATTTTAAATTTTGTCTGAATTTAGATAAATTGTGCTGATACAGTTGGTCAAAATGAGAAAATAACAGATTGGCAAGATAAACTGTTTTTAAAGGTAAAATATAGAGGCCACATCAAAAGTAGTCAAGAAGGGTTAAAGGCTAAAAGCAAAGTTGTCACCAAGTACTGTTTATATTTGTGTGTATTGCTGCAGCTTTTTTGAGTATTAATTTGGTGCCTTTGTGTGAAATAATGGTATTGTGAGTGATCCATATAGTCACAAAGAATAGCCACTTGTTTCTGTGCTACCAAAGTTCCCCGGCTTTCATTCAAAATGTGTTTATCGTCAGCACCTGCACATTAAACTACTTAAACATTATAAATGTCTTCAAGCTCACACTGAGGCCTGTGGGGTACTATCAGCCACTGAGACAGTACACACATTTATATGTGTTTGTATATGAATATTTCATACTTTAAGGCTGCCTGTTTATTTAAGGGAGATGAACAAAATACATTGGAATTGTACAAAATAATATCATGGATGATAAATTAAATAGATTTTAAGTAGATGCTTGTGCATTCTTAAAGTCTTATATGTTGAACTGAACTATGTGATCTGTTCAAAGCCTTAATCTTAATTTGAAGTGAAATGTGCATTTTGAGTTTATACACTATGTATATAAGGCGACCGTTTCCTTTTGCAGTATTTTTGTGTGGTGTACTTTTCTATGTCTTAAACACCTTTGTTCCCCTTTTGTTAAGTTCACCTAGGATGATGTGTTTTAATTTTCACATGGTCTTGCTTGAATTTGACCCTGACAAAGGCGTATGAACTCTGTCAGCTGTTTGGAGTTTCCATTTTCTAAACTTCTACATTCTGAACCTTCTTCAGCTCTGAACAGATGATGAAACACTGAATGATTTCAAGCTCACACTTTGTCTAATAAACTTACATCTTTCATTCTTTATACAGATTGAGGGGCTGTGATTTGTCAGAGATCAGCTGTGATTATCTGGCAGCAGCACTGAAGTCCAACCCCTCCCATCTGAGACAGCTGGACCTGAGCTGGAACAACAAGCTGCAGGATTCAGGAGTGAAGCATCTGTGTGGTTTCCTGGAGAGTCCAGGATGTGGACTTGAAACTCTGAGGTCAGTCAGCATGTTTTAGTTGTGCTGAGATGAATATGATGTGAAAGTTGTGCTGACACTAAACTGCAGACATCAGGCTGATATTATACTGATCCACACTGAGGATCTTCATGTTAAAGTCTGTTTTCTTCTTCTCTGGTTTAGTCCATTAACTGCAGCAGAACAATGTTCACATTTCAAACCTTCAAAGAAGAAGAAAAATCCTCCACTGGATAATTCACTGTGAAACTCTCCAACTCTTCATTCCACCTTAAAGTCTGTCTGACACTGAAATCCAAAGCAAAATGTGCGTTTGCTTTACAGACAGCAGTCCAACACAAACATACACACATCATCCAAAACACAGTCCAACATCCAAATCTCCTCCACTGCCAGCATGAATGATGGGAAAGAGAAGGAGGAACACTCTGACATTCAGGGTTAGAATGAGTTTCATGAAGCAGACTGTGAAGATCAAAGCTGCATTAGAAAGCTTACATGAATGAATGAGTGGACAGAAGTGGACAGAGATCATCTGAAGCACTTCAAAGGCTTTAAATCAGCACATTTCTCTTTATTCTTTATCAACTCTGTTAGTTTCTCTCAGTTTTCTGTGGAATGAAGCTAACAGCAGGCTAATAAGATGCTGACCAATAGGTTTCTATTAAAGGTTGTAATTTGTATATGAAAAAGTGCTTTGGCTCAGCAGGGATCAGCTTACAGGTAGAATACAGCTGCTGGATGGGATTAGCATGTCATAGCTATCTACCAAACTGCTAACTGGGGGATTTCAGGCCATCTATGGATCATTTTTGCTAACTGTTTATTCAGCTTAGGCTCACAGGGCTGCAGCCTGTGCCCTAGCTGTCATAGGGCAAGAGGCGTGGTCCACCTGCACAGGTGAGCAGTCCATCACAGGGCCAACAGAGAGAGACAGAGAAGCACTCTCTCACATCCACACCTACAGCCAATTTAGAAGCACCAATGAACCTAAGCAGCATTTCATTGGACTGTGGGAGAACATCCACCCTCCACAGAAAGGCCAACAAGCTTCAACCTACAACCTTCTTGCTTTAAGGCACTAGTGCGAACCACTTTTCCCCATTTCAGCCCAAATCCTGCATCTTCCTGTTTCTGACTCCAGGCCAGCTCCACTAACACTTTCTCATCAGACACTGCCACCTAGTGGAGGAAGTCTTAGTTCCATTTGAAGCTTCAGATTACAGTTAGTTCCTTTACAAAGAGGTGGAGGTGGTGGGGCCACAGCACCATCATCACTGAGTGCCATAGGACACTTAACCTTTGTTTCCATATGCTGGGAACTTCCTGTTGTTCCAAGGAGGACTGGAAAATGTGTGAAAATCTCCCAGTCAGTTCCTCACAGCACACTTCAATCATTTCCCTCCCACAGCATCAGGACCAGGGCTTTTTCTCTCTTTGGTCCCACTAAGAGATTTCCACACAAACACCTCATCAGTGGGACTCTCAGAGCTACCAGCCCTTTGCTACAATCACAAAGCTCTTCATTGAAATCAATGATATCAAAGCTGGAATCAAATGAGTCCAAGTCTTCTGCTGATTCAGCATCACATTCATCTTTGCTCCTTGTTCTGCATCCCCACCATGGACTTCATTCCTTTCCAAGCCAGCCTTGAGTGTCCTTTATTCAGCTCATCCTCTGCTTTACTTTTACACCTGATTTTAGCTGCTTTATCTCTCTTTCAACAAGTTTCTGTGCCTCAATCTTTTTCTTCTCTCCCTCATAACAAGACAGCTTCTTCTGCCTGAGAACATGTTGGAGTGATTTACTAATCCAGGGCTGCTTATTGGGGAAAATACTTCCTGTTTCCAAAGTAATCCCCATTTTTCCCAGAAAGAGATGTAAGTAGAAATCGATGATCTAAGTGAGAACATGAGCCTTTAAAAAGTCCCAGTGGGTGCAGTCAAAGCAGTCCCTCAGTCCCAGTATAGAGTCTTTGGTCCAGACTGGAACAACTGTGTGCCCAGTTTGAGCTCTCTTCAGTGCTGTGACCTGACAGACCCAGAGGGGCCATCACATCACATTTAGAAGCTCCCCTAATGGAGCCACAACACATGTCCAACACTTAGTCTGTCTTGTTGGACCAACTGGAAGAAATGATTCAAGGACTTAGTCACAGAACAGAGATTCAAATCTCCAAAATCCAACTGGCTGCATCAGGACATATAGTCTGAAACTCTGCACAGTTTCCTGTTTGAAGCTGCTTCCTGTTGGCTTCAGCTGTTTGGAGTTTCCATTTTCTAAACTTCTACATTCTGAACCTTCTTCAGCTCTGAACAGATGATGAAACACTGAATGATTTCAAGCTCACACTTTGTCTAATAAACTTACATCTTTCATTCTTTATACAGATTGAGTTTCTGTGGTTTGTCAAAGATCAGCTGTGATTATCTGGCAGCAGCACTGAAGTCCAACCCCTCCCATCTGAGAGAGCTGGAGCTGCAAGGAAACAACCTGAAGTATCCAGATGTGAAGCAGCTGTCTGATCTTCAGCAGAGTCCAGACTACAGACTGGAGACTCTGGAGTAAGTAGAGTGATGGAGTGAGTGGGTGGTGCTGTCAGCAGTATTGTACTAAACACAGTCAGTATGAAACAAAGATCCAGTGTTTCCTGTAAAGCTGCAGCTTCTCAGTGAAGCTGTGAGAGGAGAATGGTGACAGGCTTCAGGATTGGACACAAACACTTCCTGTTTCTGACCTTTATGGTCACCATAGTAACGGCTGACACGCTCTGATCAAACACTGTCAACAGCCAATCAGCTCTCTGAACAAAGCAGCACGCAGACCAATGACTGCATTCATTTCCAAGTTTAAAGCAGTGAAGAACACAGTCTGTAGGTGAGGAAGAATTTAGTGAGAGCAGATGTTTGGATGGAATTCCTCCAGTTAACAGCTGGAACCGTCCATCTGGATTGTTGGGCTTGTTGTTGGGGTTCCTACAGAGCTCAGAGTGGACACACCAAGGTTCTTCTAATGAATGAAAGTCCAAACTCAAACTAGGAGGGAAAAACATTTTCATCAACTTCAATAAAAATCCAAAGATTAGAAAAAGTGAAGCAACAATGAGTCCTAGTACAGTCCCAGCACTGAAGTCCCTGCTGCTCTTTATACTGGATGTGCTGCATCACTGACTGACAGCTGATGAAGAGTCTCTGGAAACACTCGTTTATCTCCTCTGCTCTTCCTTCTTCTCTCTGCAGGTGGAGGTCATGGTAAACAGGACGGTGTGTGTGCTGAGAGAGGAGGAGCTGTGTCCTGATGATCCAGAGAGGTTGAAGCAGCAGCAGCTTGTGTGTAGAGACGCTCTGACTGGGCCATGTTACTGGGAGGTGGAGAGGAGAGCTTCATCCAGCAGTGACTGACAGAGGAATGAGAAGAAGTGCAGATGACTGTCAGTGCTGCAGAGTGAACTGCTCTGAGAACAGCTCCACTGTCAGACACAATGTAGAGTCCAGCATCATCCCTGTGTGTCCCTCTGGATCTGACAGAGGATCATCAGTGTATCTGGACTGCTCTGCTGCTGCTCTGTCCTTCTACAGTCTCTGCACAGTCTCTGTCTGACTCTGGCTACATTTTTGGCATTTATATTCTTGGTTGCTCTCTTTATATTTTTCACATGCAAAATGTGCCCATCTTTGGCAAGATTCACACTGCACCTGGAAAGGAAAAATAAATGGCTCATATTCTGTTTGGTGAATACTATTACTCAACATTTTAATTATGATTGGCAAGTAATGATACTAAGACTTATGTGTTTCTTTTGTTTTGTTTTGTTTTACCATTTCAATCATGCTGCGGTCAGCGTTAGCATCTAACATGGAGCAAACAATGCAGTAGTCCTTAGCGTTCCCTGAAACACAATCATAGTTAGGTTTTAATCAAACATTATTTATTGAATAATTAAAAAATAATAGTATATTTTTTCCAAATATACTTCCTGGAAAATTAGTCTAAATCAGACTTTGAGAAGGGTCTTATCTGAAAGTGTTTGAAGAGCACTATTTGTACTGTGCTGTTTGAAAAGCACTATTTAAATTGGAAGTACGCACTAACGTGATAAGGACTTTACTGGACTTACCTCGATTTTCAAGTAGGGTGCAAGCTATCTGCATTCGCTCCAGCACAACTGGCTCTGTAGTGGTTGACACCTCACTGACCTCTCCAAAATCAAGGTAGTGTTCTGCAAACTGTGAGATTGATCATAATTAGAATGTAAAGTCTTAATTAGGTAAAGGATAGGATAATTATAAGCCACAAGGCTTCAGCCTATTCCTTTTTCAGTTACTGTATGATTAAGTACTTCTATGTAAAATGATCATCTTTGTTGTTGTTGACCGAAATAACTTTCACTTCACTTAAATTCACT
Organism: Rhamphochromis longiceps; assembly: GCF_057381845.1. Lineage (NCBI taxonomy): Eukaryota > Metazoa > Chordata > Actinopteri > Cichliformes > Cichlidae > Rhamphochromis > Rhamphochromis longiceps. The sequence continues at coordinate 63,510,818 of NC_140559.1, read as the reverse complement.
TAAAGTCTTAATTCTAGCTAACAAGAAACTGAATCATTTGAATACGGGTTACCTTTAACAGTAAAACTCCACAACTGCTGGAATCCTGTCGCTTGTTGTGTTGCATAGTCTGTAACTGCCACTCCATGGTGTCTTCATGCCCTCTCATCCTCAGAAAATTCCTAGTTGAACAAAAGTGTTTGTAATGAAACAAGATTTTTTTTTTTTAATCTAAGAATAACACCTCAGTATCATACATACCTCCAGTTGCGCAGAATTTTCCTGTCATAAACACCTTCATTCCCATGGGGTCTATGAGCAGTATTTTCTGTGCAGAAATGTTGACAATCTAAAGAAAAAGTTAAATTAAAAATTACAATTGTTTGTGCCACTGAAAACTTATTTAAAAATAACACTTTGTGCAAGAAACTGCTTCACAACAAATTATGCAAATTAATAACAAAATGAACACATACCACAAGAATCCAGTGTGTACCAAAGTTCACAGGGCACAGCCACGTCTTCAACTGGGAACTTCATCTGTGGGATTGGAAGTGCAGAGTAATTTGGATTTACTTAGGTACCATGCGTCTCAGGGTGTTTTCAAATATAGTCTTCTTTAAAGGAACCGAACTCTTTCCTCAGCAACAGAAAGGAGTCAACTGTTTGGACCACTTCTGAGCTTTCAACATACCAGTTGAGGCATCTGAACTGCCCAGAAAACAACGAGCTTGCAACTACTGAACAGAGCAGGTGTGCAGCATTCTGCACAAGTATAGAAAAATGTTATAGAACAGTAAATAGGGTTTTTTTTTTTTAAATTTCAAAATTAGTAGGTAAATGACATTTCTTACTTACCTTTCGTCTGTCAATAACACGGTGCAGATATGCATCAATGACCTGTTTTGAAAAATCTGAGTTTATACAACAACAGCAACAATTTTTGAAGTAACTGCTTGAGTGCTGTACACAAAAACATCTAAAGGAATAGAATTGCTGATAAAGGTTCTTTCTGCATATACTGGAACTGGGTATTATGATGTCACAACATCTGTGTTGTGGTTGATAACATTTTTTCCTATTGAAGTGAATGGGTGAAACCTTATCAGAGTTTTGCAATACAACCCCCCCGACCTACTCGCACATTTTAAACTATTAATGGTCTCTGCACTGCAAATGCTTCAGAAGGAGCAGAACCTCGAAATCAGAATCAATAATGATAAGTTCTCTTACCTCATCAGAAACCACCGTGACCCCTGCAGTGTTCGAAAAATAACTTGTATGGTCCAACAGCTGCCTCCAAGCGCCCAGTATCCTTTGCACGCCATAGCCTCTTTACTAAAAGAAAAATATGATAAGTTAGCTCAGGCATGCATGAGATTTCTAGTGGATAAGCTTGGTAAAGGCCAACGGGCCACAACAGGAAAAAAGTCAATACAATAGGCATGCATTTACACGCAGAGAAATAGGAAAGGTACAGCGGGTGGGCAAAAGAGAAAATTACTGACAGGCAGATCCATTTCCAGACTTCCACAAGCTCAGTGCACGTTTCTTTACATCCAATATGAGTTGAAGACTGCAAAATGCAAACAAAGTCATGCAACAGTCAATTAAGTTGCAACGCCAAACTGGCAACAAATGACCAATGGGTCAAAAAGAGTTGTTCACTATGTCACCTTCATTTTCTAAGCTTTGTTTCCGGGAGGGAAGTTCTTGTTCACGCGTTTCTGGTCCTGGAACACAATTAAACTCCTTGTGTCAGCCGTTTTGGGTGCAGAATGAATCCTCTGGACTTTGCTGGCACTGAGGGTTAGCAGTAGGATGGCAGGGAGGCATCTTCAGGTCTGTGCTGCTGTTCACCGTCTGACTGCGAGTTGGGTATTTTTACTTGTCACTGATATTTACATGGTGGCTTCTTCTGTATGGCTTGATATGGTCAATGCTGTAGTGATTTCTTAAAGTTGCTCCTTCTGTGTTTTTTTAATCTCACACATTTGCCAGCGATGTCTTGAATGGTGTAGGGTCCTGAAAAATCTGGATCAAGTCTTCCTCCCTTCCTTCCACGTTTCATGTTCAAGAGAAGAACTCCATCTCCAACGCTGTACACAAGGTTTCTGTACTTCTGGACTCGTCTAGCATAAGCTTATGCATAAGCATAAGATTGTACTTAAACTGAAATATGACACCTACTCAGTGATTTACAACATAGAGGTAGGTTGTTTCCTCTTAAACATTTTAACTGCTTTCCTTACAAAATGAACTGGAAACCTATAAGTTCAGTCTCTGAGGTGCTCTGCGATTTCTCTCAGGGTAACGTCTGCCTGTTTGGTCAGAGTCCATAGTGCTCTGTGTGGAAAGTTCAGGTGTTTGAACATTGGTGGTTTCACGTAAACCCTGAACCTCAGGTGGTGAAGCGAGGGCAAACTCTTCTGAATCTTGAGGTGTAGATGTGTCCTCTCAGGTTGCTCTGGAACCACGTGACATTCTGCATCTAGAATCTGATCAACATGTCTACACCAGACTAAGTTGGCTCCAACATTTATGGTGTATATCAGCGGTCCGGTCCGTGAACGAATCGTGCCAGAATGCCATTTCTGACTTGGGTCTCTGTAGTCTCTGGCGAGAACTTTTTGTCCAACATTGAAGAACCTGGTTTTGTTTCTTGTTGCTTCCACCATGGAAGACTGTTTATCTTGGACATCCTTGCGAATGTCTGGTTTCAGCAAATCTAGATGTGATCTCAGATCTCATCCCATGAAGAGCATTGCAGGTGTGTGTCCAGTTGTTGCATGAGTGGTAAGACAGTAAAAAAATTGTCAATTTTCTGTTGTAGCGGTTTCCCCTCTGTGCGACTGGCTGGTTCAGCTTTGTTGCAGGATGATGGGGAGCTGAAGTGATATGTCGTATGCCGTTACTCCCAAGGAAACACTGGAACTCCTCTCCAGTAAACTGATGACCATTGTCACTTACGAGCTGTTGTGGCGGACCTGTGCGTGCAAACGGTGACCAAAGACTATTGATCGTGCTGGCAGCTGTTGCTTGCTTTACGGGGAAGATTTCTGGCCACTTTGAGTGGACTCAAAGACAACCTCACAAATGTCACAGATGACACATTTGGCGTTTTTTTGCTGGTTTGTCGGTAGCAAACGCAAGACTGACACACATCTGTTCGACCAACGCCAGTTGATCTAAACGCCAGTAGATCTGGAACACCGGCGGCCGCCTCGGGTCTCTCCTCCTCTTGCCTCCCCTTTCCCTTATCCACCTGCTGGCCTCCACCACTTGCTGATGTTGCTAAATCTGTGGAAGCTATGCCACAGCTACCGCCAAACAATTCAGTTATTTTTGCACATTTGGCAGCGTCTGCCTGAAGGGCTTGTTTCTTTTTGGCCCTAATTTTTTCTGCACCTTCTTTCCTTTTTTTGTTCTCCATTTTCTTTAGTTCATCTATAAGATTGCTAAACAAGGGGGAGGGTGCATCCGACCTCCTCGGCTGTAATTGGTCCAGCCCAGAGTCGATCATGACCAATTGGCCAATCCAACACCTTTCATTATTTATACCCTTCCAAAAAAAAAAAAAAATCGATCGGCCCATAAAAGCAAAAAATCGCCAGCGGCCCACCGGGCAAATGCCCGGTATGCCCGATGGCGAGTCCAGCTATGGTCCTGCACTCTCTCTCTGTTTCTTTCTCTCTGATTGTGGAATAAAAGTATGAACCTGTGTTTATAAGTTACACTTGTGTTTGAATCCTGCACCTTATCACACATTTGATTTCCATGTGTGACGACTGCAAGTGTCCAGAGTGAGGACAGACTGAGGGACCCACTGCTGCACATCATCTGTGAGGCTTTGCAGCCCTGATGATCCACCAGGACAAACTCAGCAGTGTGTGAGGAAGAGGAGGAGGAAGAGCCAGCAGCAGCTGACAGATGGAGAGAATAGACAGACTGTTCCCTGTTTGTGAAGGACTGCTAGGAAAGTTTAACATAACTGTCTGTCCTGAATCAGTCTTATTAGGTAATGTTCAAATAATGTTGTCATTCCAGTGTTTTCAGTGTGGGAGAAAGTACTCAGGGCCTTCAAGCTACACACTATGAAAGGCAGCAACAAGTTTAATGTTCAGAAACCTAAAGTCTGTATCAGCAGCAGAATGGAGCTAAAAATAAATGTTTGTTTCAGTTCTATGAAGCTTTGAGTATTTTGGATCAGTAGCACTGCTGTGTTTGTTGCATCATATTGCTGTGATTGTTTATATGCTTTATATATTCTGAGCTAAGTTGATCTATAGTGTTACATCATTTTCTATAAGGATGTTATGTGTTTGTAGACTTTCTGCCCAGTTTGACCCATTTAGCAGAAGTCAGCCTGTTTAAGGCTCTGATGTCTATTCTGTATGACTTAAAGCAGTTATGACATGGTCTGATTTTCTCACCCAATAAAGGAATATTTCATTTATCAGTCTACTCTTCATTCTATCAGACACAGTTATCACAGCTCGTACATTTACTTTTTACACATATATGTAAGCATTGAGCCAAATTTAGTAATGCCAACATATTAAAAGAACAATATTTCTCTCTTATATATGATACATCTATATACACACTGTCACAGATACTTGAGTGTCTTTGAGTGAAGATTTAAGGTGATAGGAAATATAAATAACTGCAGCTTGAATCTTTGACACAGAGTTCATGCTTCAGAGTTCAGATGTTCAGAGTTCATGGACCGTTGAGGCTGCGAACTTTAATGCTGCAGACCCTGAATTGGGATACAGCCATCGACTGTGGAAACCTTGCAAGTGGATCGTAAAGGTTGTTACAGAGTCTTTCATGTCTAAATTTGCCGTTAATAATTATATAATTGTAGGAATCATCTAGTTTGCTTACACTGATTACGTTGGCACTTTGTTAGCGCTACAACAACGGTCAGACCCCCGAGGCATCTAAACTTTAGTAAGAATGTGCACTTTTGACACCTCTGGTTAGCATTTAGTGGTCAGTTTCAAACGTATTTGATTTTTGCTTGTTATGAACAAATTCACTTCACTACTTTTCACGATCTGTAACATCAATGCACATTGTTCCATTTACTGCATATTGCACTTTATTCATGTCTCTCATTCCACCTGCAAAAACATTGTAAAGGTCGTCACAGAGAGTTTTATGTATGTATAAATACTAATATTCTCTATTTATTCTGCTTTATTGCCCAGATGTTAGTTAGCCTTTGTTCAGTTGTCTTTTATATGTCAATAGATACGTATGTCACAAATAAGTGTCTTGTAAATTATGTTTTTGTAAAGAATTTTCTCCCAAATCTCTTACATGCTAACTGTAACGTGTTATTTCTGCTAAAACCTGAACTTAAATGTGTATATGGTGTTTATCTGTTTTTCTCTCTGTTTTAGATGCAAATATCAAATTGGAGTTCTGCCTCCAGGCCAGAGTTGCAGGAATGCACCACGTGTTGGCTGTTTCACTGCCCTCTGTGCCCCACTTTCAGCCCTGCTGTCAGGGCAAAGATTGAGCAGCATATAAATGGACACATTCAAAGTGCTTTGCCTTTCAAAGGTATGTTGGTATTAAATATACCTCATAGTTAAAGTCATAAATATGCACTTCTTTTCAGCACCTCTGCAGGTCTTTGTTGACTTAAAAGTTATTTTTCACATTGTACAGTTCAGTTCATTCATCAGCGAGAGAAAAAAAGTGTTTTCATTAAATATTTTTCCTGTTCACCACATTTCCTGACAGCTCTTGTGATCCACACCATTTTGCTTTCATTATTGAGGACGGCTTGGATATTTTTGTTAATATGTACAATCTGATTGTTAGATAAACTGACTGCATTCTATACAACTACATTTAAATTACATGTTTTTTCTTTTTTTCTCTCTTACAGACAAAATGATGTGCCGGTGCACTTTCACTGCCCTTCTGTAACATGACAGTCATACAGCGTGGGGATATGGCAAGGCAATTATTGTCATGTCAGCATTCAGGACTGCTCCCCACTGAACTCTCCGTGGAGCCTCGTCTCCCTCTCCATGTCTCGTCTCCAGCATCTAAACCATTTCCTGAATCTTGGGTAGAACATTCATGTGCTCCACCCTCTGTGCTAAATGAAACTGGGGCTTGTGGAAAGTCCATGAAAATGAAACGTCCTCACTGTGGTCTTAGTCTTCTTACAAAAAAACTTCAAGGCTCACATGATGAGGAGGCATTCAAACAGGTCAATAGATGTTTGCCTGGCCTGTCATCCACAGTGTTTTTGTGTAGAGGGACTTCTTCCTCTTTGTTTTTCAGTTTGCAGAGGACATGGAGCTCTTTTTAAAAGCATGTGCTGACGAGCAGAGACTACAGGTCAAAGCGATGTTTGACATTTAATGGACAGATGAAGGCACTGGCTGTTTGTTTGTGTTTTTTATCTGTTGTTTGTTTTTCAGTGTACAGAATTCCAGTTAAACTTATTATAAAATGCTGTTCACTTGTTTCCATACTTATAGTAAAAAATGTAAGTGTAAATGCAACAGCATTGTTTATACTTGTAACTTCAGAGTAAAAAGCTTATTGTTGATATTAACATTAATGTATTATCCTGTAATCAATAATATTTTTATGCATTTTACGCATTAACCCTCTGATCTCTATCCTGGCCATTTGGGGCCACTTCACTTCTCCTTGTTTGACTGCTACACTGCAGTGGACCAAAAGAATGACGCAGGTTTGATCTTAAGGCTCTAATAGTTGTGTGTGTTGTGCATGACATTGCAACGCAAACATGTATTTGCAAGATAGACTGGAATAAATTATGATGCATCAAATATTACACAGGCTGCAGTGAATTGTTGTTGATACAGGTTATTGAGCTTTGAGTTTCCCAGTCAAACGTAGCTTTGACACACATGCTAACACTCTTACTCTTGTACATTTCATAACAAGACACCATAGCCAAAATATTAGCTCTCAAAAAAAATTCAAAGCTGCAGCTGCAGCACACACAGCAACAAACACTGTTAGTAAATGTGTCCTGGAGTTTCTGCAGGTGCAGAAAGTGCTGCTGCTGTAAGTCAGCCTAACAGCTTCCAGATCACTGATATTTCTGGAAAGATGGCAAGAAGGGCATCACAGCTCATTTCTACAATCTCCCAGATCTTGGAATACAAGCCCCTGTCCCATGAAAACCACTTCACAGTAGTAGGAGTCCACTAAAACCTACAAATGAAGAGTGATCCTGGAAGAAATAGGGCGCACACTAGTGACCTCAACAGTTGCAAGACAGCCTTGTCCCCGATGCTTATATGAAAAAAAATATGAAGATTTATGAAACCATTAGGACTTTATTACTGTTTTATCTGAAAAGCTACTGGTAATATTTAACCTAACTGGGATTTAAAGTGTAAAAAACAGAATGTAGATAAAATTTTGGTTTTGATGAAAAGGAGTGGAGCTTGTGAGCCACAATGTAAGCAGTGTTGCTTTGCTGACATGCACTCGATGCTGGCAGTACAAGCATTGTAGTGGTTCTTATGTTTTTGTAAACTAACTGTATAATATATTGAGCCATTCAACAGTACACAAATGTTTGTAGGCTCCTTTTTGTATGCAACCTGCATGTCTTTCTGAATTAATTGTTTGTTTATATCATGTTTTTCAGGAAAAAGAAGAAGTTAAAGTCAAGTGGAAGCCCTGCTCAACATGGTATGTAGTAACAACTTTGTTGGACGGGAACAGACATTCATACTGTTGATAAATAGTTATCACCTCAATTTGAATTCATGTATTTGGACTAAAGTAAATTGGGAGCTTTTAGCTGTCAAGCTGCTCCTCTGTGAGGAGCTTGATAGCTGTCCACCTCCAAAGTCCATTATGAGTTTTGGAGGTGGACATGGTCAAGACTTTTAAGAGTTGGCATAAGACTTCACTTCTTTATAGAGCTTATAGTTGGGGCTGGTTCAGGTCAGCCCTTAGTTATGCTGTCATAGCACCAGACTGCTGGGGGTTAGTGTCTACTCGTGTCATTGTATATATCCAGGAATATGTGCCTGAGGATAGTTGTCATGAAATCAATATTAAATCAAAGTTTTCCTTAATGACCACAGCTGGCATGAGTTCTCCAAAGCTGCCTGCTGTCTCAGGATCTGTCTCCAAAAAGAACCAGGGAGCGCTAACATGTTATGTTCTAGACTGATGAAGAAAATGCACATTAAACATAGTATAAACTCACTATGTTAAGTAATGTGAAGAGGATGCCTTTAGCTCCTATTGGGTTGGTTCCTTGATCAGTGCAATACAGAATCATTCATCTGGTTTGATGTAATGTCCTTCAAACACGTCAAAATGAGGCTCTGTAGTCTGTGTGGCCTCCACATGCCTGTATGACCTCACTACAACACCTGGGCATGCTCCTGATGAAGTGGCAGATGGTCTCCTGATGGATCTCCTCCCAGACTCCAGGACTAAAGCATCTGCCAACTCCTGGACAGTCTGTGGTGCAGTTGGTGGATGGAGTGAGACGTGATGTCCCAGATGTCCTCAAATGGATTCAGATCTGGGGAATGGGCGGGCCAGTCCACAGCATCAATGCCTTCGTCTTGCAGGAACTGCTGACACGCTCCAGCCACATGAGGTCTAGCGCTGTCTTGCATTAGGAGGAACCCGGGGCCACCCGCACCAGCATTTAGTCTCACAAGGGGTCTGAGGATCTAATTTCAGCACCTAATGGCAGTCAGGCTACCTCTGCCGAGCACACGGGGGGCTGTGCGGTCCCCCAAAGAAATGCCACCCACACCATTAGTCACCCACTGCCCAACCATCATGCTGGTGGATGTTTCAGGCAGCAGAAGGTTCTCCAATATGTCTCCAGACTCTGTCACAAGTACTTAGTGTGAACTTGCTTTCATCTGTGAAGAGCACAGGGCGCCAGTGGCAAAGTTGCCAAGCTTGGTGTTCTCTGGCAAATGCCAAACATCCTGCACGGTGTTGGGCTGTAAGCACAACCCCCACCTGTGGACGTCGAGCCCTCATACCACCCTCATGGAGTCAGTATCTGACCGTTAGAGCAGATGTGCATATTTGTGGCCTGCTGGAGGTCATTTTGCACAGCTCTGGCCTTTCTTTCCTACCCCACAGTACCTTTCCTTATCTTTTGTTTCCTACTCTTTTACTTAGTCTTTGATCACGGTTGTCTTTCTAGATAATTAATGTCATTTGTTCTGGGGCGAGTCACTGGCTCGGGTGCATTCTGGGACTGTCAGTTCACCAGTGTGCTGGCATGCTTCTTAACAAACACACCACTACAGCAAACATCTCAGTTGTACTTGTTGATTTCTTCAACAAAACACTGAACAAAACATGTCCTTGTGAGTGTGCTGCCTGGTGCTTTTACATTTTGTGGTAATTTGAGCAGCCCAGAAAGCATCCCATGAATTAAATGATGTTATTGTATCTGAACATGTACACGAGTCATTAAATTAGATGGGAAAGAATGATTCAGGGTAAACAACTGCACCAAGGGAATTACATTTTTCTTCTCAACATGTAAAATGTCTGTTGATAAGCAATTTCTGAAACAGACCTTATAAAAATCACATTAAACAGATGTGATTAACTTTTTATTCTAGCAAACATAACATCAATGATGACACAATCAGTCTTCATCAGAAGTGCTCAAATCACTCTCATCGTCTGAAACGTCCTCCTCCTCCTCCGAGTCCATTTCCAGGAGTGGTTGGTGGCTGAGGATTCTCTTGTACACGTCCTTTACTTTGAGCGTTTCAGCTTTCAGTTCACTTTGTTTTTAAACCAGGCTATGGAGTCCTTTCTGTGCATCCTCCGACATGCCAACAAGGGAGGCTGTAAAAACAACAAAACTATTAAATATAAGTAAAACAAACAAACAGACAAAAAAACTCACCTCATAAACACAAGGAGTTAGGATCATGTAATTAAACTTTTTTTAAGGGAGAAGGCAGTGTTAGCTAGCAACCCAAATATAGGTAAAAGATCCAGTAAGACTTTAGCATCTGCTATTATTTTCAATCAATTCATCACCAAATGTATAAATAAATAAAAGATGTGCTTACAGTCTGAGGAGATTGTCCCCAACACCACAGATCGCATTTGCAACACTGTCCAGTGATGCTGCATCTCCCTGCAAAGGATCATCTCCTCCTCTCTCAGGCGCCTCACAGCCATCACCTTCTCAAAGACCTTTCTCTTTGTCCGGAGGTCAGCAGCAGCTGCAGTTTAACAACATCAGATGGGAAAACATAGCAGCATATTATGATTCAAGAACAAAAGATTCAACTGCTGCTCAGATACTGGGAGTTTGTTTAAAAAGGATATTTAGAAATCAAGAGCTTACGTTCACTTGTGCTCTGCCAGGGCCAAACGTCGCTCTGCATGAGGGCATCACTGGATACGATTTGCTTTGTTGCTTGTTTCCTTGTTGTAGTCGTCAACAGCAGCCGCCAAGCGTTTCTTCTCATCTAAGATGACCTTGTGAATTCTGTGTCGCCTCTTGTTGCTATCTGTAAATAATCATAAAAAGGAACACCTTCACATAATGCATATATTTACATTTTAATCTACACTCATCAATTCGTTTGCTAGAACAAATCACATCCAGCTTAAACAAACCTGGATCTGATTTTATTCTGTTTACAAAGTAGCTGTACAAGCTGTACAAACTGAGCATCAAACGGTCCGTTTCAAAGAAACTGTGACACCATTTTGTCTGTAAAGACTTTGTGTTCGCACTCTGATGATGACGACAAGCTCCTCTACTCGTGCCTGCAACGCTCCAAGGCTGCCATCAGTTTGATCCGTTTCTAAGTGAGAGGAATATTAATCAGAACACAGGATGAGTAACAGTCACCAAACTACAGTGGACTCTGTAATCACTGACTTGATGATATTCATTATAAGACATCTGGAGCCTTCATGTGCTGCATTATCATGAGATAACAAGTATGTTGGTGTTCAGCTTTATAAAACCAACTAGTACGACATCACTTCAACCCAGGTCCAATCCAATTTGATCAAACGCAACAACTCTGCCATCAATTCTGCTTTTACAAGCTTATTTTTCATTGTTTGTTGACACTGTCAGAAAGATCTTAACTCTAAGTTCTTTAATGAGGCCATGGTGGGTCCTGTTGTTATACACGAGTGCATTATATTGAGACTCACCTTCAGCCCACTGCTGCAGTGTGTCGTCATCCACACCCAGCTCATTTCTGCTCGCATTCAGGCTCTCCACTTGTTCTCTAAAGATCCTTATGATCTAAGAATACATTAATAAATGTCATTCATATGGACATTTTTAGAGTACTGGTGTTTCCCCCCCATTACCACACACATTAAAATGGGTGTTGAAAAAATGACCTTTAGATATCTCTGGCTCAAAGTGCGGCCCAGTTGTTCCACTTTCCTTTTGTTCCAGCCCAAAGCCAGGAGGCTCAGCATGTCTGTTCGCCCTGCATTTCAGTTAGTATACAAATAAGAATGAATGAGCAGGAGACTGAGTGGAATCTCACACACAGACACACACCTGCTTTAGACATGTACTTCGTTGTGATGGCCGCCCTAGACAGGAAACTGTTTACTTGTTCCACCTCTTCTCCAACTGTAGAACCGGCCCCATCCTGAAACGCACCTCCCCATTTGATCTATAGAAAGGAGGTCACAATACATGACTGCTGAATTCATTCAACCTTATAACAAAATGTCTTAAACGTATCCAAGCCTACAAGCTGCAGTATACCTCGCACATCCAAGTGTGAGCTACTCAAAATGAAGTACACATTAAGATAAAGTCAAGTAAATAGTATTACGACAACACCAAGAGAAAAACAAAATAAATATCCACCCATCCAAATATGTATCCACACACACACACGTATGAGTATATGGTTATGGCGTTAACGTCATTTTAACAAGATTAACGCTGACAGCACTGATATATATGTGTATCTTACATCATTTGTGTGTCTCTGGATGTATTTCACAAACTCAGCAACTTCCTCATCTTTCTCAATGAAGACACCTTCAAAGTTCCCCTGCTCTGAAGTGCTGAACGAACACGGTGACAGTTGTTTGAAAAGAAACATCAAAATACAATTTTTGTACAAATCCATATTTGATTTATGTACACAATGCATAACGTACCTTGCATTTGATTGAAAGCGATAAAGCTTGCAGTTTCCATCAACTGAGACGGCGAGCATGTCTGGAGTGCAGGCAGGGCAGCTAAAGCATGGCTCCTTGCACATCCTGTCCACCTCACACTTTACAGCACTCCACTCCAAGAAACTTTTGCTGAAGGCATCAGCTGATATTCGGCCAGTCTTTTAAGTAGAGGACAAACAACAGAATATTCACGGACAGTCATCATAAACATTGATTTGCACAATTTCCTTAAACTTGACAAATTTAGAAACTCACCCTTCCAAAATGGGCTGTTCGTTCATCCAGCACTTTGACAAAGGCCTTAAGTGACATCCCTGCTGCAGCTTCTTAATGTCATAGAAAGACTGAAAGACATCCATTGAAAACAGGGTGCAGAAATTTAAGGTGCCAGGCCAATATCCACCACCCTGGAAGTCCTTAACTGAGGGGGACCACATTAGGCCACAGCTGGTGCAGCTCACCACTGGCAGTGCAAGGTTATAACGGCCTTTAGGAAGGATAAGGAGAAATCCAGTCATGGCTCAACAAAGACATTCATTTTTTCCCATGTTGTTTTCAAAGCGGTCTGGTAAATCCAAATGACCTTTGACAGGTGCCCACATATACTGCGGGCCGAGGGTAATTCAAAACAATGTAGCAATGTACAATTTGCAATAAAACCTGCAAACACATCTATTGTGTATGTACTGTGTGACAAAAGAGCAACTTACCATTTATGGTTACAAGAGCCACAATTGCACCGGGTGAAACCTCAACGTTACCTGCTGGGCAGTCACACACAGTCTGGTCTTTGCACAGGCAACAGCCGAACTTACATTAAAAACACACAATATATATAAAAAGAATTGGAAATTAAATGATACACAATAAATATACAATAACAGCACACACTCATAGTACATAGCAATAAATGCATAAGACTTAAAAACCGTACATATTGGATTGTGAAACTCTGATGAAGGCTGCAAAAACCCTCCTGTTACTGCCTCTCTGCTGTGCAGGACAAAGCGTGTGTGAACTGCAATATCACAGTCAGCACAAAGGAATGGAAGAGGCAGGCAGTCCAGACACCTCACAACTACTTGTTTGCCACACTGACACACACGGTGTGACTGTGGATCCAGAGTAGCTAACATATTGTCTATAAGACAAGGCCTGGCCTCTTTCCACTTTAGCAAGGACACCATGTTTCTGATCGCCCAGTGAGTAGCAGCTGACTCAGACAACGTCTCACAAGTCATGGCTGCGTCCTCTTCTCCATCCTCCAACAACTGAAGGAGCTCCTGACGAAGCACCTCAGTTCCACACACTAACAGAAAAAAAATAAAGAAACTCTTCCACAAAGTGAAAAACACTCTAGGCAGTATGTTTCTTAGGACTGCACAAAAGCCCTGCCTAACTCAACTATAACAACAAATATAAAAGTAAAGGAATCACAATATATACAAGAAGGTAAAGTACCTTTTGTTGGGTTGACACTGGCAACATAACTAGGTTCTTCACGTGGACACTGATGCTGATCTGCAGACACTGGGGGGAAAAAGAGATTGAAGAATATTTACTTACTGAAATTCTTTGGTGAAAACAAGTTGTGAGATAAAATCAATGGTTGTGAGAACACTGACCACGTGGCAACTAGTACTTCGACTGGATGATGGTCTTTGAGGAATAAAATCTCCCTGTCTGTCAAGGGCGGCATCACTTACATTTTGATTAGATACCTTGAGTTTGTAAATGATCAGATTACATAATTGGAATACAATGTATCCAATTCAGGGTTGCAGGAGGATGAAGCCTATCCCAGCTGATACAGGACAAAGACAGGCTGCCAGTTTATTGCAGGGCTAACACGATATGTGTAACAGAAAATCCACTTAAATGTTTGATATTTCTTATAATAATCATAATTATGACTATTATTTAAAGGTTTCTTTAAATAATACATTTTGATTTTTTATAACCTCTAAAATATAAACCTGAGCTGTTTCAGATTCTGACCTCTGACCTCACTGCAGCTCCCTCTTGGAAGTACGTCTGCTTCTTGTCTACCCCCAGTGATGACCGCCTGCCCTTGATATCACGTACTGTACCTGAGGAACAAAAAAGGACAAACACTTGCCTTCATTTAAGAAGTACATTCATACAGAGGTAATCTATGGAAACACACTAGTTCACCCTTTGGGAGAAATCAGTTCCTGTGAAACATTTCTGTAAATGAACATCATGTGGAGAATGAATGAAATGAGTTCTTCAGGTGACTCAGCAGTCCCACACTGACAAATGAAATCTAGTTAAACTATTAAGCATATTTGCTCTTCTGAAATCTGTGTTAAACAACAACAAACATAAATTAGTAACAAAAATACAGCTGAGTAGAGGCTTTACAAACCACCAGCAGCCATAATGCTAAATTTTAATCTTCAAATGTTTCTGAGCCGTCTTCAACCTGCTTTTAACACATTAAAGTCCCACAGTCAATGCAGCCTGACTCAATCCTAGATGTTCAGCACACAGAGACACAGAGGTGCCGTTTAAAGTTTAGTGATAACCTGAGTCACTGATCATTTGCAGTATTACAGAGTCTGGCAGTCTTTGCATGATGTCCACGTCACTGTGAGTTTCTAGCTGACTCTCAGGTGTGACAGGTGTGCCAGCAGGAAAGAGTAATAATAACCTGCATCCTGAGGTTTGTCATGCAGGATTAAAGCAGCCAGGCTTTGTTCACACAGCTAGGATTGTATTTTACACTGACCCTGGGTCAGTATAAGTATCATACAGTTTAAACGACGCACTGAAACTTGCACATATTTATTACAGATGCACTGAAGCTAATCGAGATATTTGCTGTCAGTCTGTGGCTGCGATTAAACACTTTACTGGAAACTTTATTAACTAGTAACTTCATCAGTCATGACAGAAGCTAATATTTCTGTGCTAACATCGTTTAAACAGTAACAGCTTTCCTCCAATATAAGCTAACGTTTACACCGTAACTTTAAGCTAGCACCATAAAGACGGTAAAACACGTAATAACATCTACAAATGCATCTTAAAGCTGTTATATTAGCACTCGGTGTATTACTAACATAACCACATTAACATTACTGACACTCGCAGACTTTTAATAGTCATTCTATAAATGCTGTCCGTTTAAATGGTCTTACCTGGTGGTCCATATGGTCCATAAGTGAAGCAGAGGGAGCCTGACCATGCGTCACACGTTTGACGAGTTGGGAGTGAGAACGTGTTGGGCTATAAGGAACACACTCACTTCCTGAGCCCTGGGCAATAAGAGACGTTTTGTGTTTTATGATTTATTGATATGTTTGATCCTTTCTGACCTGCGTTAATGAAGCAGTCATTAGAGCACCATGTCCGCTAGAATAGTTCTGTAGTTTGATGCTTGAGTCGTTGCAGACTTGTTGAAACTCCCTCACCCGTCAAAGCAGCGTCTTTGTTATTCGCGTCCAGCAGATGGCAGTGTTTCACTGTCTGACGGCTGTCTGAAGCTTCAGCTGGATTATCCGTTTAAATGAGATCGTTTTATAAAACTTACAACAACAGGCCTGAACCTGCTCAGCTCCAAAGAGCTGGCTAAACGATGGGGCATGTTCAGAATCTTCCTGAAGTTTAACAATTTCCCAAAAAGCTACACAAAGTGAATTTTCATATAAGACAAGAAGGAAAGAACAGGGTGTGACGTGGAAGGGGCCCTCTGGCAAACAAATTACTGCTTTTATTAAGTTACAAAACTCGCAGTCTTGTTCACGAGTGATCAGAGAAGGGAACAGGAGATGGACAGATGGATCGGTGCTGCGGCTGCAGACTCTTCACCAGTCCCTCTTTACCAGTCGATTTACGTCCTTACCCTCTGTCACAACGGGACTGAACGGACTCACGCGTAGGCTCTGAGTAGGGAACAGTAAAGGTTTTTTATTTACAGAAGCACCAGGTGATCTATTTACACAGTGGGGAAAAGACGGGTTCCGGGAATCCACACACGAACAGGAGGGGGGAAAGACACTTGCAGTCCACACACGCTCCAAAGTCCTCACTCCATCCACGCTCCACGCTCCTCTTCACACTCCACAAGAAACACAAAAGCTCGCTCCAATCCTCACACACTTGATCGCTCAGGTAACACAGGGGCAGGTCCAGGGAAATCTATTCACAGAGATGCAAAAGGTTACTGTAAGAAGATCGCTAGGGAAACACGAGAACGAACTGAGCTGGGGTTAACACTGACGAGAGTCGGCAACGGTCCAGCGACGAGAAATACAGGCCTGCCATCTTATAAGGGGACTGGAACACTGTTGGGTGATGAGCCACAGGTGTCACCAGGTGCGTGGGCCAAGGGCAGGAGCCCACAGATGAGCTCCGCCCAGGCAGTGAGAGAAGGAGGGAGGGAGAGAGCGGGGACAAAATCAAAACAAAAAAACACATGTAGCCACACTGAGGCGAGCGGGTAGACACAGGGACCCTGACACCCTCGCCTTTTTCACAAATGTCATGTATGAAAATCTATAATAACTCCAGTTATACGGATATCAATATCCTCATAAGTGAGGATATTGATAAACTGATTTGAACTTTTACTGATTTCTGTTTAGATATAAATTGATTCAAAGTGGTCAGATATGCAGATTCTGACCTTTCCTCTGGCAAATATATAAACTCACTGAAAACAGTTTGACTTTTCAGAGAGTTTCCTATCTATCTGTATTTTTACTTTAATAGTTAAGCACGATTAACATTTAGGAAACAAAAATAAACAAGTTAATAAATGAAATGAAATAATACTGATTTATATATTCACTCTGTTTACTTTTTCGATATAGAAATACAATGAAGACTTCCATGTTCCTGCTGGTGGCGCTCTCTGGCACTGTGCTCTGCATGACTAACGGACGTGTTCAGAAAACCAGCAGATCATCAACATGATCCCACAAGGGGGATGTGATGATCTGATAGCAAACAGAGATAATAATGGTAACTGTAAGCGCAAGAATACCTTTATCATTGGTGACTTTAATCAAGTTAGAACAATTTGTGATCCAAGCAATCGTATCAATGCAAATAGAAATCTTTATAAAAGCCCCACAGACGTGCACATTCTGTATTGTAAACTGCTGGGACAAACAACGATACCCATTGTACACACAGATACAGATGAAAAGGCGTATTGTAATTGCATGTGATAAAATCAATACTTTCCTTCAGCCTGTGCACTTTGAATGTTGCTCTTGAGTTGAGAGATGCTGTGAGCTTGCTGCCATCTTTAAACATCACTTCATGATGCTGGTTTAGATGCTTTATAAGACTTTGTTACGTTTCTTAAACAGTGATGAAAATAATAAAGAGGAAATATGAGAGAAGTGATTTTCAGTGAATGTTGAAAAAAATCCCACAATAACAAAAATGATGGCAACATTGCTACACTTTGCTTTCTTAGCTTGCATATTGTACATTTTCACAGTTGTTTCTGATTGGCTCCATCTTCTCTCGTTGTCACAGCTGTTGCTCAACTTTCAGCACTCATTCAATTAAAAAAACAACAAACAAAAAAACCAAGCTGCTGCTGGTAAGGTTGGCATTCTTGCAAGACTCAGTAACACAAAACAAATAAAAAAATGCACATCCCATGTTTATCCCATGTGATTCCAGGCTGAGTTTATGCATTTATGCTTATTTGTTTATAAAATATTATAAGCTGGTCTGAGGTCATTTGTTACTAAAGAAAAACAAACAAACACTGTGTCATTATTTAATCCACTAAAACTAAGACACAATGCAGAAGCAGTGTGTGAAAACTAAGTGCACCTTCACTGGTGTAGCATCTGCCTTAGAAACAATGAAGTCAAATGAAACTGTTGAATCATCTCTATGTGCTAAAGGCTCATTTTAATGCAGCATTAATCACGTTGCTTTAACAGTGCTGCATTTTAATAATGTTTATCACGTTCTTTGTAGATTTTAATTATCACCATCGTCGCTGTGAGAACATGTCTGGTTGGAGCAGGCGGCACTCAGGGATCATGTTGTGTGGAAGAAGAGTCATGTGATTGTTTTTTTTAACGATTTTTTTCTATGAGTGCACAGAGTGTGAAACAGAAAGATAGGATCGACAGAGAAAGCTGATCATGTCTGTTGTGACACCTGCAATCTCTGACTAGAGTTTTAGGTTCTGTCAGGCAGCTAACACAAAGAAAGCCTGGCTTCATTGTACAAATACAACTTACATATACAACACATGACATATTACACAGAGTCATTATTTATTCAACAAAAACTAAGCCAGATGCAGTTTTTGGATTTTATTTCAAAATGTTCTTATTCTGATTGTTTACTTAATATATTTAGACACATTTGGTTTATTTCTATAAAAATGATATTTTACACAAAACTTCAAACAGCTGCCTGCAAACATGGCTCTTTATTGTAAAGCCAGGTATGAACAACAACCTGCAGCTGCATGCTGTTGTGCTCATTGGTGTCACATTAGGTTCTGAACCACAAACAGAGAAGTTTCTTAGAACTGCTGGGCTAGTGATGTAGGTGTTGATGCAAATGATGGCTTAGGGTGGTGCTACGACAGTGTATGAAAACTGAAGCTCCCAGAGCCAAGTGTTATTTGTTCTTCCGTAACTGAGGTGAACTATAACCTGCTCAGGTAGAATTTAATAACAGCGTGTCTGAACTGCTCGTCTCCAGGCTTCACGTCTCATTCTGTAAGAACTTGTTGTTTGTTTATGAACTTTTTAGAAACAACAGACTTTTGTATACTTCCAAGAAAGAGGGAGAACTGACTCTTCTGCCACACTCACGTTCATCTTTATCTGTCATCAGTTCAGATAAAAGCATCACTGATTATTCTGAACACTGTTTTAAAGCTTCTGCGTCACTCTGATTTCTTCTTAAAGTTGGCAGACAGGATTGTGAAGAAGGACATAGTGGATCCCCCCTTTTAATGAGCATATTATCTGTGAACACTGAATACAAACAACCTAAATGCTCATTAAAGAAGCAGGTTGGCTCATAAAGTGCTCTGTACTTGTTTTATGCAAGTGCTGTTTCTGGAAACAACCACCATCTGTAATCAACACAGGACTTATTGAGCTGTCAGGTGTGCAGACAACATGGCACATTTTGGGAACACCTATAGTTGATGTCTTAATTATGAAAATAGCTACTATGTAGTTGATGCTTCCTGTTCTGCCAGAGCAGGTGCAGCCTTTGTGGAAGTGGGTTCCACTGGACCAGCGTCTGTGAACGATCCATTGTGGGTGATTTTTTTTTTGACCTTACATCTGTGTGTAAGGACCAACCACAACCATCTAAAATCTTTGCATGTTATTTTATCTTCTGTGTAAGAAGTACACAGCATACCCTGATGATCAGCTTCAAGGGTTCTCAGTGTAGGATGCATACAGTATGTCATGCTGAAATATAGAGCACTTACAATAGAACCCACTAGAAACCAATTATTTTAGCCTGGTTCCTTAAATCTATGGCATTTTCCCCATGCTGACTGATATGCTGCTCAGTGTCTTTTGCTGTCTGTCATGATCCTGGGCCATGTTGGCCCAGCATTCTTAGTTTTCATATGTTTTGTGTGTTGTTCTTTATTTATGCCATGGTTTCTGTTAAGATGTTCCTTATTTGATTACCTCCTGTGTGCCCCTCTGTTTATCTGTGAGCCCTCGTTTCCCCTCCTTGAGTTTTATTCCATGTTTTCCCAGCCCGTTATGTCCGTGCTCTCCCCGTGCTGTCTCTCCTCCTCTCTGAACCTCCGTGTACTTCCTGTTTTACTTTGACAGTCTCCCGTCAGTGTTGCGTTCACTCCTGCCGTGTCTTGTTATGATTATCAGCAGAGGTGGGACCAAGTCATTGATTTGCAAGTCTCAAGTAAGTCTCAAGTCTTTATCCTCAAGTCTCAAGTCAAGTCTCAAGTAATGTCAGGCAAGTCAGAGTCGAGTCTCAAGTCACTGGTGTAAAAGTCCGAGTCAAGTCACAAGTCTGAAACTTTGAATTTCAAGTCCTTTCGAGTCTTTAAAAAAAAAAACAACGAAAAAAAAATGTTGCAGTTATGCTAAATGTAAATATTAGACCATGTAATTTTAAAATCTGTGTTTTTCTCAACACATGACAAAATAGTGAACTTAGAAAATATACACAAATTGTGAAATTGCACCTCTATAAAATGCAGCTCAATTAAACCTAGCTCCAAGAATAATTTTCACCGACAGTTCTGAGATAAGCTGCATGTTATTCTTGGATGCGGTACACATTAAAAAAAAACTGTATCACCAACGTAGCCTGGACAACATTTGCTAGTTAGATGAAGTCAGCTATCTCATCGTAGCATATTTATATGCATATTTATAATTATACGCTTCTTGGAGTGAGCGCATACACTCATGAAAGTTTAGTAACTTCCAGTCACTGCAACAAGCCCAGGTACAGTTTACCGACGGATGGGTACAGGGACCATGAAATGCACCGTGTAGAACGAAAGACCATCGTACGTATCATAAGTTTACCAGTCTCACAAATTGTCGTCATAAATACACATTCCTTAACCGTTTATTAATAGGACCTTTGAGCTCAACGGTAATTAATTAGTAGTGGAAATAATTTCTGGTAGCATCACAGAAATGTAGCAGTGACAATAATACTGTATGCTGTAATCGTACTGGACAATTAGTGATACAAAAAACCTGTTTTATCCTGTGAATAAAAGTATATGTTTTTGTCAATGCACCATAATAACAGAAGCGAAACGCAATATTGTGTCAGGACAATTCACTATTTATGCACAATAAATAAAGGAGCATAGCGCGACAATTTCTGTTCAGCGCCAGACTTGCTTGTAACCTATATCACCAATTATGTTAAGAAAAATGATGTATTAACGACTAAAAAACACTGACCTTCGTGTAAATGCTTGGAGCAGACTAACCTGTGAGCTGGAGTGTTCTGGGATGTTATATTTGATCTTTGAATGGCTGCAATCCAGGCCATCCGTCGCGTCTTTGTTACTTCGGAAACATGGCTCGAACAATTTCTCTTCAACGACGTAATCCGATAACAACCGATCTCTTTACCCGTCGGCTTCCCGTGGCTGTCATGCGACCGGCTATTGCAGTTAATAATACAACAGCTTCTTGCCATTTTTGTGTTTCTTTTTATCGCTGTGTGACTGATTTTAATTGAAAGCCTGCGTGCGCTAGTACCGCTTGCCACGAGTTCCCAGAATCCTTTGCGGTTCTACCCGTGAATGACGTCACATTTTCAATCTCTATATAATATGCATGTTAGATTTTATATTTGGGGTAAAATATCAAGTCTTTTCAAGTAAACCGGTTCAAGTCCAATTCAAGTCCCAAGTCATTGGTGTAAAAGTCCAAGTCAAGTCACAAGTCTTAGAACATTTTTTCAAGTCAAGTCTAAAGTCATAAAATTAATGACTCGAGTCTGACTCGAGTCCAAGTCATGTGACTCGAGTCCACACCTCTGATTATCAGTGTCACCTGTGTTCCCCGTGTGCTCCCACTTCCCTCGTTAACCCTCTGTGTATTTATGTCTGCGTCTCCCTCAGTTCTGTGTCGCGTTCTCCCTCATTCATGGCCGTGTGTTTCTCTGTGTATTACGTTATAGTTTCCTCGTTTAGGTTGTATGGTTTTTCTCTCCAGCAATAAAGCTGTGTTTTGAGTTCATTCCTGCCTCCGTGAGCTTGCGTTTGGGTCCTCATCCTGCCTGCACACAGCCGCAACCATGACAGTCTGCTTTTAAATCAGATGTCACTGTGAACATAAACACAAGCCACAGCAGCCCAGCTGTCTTAGCTGAGTACAAGGATACATTTACTCTCTTTGTGTAAAATATTGTGATGATTTTACATTATATTAGGCAGGCAGCTGCCCAAATTAAACCATGACTATTAGCAGTTTGGTTATTTTGAACGCCTCGGCTGGAAAAAATTCAAAATGGTTTGTAAGGTTGGCCACAGCTTTGTATGTAAAGGGGAGTTAGAAGATTGCTTCATATTTTAAGATTGATTAAGATTAATTAATATTTTTAATTGTTTTATTTTACATCTCACCTTTTACACTGCATTGAGTTGCTGCCATGTGATTGGCTGAGTGTACATCGTTCTTTGTTTCAAAATGGACTTAATGCTTGGTTGAACAGTTGTGATGTTTATCTCCTTTAGATTTATTTTTTATTGTCATGATGAAAAATGGTTTGTTGGTTCATACCTATGAAGTTACAGTGTTTCTGAAAAGCCTAAAAAGATGCATTGTTACCATAGTAAACTTCAAAACAGACTTTATTATATGATATAGTTATAAAATTGGATAAAAACTGACTTCAGCATAATATAAAATAATGTGTTGTCACTATGCATGCATTGGTCAACTTTCAGATCTATGAAGTTCAGCTCCCCCAGCTGTGTCTCCCTTCTGTGGCCCATTCCCTCATTGCTACCCTGTGTATTTAAGCCCTGTGTTTTCCCACGCTTGGTGTCGCGTCGTACCCTCAGACCCTGCCTGTGTGTTCCTGCTTGGTTTCATGGTTTGGTTTCTGTTTTTGTTTCATGCCAGCAATAAAAGCTGTGGTTTTAGTTACATTTCGTCTCGGAGTCCTGCATTTGGATCCACATTTCCACCTGCCCGCACTCAGAGCCCTGACATCATTTTCCCGATACCTGATTTTTAGCACTATGTATGCATTGGTCAACTTTCAGATCTATGAAGTTCAGCTCAGTTATCTATGTTTTCATTTTTAGTTTCCATTTGCATTTAGATGCACGGCCGATTCTCTGATGTGTGATCTGTTTCTACCTGTGCTGATGCTAGCAGGACTAAAGCTGATCAAGCAGCAGTAAATATGTGAAGCAAGGCTGAAGGATACACTCATAAAATGAACAGAATCATAAGAATATAACAGCACGAGCACTGCAAATGCAACTAAAACATGTTGACATCAAATGGTATGTTATTTGAAATCTATATGAAATAATGACACATCTATATTTTCCAATTTATTTATTTTTTTTGTATTTATTTATTTTTTCCACAGTTGTGTAAATCAGTCTGTCTGTGGACTGGTACAGCTGAAAAGCCGACGCAGCCAGTTCCTCTTCTTCTTCTTGGGTTTTTTCTCTGGCACAGTCTTAGCTTCAGTTTCGAGTTCAGCTGGATTGGTAGTTATCGTTTTCTCTCTGTCTTCTGTTTGTTGTAGAGAGTCATGCAGAGACATCTCAGTTGATGTCAGGGAGTCTTCTTCTTCTTCCTTGTCCTGTTCTTTGGTGTCTTTTTCCACCAGAAGCTCAGATTTTCCATTTGCTGTGTTGGAATTTTGTTCATTTTGCTCCTGTGTGATTTTAATGTAGGACGCTTTGACTTCTTTCAACTCTTGATAAAGAGTCTCTACTTTCATGTCATGAAGCTCCTTGTTGGAGCAGAGCTGGGATTTAAGCTCACTGATTTCCATGTTCAGTGTCTCCTGGTCCTGCCTATGTTTGTCTTCCTGTTCCTTGAGTTGGTGTTGAGCTTCTAGGAGCTGTTGTTGGAGTGTTCCTATTTGCTCTTGTTGAGTCTTGTATTGGACTTCAAATTGAGCCTCCTTCAGACCTACACAGTCCGTGTGTGAAGCCTCTGTGGTTTGTGTAGAAGAATCCACACACTGCTCTGTGGTAGGGTCGCTGACGTCTTCGTGCAGGACACGGATCATGTCATCCAGCATGACAACTGCTTGGTTGTCCTTTGCTTGAACCTCTGTTTTGCTCTTATCAGGCTTATTATTATCATTAGCCTCCTCCAGTTGCTCTATGAGCTCTTTAATTGTTTCTTCATGCTGTTTTTTGTCGGCGATCATCTGTGCATGAAGTTTGGTCACCTTAGACTGGTAATAAGAAGCCCTCTTATTAGCAGCTACCAGTTTCCAGTAAAGCTCGTTCTGGTGGTTTTGGGAAGCTTGTAGTTGATGCCTGAGAGCAGCAATCTCACAACATGAATCATACTGGACTCTGCCATGATGGAGTATAAATCTGGGATTTGGCTGATGTTGCCACGTCCCTCCATTTGGCCCAGGGTTTTGTCCACTGGCGTTATTCATGTTTGCCTCTGTCTCCATATTCACGTCGTCCTTTGGTTCTGACATAGGGAGGGATTCAGGGTTTTCCCTTTCAGAGGTTCCTTCAGGGTTTCCTGACACTTCTTCATTTCTCAGGTTGCTTCCATCAGCCACGTTGTTTTGGGCTTCTAGAAGAGCCCGAGCATACGCCCGAGTAATCGGTCGTCTGGGTTCTTCAGCCACTCTTTTCTGTTTTTGCCCCCTTTTTTTCTTGCCTTTCACGACCACTTCTGTTTGAACTTGTGCCAGAGGACGTGTTTCAGGATTTGGTGTTTGGGGTTTTTTGAGGTCATTTTCCGATCTTTGCAAAACTGTTATATTTGGGCTCACGACCACTTCCATCTGTGCTTCTGCCATTTTATATGCGTCTGCTTCAGCGTCTGCTTCTGCGTCTCTGTGTCTTCCTTATCTTGGTTTTAACAAACAGGTTGTTTTGTAGTTCTGCCACCAAAGAGTTGCTACAGTTGACTGAATTTCTCCTTCCAATGACAGAATGTGATGACATCACAAGCTTTGTGCCTTTGATGACATCACAGGCTTTGTGCATTTGATTCTGTGATTGGATAGTTTGAAAATAAAATGTCCACAAATGTACTTTAAAAAAAGTCATTTTATTTTGTAGTATATGTTGAATTAACACTATAAAAGCTACTCGACCAGAATTGCAGTTAAAAATAAAACAAAAGCAAAACACAAGTTTTTATAAATGGTTGTTACAAACAAACCAAAGGAGAAGACGACTGTTTAGTGGAAAAATATTAGACATGCTCTCTCATAATAACTGTGTAATAATGTAAACTAAGACATGTCGAAAACATTGATATTTAGTTAAAGGTATTTATTCAAACGATCCAATGACCAGCATGTTTTAGTGAATGTCTGTAGGCACTGGGAGCTTGGTGGTTGCCTAGGCGACAATATGTCATCTATGTTTTGTTTTTAATTCAGTTTCACTGGTGAAACTAAGAAACAACAGGCTGTAGAGGGACACGTTAACAGAGCTTTACTAACTCTTACTGTCATATCCAGTGTGGACAAATCTGTATAGATTCATATTAATATATTAATCATTCATTTGAATAACCAAGGATGCAAAATAAAAATCACAGGAGAGTTTATGAGACGAGGTCAAGTTCAGAGACACACGTTTAGCAGAGGTGAAGCCTCGAGGACAGCTGGCAGCTACACCCATGTATGACAGCACCCACCTGTCACAAAGAGCAGCCTTTCCATGCCTGACTCTGCATAATTGTCAGCATCCAAGCATTTTAAATGAGTCATCATCCTCAGAAATCATCCTTTGCACAGTTGTTATGAAGAGAAAAATAAACTTTAGAGCTGAAAATCAGATATGAACCGTGATCTGGGAGGGGAAGGGCACCTGCTGCCAGACAATGTTCACCTTGGAAAAAGTCAAAAGTGGTTTATAAATTCTGCCACAGGTCTGTTTGTCAGAGGGAGTTAGGCCATTGCTTCATAATTAAAGACTGATTAAGATGATTCATATTTTCTTAAAGGTTCTTTTTAGACCTCACCTTTTACACCTGCATTGAGTTGCTGCCATGTGATTGGCTGATCAGATATTTGCATTAATGAGTATTTGAACAGATCTACCTAATGAAGTTTTATATTTATGATGAAAATGCTTTGATGGTTCATACCTATGAAGTTACAGTATATCTGAAGAGCCTTAAAATATTTTTTTTTGCCATAGTAAACTTCAAAACAGACTTTATTATATGATATAGTTTTAAAAAAGGATAACAACTGACATCAGCATAATATAAAATAATGTGTTTTCCCGATACCTGATTTTTAGCACTATGTATGCATTGGTCAACTTTCAGATCTATGAAGTTCAGCTCAGTTATCTATGTTTTCATTTTTAGTTTCCATTTGCATTTAGATGCACGGCCGATTCTCTGATGTGTGATCTGTTTCTACCTGTGCTGATGCTAGCAGGACTAAAGCTGATCAAGCAGCAGTAAATATGTGAAGCAAGGCTGAAGGATACACTCATAAAATGAACAGAATCATAAGAATATAACAGCACGAGCACTGCAAATGCAACTAAAACATGTTGACATCAAATGGTATGTTATTTGAAATCTATATGAAATAATGAAACATCTATGTTTTCCAATTTTTTTTATTTATTAATTTAATTTTTTCCACAGTTGTGTAAATCAGTCTGTCTGTGGACTGCCAGCCAACACATCCACAACACCAACAACTCAGACAGCACAAAGCCTTTTAAGTTGGCGAGGCGTGATAGCAAATGCAGCGCAGGTACATCCATCTGACCTGCAGCAGCATCGCAGACCACGCCCCCCTCCACACCACTCTTTCCTCATAGTTGCTCGCCATCGTTGCGCTCAGAGGGTAGAAGGTCCCGATTGAAGTGCACAGGTAACTTCCCTTCACATTTCACGACAATGATCCTGTTGGTGAGAAGCCTGCCTTCATACTGGCAGCTGGGTTTCCTGGCTCCCTGATGCTTTAGCTTACATTTAATTATGCGAAACGTTGCGGTACTATACGTCATGCCGCTATTTTCATCGTACCTCCCATCACCTCTACAAATGGATTTGACCTTTGCTGGAATGCTGAGGATGAATGTGTTGGTTTCCTTACAACTGTTGTCAAGTTTGTAGATATTCCTATTTGATATTTCTGTGTTACACAGCTTTTCAGTCATCTTAGCATCTACATGCTGTCTTCTAAACTTTTCATAAGGTGTTTCTTCAGGTCGGTGCTCGCTTGGTTGAAAATTGTTCACTTTGGAAAATCCGGAAGCAAAGAGCAGCACGAGCATCATGCAGACAAACAGTGTCTTCATCGTCTCCTGGAGAAGAAAACACATGGATGTTTTTCCACATTAAGAATTTGGCAGATACATCCTTTTGGATCCTGAAGCTCAGCAAGTCGTCTTTGTGAGCTGCAAACACACACGACAAGAGGACTGATAGACCTTTTTCTTTAAATGAAAGAAGTCGTTTTATTTATAGTTTTCTTTTTTATTTATTTCTAATCATATATATTACTTTGTTCTCTGTTTATTTTTTATTTTTCAACTGTTAGGACGATTTCTAAATATCCTGAACAAGCCTGATCTGGACGGCTCCTGGAAGCAGATTCAGGCGTGATGATGTCATTTTCAACTGGAAAAAGAAGCTTTGAAAAGCTGAAGTAGTTTAAATGTTTAGATATTTAACCTTGTTGTATTACTTTATATTTTATATTCATCGTATTAAGACATCAAGATATTTGTTTTTGCCTTAAAATTTTGTGTTTTCATTTATACTTTTTGTTATTATTTTTTTAAATTTTGTCATTTTGCCTTTTTTACTTGATGTGATTTGGATAAATATATATTTATATCTACAGATATATTGAGAGAGTTTTCCTCTGGGTTTCACAAGCCCATTTTATAGATAAAAGTCCAGGTCATAATAGATCCGGTTCATTAAGAACAAAGTTTAAATCCGATTTAATATAAAAGCCTTTCTGCACTCAGTTATTCTTTCCTGTCACATGTTTCAGTGTGCTCTGTAGTAACAGTGACACACTGCAAAATAAAAATAATAAGACACTCACCTTTTTTTCCTTTACTAATGATGATGATTAACCTGCAGTGGTTCAGGTATAAGTTGGTTGTCTGGAACAGCAGGTGGAAAGGGTCTCCAGTTTCAAGTTTCTGGGTGTGCACATAGACACAGACCTCCAATGGAGCTCTAACACCTCTGCGGTCTTAAAGAAGGCCCAACAGCGTCTCCACTTTCTGAGAATCCTCAGAAAAATGGACCTGAAGAAGGAGCTGCTGACCGTCTTCTACCGCTGCTCCATTGAAAGTGTGCTGACATATTGCATCGGTGTGTGGTTCTCCAGCTGCACCACAGCACACAGAAAGGCACTCCAGAGGGTCATCAACATGGCCCAAAAAATCATTGGACATCCTCTTCCCTCCCTGAAGGACCTGTACAGCACTCGCTGTCTCAAGAGGGCACGCAGCATCCTACGGGACTGCACACACCCAGGACACCGGGTGTTTAAGCTGCTGCCGTCTGGCAGGAGGTTCAGGCTGCTGAGGTCCCGAACAAATAGACTCAAGGACAGCTTTTACAACAGGGCAATAGCCCTGATCAATGTAAATAGCTGACCTGACTGGATACCTCCCTGGACTTTTTAGGGGGAGGTAACAATGTTTAAAACGATAACAATAATATTTATATTTATAACAAGGTGCAATAATAATTAATGTGCAATAATAACAGTGTGCAATACACATACACTTATTCTTCTTTTTTATACTAAGTTAATATACTGTGTTGTGTTGTTTGTTACGTTGTGATGTGTCATATCGTGTCGTGTTGTGTTATATGTAGTGCCGACGTAGGACAGTTTTTCCAATTTCATTGTACTACTGTACTATGTATGACTGTGCAATGACAATAAAGAGTTATCTTATCTTATCTTATCTTATCTTATGAAGATGTGGTGAAGGGTCTGTGGTTAATGTATATAGTGGGTTCATTACATAACTGGATAGGCAACATCTGACAGTCAGTTTAAATAAGATCTTGTTGTATTTGAACACAAATCAGCAAAAACAGGTCTCTCACCGTGCAAATATACAGCTTACGTAAGTTTAGTGTGCTCACCGAATGCAGTGTTTAGTGTAGCAGCAGAATTATGACAGTTTATGGAGATGTTCAACGTGAGCCTGCTGCCCAGCTTTAAAAGGAAAATCATTTTAAATGATACATAATAAGTTCTTACCAAAAGAGGAATGCAGACGGAGATGAGCAGAGATCTCTTCTGCAGTTCAGATGCTGCTGTGAGTTCTAGTTCACTTCTGTCACAGAGGAACAAAGTGTGTTTGGATCTGGACACTTTGATTTTTATACTTCTGATCAGCACCACCTCAAATAATCCTTTGCATCCACACCTACATCACTGGCCCACCACTTCTAGGAAACTTTAACACTTCCCTGCTTGTGACTCAGAAAGATAATGCAAATATGATGACCACTGACCACAAGAACCTGCATGTAGATGCAGCCTGTTTTTCCACATCTGGCTTTAGAAAAAAAATTAATGCACAAACAAATAGATTTAAAATAAAAAGATGTGTTGGTATATTTTGACCTTTCAAATAAACTATTAACACTTCTTTTTCCCCTTTTTAAGTATAATTTTTGGCAAATAAAGTGAGTGTTTTGACCATTTGCAGTTAAAATGTTGAACAATCTTTTTATTTTTGTTTTACTACCAGTTGGTTGTAATAATTTCATATGAGGGTTTAAATGGATGTATAACAAAACAAAGGATAAAAGTATATATAAAAGTATATTTAATGAAGCTGATCGAACAACAGTGCAATATGGCATGATGACAGTGTTTACAATTTTGGCAGGAGAACAAAAGATAAATATTATAAAATACAAGACATGAAAATCTCAGAGGTCAGGGGTCGGGGGCCCAGGAAGTCTGACCCGCAGATTCCAGGTCTGACTTCGAGTACATAAAATATCATCTTTCTTGTGGGGAAGGAGCCTGAGTTAGAGCAGGAAGTTACACCATATTGATATTGTTGGGGTAGCCTCAATGCCAGTGTTGGACTCTCCAGTTTCCTTGAAGGAGGTTTGACTTTGTGCCATCGTTGGCTGGACTCTGTGCTCATTGATATCCCAGTATCAGTGAGTTAAGACACCATGCATTTATTTTCTGTGTGGCACACAACAAGAAAACAAGCCAAGAGAGAACACATCAGCCTCCAATGACAGTTTATTAAAAGGTTTATTGGAGGTTATTTGTTGTGTTATTGAACCTGTGTGCTAATGAAAGAGTGTCCTTAATAAACGTACTCCATAAGGAAGTGTGTTCACAAGTGCACAGAACACATTAGGGCACAGGTCAATGATCGGTTTTACAATTGTATTGTCAGATCGATGGACACTTTCGGATACTTGGATATTCAGGTGATTAGAGGAGCAGAGATGATCAGCTGATCAGGATTTGGTGGTGTGTTGGATCAGGTGGTGGAGAGATACAGGACAGGCCTGACATACACAAACGTATAGTGAAGGTGCAGAGGCTCAGATCTGTGACATCGTCCCAGCTCAGTGTCCATATTTAGATGTAACAGTGCTATAGACTTTACCTGACAACTTGTATGAGTAATGTTTTCATCTCAGGCATGTCAATTTCATTTGTGAATATATTTTTAATACTTGTACAACAGATTTTTTTGAGTGTTAAATAGAAATTATATGCTGAAACTGAAGTGATGGGTCGCACTCTTTAGTTCACCCCTGCTCTCGAAACAATGTAGGTGGTCCAGTTAACATATTTACATTTTTTCATTTGCTGTTTCACTTGCAAAATATTTCCAGTGTGACATTTGATCAGGTCTTGTAAACCTTGTCGTTAACCAAGCAGTCACTCCCAGGCTGCTGTGCTGATCACCGGATCTTAACTTCATTGTCACAGTGCACTCAGGACAAAACAGCCATGCAGAGATATGAGTCACAGTGACATTAAAACTGATGAAGACCGTCGTCGTTAGAACCAGCAAACTGAATGAACTAAAAAAGATCATCTAAATTCAACTGGTCTAAAATATCAGGATCTCAGTGTTAAGTCCATATTTTTGAAGTAGAAGCTTTTACTGGTTTTACTTAAGAAAAAGAAATAATAAGGAATTGTTTTGGAATTTGTCCAGGTTAACAGATGAAATCATGTTCAGTGCTTTGTCCTGTCAGTAAACACAGATTCTTTATTTGCACTGAATGGGACAGCATATAATTTCACTGCTTTTGGCGTAATGACAATAAAAGATAGTTTCAAAGTCTGACCTGCAAAGCCCGTTGTTGTGTATTTTGGGTTGTAACAGGATCCGTAGTGGGCTTGCCCCGATGCATTATGGGAAATGATGCTTTTCGGCTGTTGCTCGGGCTAGCTCCATGTTAAGTTGCTCCGTTATAATAAATACCGCAAGTTACGTCGTGGTCCGAGTATCATTGTTATACTAGTAACCCGGAGTGAAGATATAACAAAAGTGGCGACGAGGACGTCTGGACCGACGCTGCAGTCCGCTTTGGAGTTTTACATTTTTTTTTCCTGCTGATGCCTCGCGCTAACCTGGTGCTAGACGGCGCCGGAGGTAGGACGACGCTACCGGTGTGCGAAGGTGGATGCCGTTTTTTTTTTCTCCTCAGCGAAACGGGGAGGAATGTACAGCGGACAGGACGACGAGGGCAGACTCCGTAAGTGACGTTAACCAAAACATAAACGGATAAAAGAGACGTTACGAAAAGGAACAGTTGTGAGGGGAAGAGTGCCATTCAACCAGGAGCCGAGTAATGGCTGGAGTTACTGGCCCTATCGGTCCCTTCGACGAAAGCACGGAGCAATGGAGCTCATATACGGAGCGTTTTGGATATTTCGTTGCGGCTAACGACATACAGGATGCTAAACTGGTGCCCATTTTTTTGAGTGTGATAGGCCCAAAGACTTTTACCCTGCTAAGGAGCCTGCTACAGCCAGCAAAGCCAGGCAGTAAAAGTTTCACAGAGATCGTGGACACACTGACCAAACACTTCTCGCCCAAGCCCCTCGTGATCGCTGAACGGTTCAAGTTTCACAAGCGAAACCAAGAAGAGGGTGAGTCTGTCACAATGTTCGTTGCATCGTTACGCAAATTAGCTGAACACTGTGAGTTTAAAGATGTTTTAAATGACACATTAAGAGACAGACTCGTGTGTGGTTTAAGAAATGAAGCTGCACAGAAGAAATTGCTCACGGAAAGTGATTTGACTCTTGAGAAGGCAATTAATATCAGTGTGACCATGGAAATGGCATCAAAAGAAGCCCATGCGCTACATGCTACAGACAGAGTACACAAACTAGACAATGGTAAAGCAAATGCACAGGGACCATGCTTCCGCTGTGGCAAGTTAGGACACCTTGCTAGTGATTGCTGGTGCAAAGAAATGGATTGCAACAACTGTGGAAAAAAAGGTCATGTAGCACGGGCATGCAGGAACAAAAGGTGCAAGGATAAGGGCTCAAAGCCTGGGAATAAAAGAGGCACTGCAAGATTCAAAAAAGAAAGACATGTTCACACAGTTAAGCTTCATGAGGATAGAGCAAATGACTCCTCAGATGAAGAAGTGTTGTCTGCAATAAATACTGTGCGAATACTGAAGGTGGACGAAACCTCAGACGGCTTTTGGGTCACGCCCAAACTGGAGGGACATGTTGTAAAAATGCAGATTGACACTGGGTCAAAAGCATCACTAGTGTCATATAATGTCTATAGGACATGTCTGAAGCACCTTCCACTCAAACCCTCCGACACAGTATTTAAAGGATATACTGGACATCGAGTGCCTATGAAAGGAATGGCAGAGGTGACTGTTCAATACAATGGCCAAACTGCTAAGCTGCCTGTGTATGTTACGCAGAAGAACTGCCCTGCTATAATGGGACGTGTGTGGCTCAAAACAATCAGACTCAACTGGCAAGAGGTGAGAAAGCTGTCGCATGGTTCCTCTCAGCTACAGGCCATACTGGGAAAACACCAGGAGGTTTTTCGTGAGGAGCTGGGCAGCATGAAAAAAATTACAGTGAAGCTGCATCTCAAGCCTGACTCCAAGCCAGTCTTTATGAAGGCTAGACCTGTGCCGTACGCCATTCGGCCCAAGGTGGAGTCTAATTTAGACGCATTGGTCAAGAATGGTGTTCTGGAGCCGGTTACGACCAGCGAGTGGGCCACGCCCATCGTTCCAGTTCCCAAAAAGGATGGCGGAATCCGGATCTGCGGAGACTTCAAGGTATCCGTGAATCCTGTATTAACAGCAGAGCAGTATCCCCTTCCACTGATTGATGACTTATTTGCTGGTCTGAGTGGAGGACAAAAGTTCAGCAAAATAGATCTCAACCAAGCTTACCTGCAAATGCACGTTGAAGAGCAGTCACGTGACATGTTGACTATTAACACACATAAGGGACTTTTCAGATTTTGCAGGTTGCCTTTTGGCATCACATCAGCTCCAGCATTGTTTCAACGAGCGATTGATCAAATCCTGAGTGGATTACCTGGTGTGCAATGCTATCTGGATGATATCCTGTGTACAGGAGCAGATGATGAAGAGCATCTGCGCAACTTGGATGCGACCCTTCAGAGGCTGAAGGAATACGGATTGAGAGTCCGTAAGGAGAAATGTGACTTTTTCCAGTCATCTGTGGAATATCTAGGGCACGTGATTGATGCAAATGGACTTCACACTGCACCTTCGAAGATCACAGCAATCGTGGATGCACCCCCACCACGAAATGTCAGTCAGTTAAAGTCTTTCTTAGGGCTGTTGAACTACTACGGACGGTTCATACCCAACTTGGCATCACTCCTGAAACCACTGCACAACCTGCTACGCAAGGAAGAAGCATGGGAGTGGACAGCAAGCTGCCAAGACGCCTTTCAAAAGGCAAAGGATTCACTGACTGCATCTGAGGTGCTAACCCACTTCAATCCCAAGTTCCCAATTCAGCTTGCTTGTGATGCTTCTCCCTATGGGGTGGGGGCAGTGATTTCCCACATTCTCCCAAATGGCGAAGAAAGGCCAATTGCATTCGCATCAAGGACATTAAACACAGCAGAGTCCAACTATGCTCAGCTGGAACGAGAGGCGCTGAGCATTGTATTCGGTGTTCGGAAATTCCACCAGTACCTGTACGGTAGGAAGTTTACACTGTTTACTGACCATAGGCCTCTCACAACCATCCAGGGATTCCATCTCTTGCTGCTTCACGTCTCCAGAGGTGGGCGTTGATATTGTCAGGACATTCTTATGACATCAAGTATCGCAAATCGGAGTCTCATTGCAATGCAGATGGGTTGTCCAGGTTACCCCTTCCTGTTAAAAAACCCGTCTCTGACACAGTTGAGATCCTCTACTTCAGGGAGGTAGAGACAGCACCTGTTTCGGCTGTGCAGGTGAAAAAGGCGTCCAGAAATGACCCTGTGTTGGCAGCAGTGCTGGACTGGATCATTAAGGGTCTGCCTGCAAGTAAGGGTGTAGACCTGAAGGCTTTCCTGGGAAAGCGGGCGGAGCTTTCTGTTCAGGCGGGATGTTTGCTGTGGGGGAGGAGAGTCATCATTCCCATGTCACTGCGACCAAAACTGTTGAAGCAACTGCATGCAGGACATAGTGGAATAGTGAGAATGAAGGAAATAGCGAGAAGCTATTTTTGGTGGCCAAATATGGACAAACAGATCGAGGAGATTGCTAAGAACTGCTCTTCGTGTCAGATGGTCCGGAACAACCCACCACTTGCTCCTCTTCATCCCTGGGAGTTCCCACAGGAGCCATGGCATCGGGTACACATTGACTTTGCAGGTCCATACGAGGACAAAATGTTTCTTGTAGCTGTTGATGCACACAGTAAATGGCCTGAAGTGACCATCATGAAATCAGCCACCACTGAAAAGACCATAGAAGCTCTAGGAGAAATGTGCAGTAGGTTTGGATCTCCTACTCAGATAGTCTCTGACAATGGACCTCAACTGGTTTCACAGGAAATGGAGGCTTTCCTACAGGCTAATGGAGTGCAGCACATTACGTCAGCTCCATACCATCCTGCAACGAATGGTCTTGCAGAAAGGTTTGTTCAGACAATGAAACATGCACTGAAAACATCACAAGGCCAAGGAACACTGCATCAGAGACTGCACAAGTTTCTGCTTAACTACCGGAATAGTCCACATGCGACCACAAGGACATCTCCTGCCAACGCAATGTTCAAAAGAGATCTGCGCACTACCTTTGATCTTTTGAAACCCTCAACTGTGAAGGACACTGTACAAAAACAACAAGAGAAACAAATCATGTACAGGGGTCAAAAGGTCAAGGGCAGAGTCTTCAGCACCGGCGAGTCAGTGCAGGCCAGGAACTACCGAGGAGTACACAAGTGGGTTCCTGCAACTGTCATTGCTCAAACTGGTCCAGTTTCATATACAGTTCAGGTGGCCGATGGAGTCTGGAGAAGACATGTGGATCAGCTACTCCGGTCCGCACCAGTGTCTGCAGAAGGGTCTTGCGGAGATCTTGAAAATGCACTCATCGACTCGTCAGCCCCTTCACACACACAAGTAGAGAACTCCACCACATCAGGAACAGTGGTTCCACCTGTAAAGGAGACTGTAAGAGAGACTGAGACATCTTCGGTGTCAGGAACAAAGGCTCCACAAGAGAGCACACAGACTGACGTTACCACAGACCGCCGATACCCCAATAGAGAGCGGCGGCCTCCTGTTCGTCTGAGTTATTAGATGGCACCTGACCCAAATGAACGGGGCAGAATAATCCCCATGGGTCATGGGGGAGGTTGAGGTAGTCCACCCTCACTCCCCAAGATAGCAATTAAAAGAGTTGGTGTTGTAACCTTACAGTTAATAAGAGGTGAAATGTTTGTGAGGCTATTACTGTCATGTGCCAGTGAAGACTGAAGTTTGTGAGTAGATCACCTGTTTATTTCATAGTACATCCTTTGTAAGAGGGGAGGAGATGTTGTGTATTTTGGGTTGTAACAGGATCCGTAGTGGGCTTGCCCCGATGCATTATGGGAAATGATGCTTTTCGGCTGTTGCTCGGGCTAGCTCCATGTTAAGTTGCTCCGTTATAATAAATACCGCAAGTTACGTCGTGGTCCGAGTATCATTGTTATACTAGTAACCCGGAGTGAAGATATAACACCCGTCCACCCAGTGTCCTCCTCAGTCATGCTGGTTGCATGATTGCTGTAGAAGTGCTAAACTACTGTGACCTGATTAATTGAACTGAGCTCACACTGCAATAACTAATCAGTGAGGTGGTAGTTTAAGTACTTCATTACCAAAATGTATAAATGAAGTACATCAGAAGATGTTGGGGAAGAAGGACTTCACCAGGTGGGCCTGGACCCCCGAGGCCTGTCCCTGTGCCGACCTCGTCTGAGTCTAATAGATTTATAAGATAGAGCTCATCAAAAGACTAAGATATGAATATAAACATGATATTTGTCAGTTTAATTTAATGTTAAGTTGAACTGGAGTTAACCACAATCCTTTACTCTTCCAACTCCTCTACTTTGTCTAACAGTTAGCTTAGCTTAGCCTAGCCAAGTTTTCTTTGCAAAATTGCTAATTGCATGGTTTCAAATTGCAGTTTTGATTTTAAGTGGACTAATATTGTTCAGACCTGCTCTGGGGCCTGTCTGAAGTATTAAATTGACATATATTTGTCTCAACACCTACGCAGGAGAACTTTTTTGTAAGTGTGAAATGGAAAATAGAAGAAGAAGTAGAGATGTGGGTGTTCCTATTTACATGTTTTTATTTTCTGTTTCTTTAGCCAAACATGTTATTTGATCAGAGCACCTGCCTGTACACCTGCTGTTAACCAAGCAGTTATTTTCAAGCTGCTACACTGATCACAAAGTCAGGACATATGAATGACAGGAAGTGTCCAGTGTCACGTACCGATATTAATGACAACAATGATGGGTCAAAGCAACATATGAACATTTATTACGATATCCTGATAAATGTAATGCAGCGGGATAACTTCTACAGTTATTATGTTAGTGATGATGCCTCTTTGCTTTTCATTTATTCACAGCTTTGTGGCGTACGATGGAGTGTCAGGGCCACATTAAGATGATAACCTGCCACGGCTGCAGTACCCTCTACAACACGGCTTGTGTCGATGATTTAGTGAAGCAAACTGATCAGCTGTCTCATTGTGTCTTTTGTGTGTTTGGTTTTGTGTTTTCAATGAACTGAAAGCCCTCTTTAATGCACGAGGGTATGACCATCCACATTCTCTCATCTGTCCAGTGTCAGCCATTCATTTTGTGCAAATGGTCAAGTCTTCCAAGTGTGCGTGCTTTTCCTTCAGCGTCTGTGTTACTCGCGTCCAGCAGATGGCAGTGTTTCACTGTCTGACGGCTGTCTGAAGCTTCAGCTGGATTATCCGTTTGCTATGTTTGCCATGTTACAGTGGGGAGGAAAAACTCATTTTTAACAGGAATATCTAGACATGAGTGATTACTGCAGTGGGGCACTATCTGTGCTATCTATAAGAAATGTTAGTGTGGCAGGATGAATGTTATCCCTCGGTCCAACCCACTTTTAGCCTGGCCCATTAGGGGGCGCTGGTATAAATAGTGGCCATTTGAGTGTCTCTGCATTGCTTGCCTGTGATCTCCTTTTTGGTCACCTGACTTCCTCGGTGTGGTAGAGATCGTTTGTGGGTTACTCCTCTAAAGTCTCCATCGCGGCTGGTCGTAGCTATAGAAGCCTCCTCTGAGCTATTCTGCTTACATTCTATGACCCGGCTTACTTGGTACGTAATCAACTTTTGTTACGCTCTCTGCCTTCTATTGTTCGTTTATAGTAATTATTTATTATGTTTCGCAGGAAGTGTGGACCTTAGTTTTGCGCCAAGCTACGCGAACTGAAGTGCTGCTGTTTTGCCTTGCTGTGCTTTTACCGTCTGTTCCCGTTGTGAGAATTCTTTCCCTGCTGCTGTCAGCTTTCACAGTGGACGTCGGCGTGGACAACGGCTATATGCATGCCGGTTATCGGAGTCAGCTGGCGTGCATATTGATTGACTGTTAACTTATCGTCGTGTGGACGGCAAGTTGGAGCAGTACGGTGATTCCGTTTGCTCCAGATTTTAGAGTTTTATCCAGATTGTATGTTGTTTTATTGCTTTTGATTTGTAGTTTGGATTTTTGTTACACCACTGGTGGGAGGCCCTTTTTCTAGCTGTAGATCACCAGTGTGGTCTTGCAGTTGGGTTATCCCCCGGTGCTACACATTAGTTTGTTGTAATATATTAAAATTTTCTTTGTTTCTTTTATTCAGATGCGGAGTGCCGACGTGGAGGAGACTAGGGTGCCTTGGTGGTGGGATCCCTTGAGTGTACACACCTGCCTTGTTTAGTTTATTAGTGTGAGTGTGTGATAGTGTGCTGCACTTGTGTTTTGGGTGTGTTTTCTTTCTTTAGTTTGTGTGTGGCATCCCTGCCCCTCCACTGGTAAGCCTCAGCTCTGAATACCTTTTTAAGCATATTTGTATTTGAATATTTATGATTATGTTTTTATTCGGTGTTTTAAATAATTACTAATAAATTGTGAATTTGTTGATCATTGAACCTCGTCTCTGGACTGAGTATAGCGAACCTAAGTGCCTTTCTGGTGATTTAGTGTTACTTTCAGTATTCTCTGGGTGAAATTCCCAGGGTGGCGTTGTCTTTTTAAAACTGCAAAGAGTATTTACTTTATATCCCAACCTCGTCTCGCCACATTAGCAACAATAAAACTCTGAGGATCAGGGCTCCATTTCACTCCAGTGTTCAGTGGCATTTTAAAAGAGTGAATACCGACGCTGAATGTCTTTGTAAAGCAAAAGCACTTTGTTAGCCTTTACAGAGCAAAGCTATGGATCAATGTGCAGTGAAGAAAAATCGAGGTGGCCAGTCTGTCCTTTCCTAACCAATCACAGAGCTCCTTACATTGCACCATGTGGCTAATTTGCGTTTTACTGATATTGCTGGGCTGCTGTCAATCATTTTGTCTTTATATTACAACAGAGCATTGACCTTTAACCTGTTTAATTCATACTGAGTATTTAAAAAAAATGTATTGTCATAATAAATTCTGCCTCACTGAAACACCATTTTGCATTAGTCTCTATCACCTGACTTGTCACTGATGATATCACTGCATGAGCAGGCGAGCGGTAGCGGCGGGGGGGTGTAGGTGAAGCTCGTGAAGAACAAAATTCTGTACGAGCGGACGCAGTGAGTCCAATAACCAGGGGTAACTGGAAATAAGGTGTTGTAGGCTGGCATCCACAGTGTAAAGAGACACTTCTCCCTCATGCTCTAACAGCTGGTAAATCAATTTAGAAGCAGAGTCGATAACGGCCTCCTGAAGCTCCCTAGGTGGGGTGACTGCCGCTGGATCCATATCTGGCTGGTCCGTACTGTCACGGCGGGTGAGGAGAGCCGTGTGAAAATAATAAATGAGGATCCAATCGCAGGCAGTAGTGGAGAAGTGAAGGTGGTTTATTGAACACAAAAATAAATATGGACAAACAGCAAATGGAGCACGAAGTAAACTAGACTGGAAACAACTAAACTACAGAGCACAAACCTGGACAAGAACGAGCAGAGGATATGGACAGCAGGGTGGACACACAGACGGACCAGCAACTACAATGACAGAGGACACGACTTAAATACACAGAGAAACACAGGGGAATTACACACAGGTGGTGGACACAGCTGGGAATAATCACCAAGACGAGACAGAGGTCAAACTGAACACACTCACATGAGACGCAGACCTTCACAATAAAACAGGAACAAGAAACCATCACACTAAGACGCAGACTCGACATAGAGAGAGAGACAGAAAATGACACATGGAACTAAACTAAACCTGCAAAAACATGACAACTCAAAATACTGGGTCAAACTGACCCAGAACCGTGACAGACTTTCTATAATGTTTTGCTTGAGCATGTCCTGCTTTTCTGTAATGTTATTTCTACAGCCTCTTATTTCTAACCTCTTGTGTACCTCTTTTCAACCACTGGGAGGCGCTACAGCTTCATTCCTTTCACACTAAGGCAGCGGTAGGGAACTCCAGGCCTCGAGGGCCGGTATCCCTGCAGGTTTTAGACGTTCCCTACCCCTGCACTAAGGCCTTTGAAATCTTCATTAACACTGAGCTTGAAATTTCTATCAGTCGAATGCAAAGGAGTCCTGTGGTTGTAGGACAGAGGTAGGGAACGTTAATCTGCCATCATTTAGATTATATGACAACAACCTTCAAATCTGAAGTCTCAGAAATCTGCTT
Organism: Rhamphochromis longiceps; assembly: GCF_057381845.1. Taxonomy (NCBI): domain Eukaryota; kingdom Metazoa; phylum Chordata; class Actinopteri; order Cichliformes; family Cichlidae; genus Rhamphochromis; species Rhamphochromis longiceps. Next base: position 63,470,594 of record NC_140559.1, on the reverse strand, counting down.
CATGTACAAGTTCCTCCAATAATCAGGGCTAATATCACCAAATTGTACATAAACAGACTTTTACATGTTAAATATTTCTCAAATATGGGGAAAAAAACAATTTAAAATACTATATTATTAACAAAATATCTTAAGATACAGCTACAAATTGCTTGAAACATTTGCAATGAAATATATAAAACAGCTTTATTGTCAGTGAGGACAAAGTTATAGTGATGCTGTGCTGGAGTGTTCAAAAGAAGACAGAGACATGAAGTATAAATATTGTATAATATTAAATATAAGAAAGAACAAAGTTATAAAAACATTAATAATTGAAATCTGCAACAATATTCACATAAAGTGTAAAATACAGAGTTAACTGTTTAATAGGTAAAGTTTAGGTCTTGCAGTCGAACAATGATCCCAAACACAGCAGCAAATCTACAGCAGAATAGCTGAAAAGCAAAGTCCAGACCTCAACCTGGGACATTCAGAGAGCTGTGCTTAAATAAATGCCCACAAAGCTCAAAGAACTGAAGCAACGTTGTAATGAAGAGTGGGCCAACATTCCTCCACAACAATATGAGAGACTGATAAAGTCAAGCAGAAAACAATTACCTCACATTTGTGCTGCTAGAAGTGTTTCTAGTTATTCACAGGACTGTAGTTTGAATTTAAAGAAATGTGAAAGTGCACTGAAATTAACATAAAGTTATTGCAATTTTTAAAAAAAATCAAGAAATCTAAGAGGAAGAAACAAGGTAAACCACACAATTGTTTTCCTTATATTCTCCACACGGCAATGCACATAACAGACATAAAATATTTGCATTTATCAATAGAAAATATACAATTTTTCCATAGTCATAGCCAGGCCCGATTACTGCCAAACCTGTGCTGAATCAATCACTTAAACAGGACCTGTCTGACAAAGTAGAGTAGACCAAAAGATCCTCAAAAACTACACATCATGGCGCAATCCAAGGAAATTCAGAAGCGAATAAGAAACAAAGTAATTGAGATCTCTCAGTCTGGAGATGCAACGTCAAGATGAACAGAATCCAGTTTCTGGGATCCTGAAGGAGAATGTCTGGCCATCTGTTCACGACCACAAGCTGAAGTGCACTTGATCCAAAGCACACCAACAAGTCCACCTCTAAGCAGCTTAAGTAAAACAAAAGAAAGACTTTGGAATGGCTTAGCCAAAGTTCATACGTGAATCTGATTGAGGTGCTGTGACCTTGGAAAGGTGGTTCATACTCAAAAACCCTCCAGTGTGGCTGAATTACAACAATTTTGCAAAGATGAGTGGGCAGAAATTCTTCCACCACCTCGTAAAGGACTCATTGCCAGTTATCCCAAACGCTTTATTGCAGATGTTTCTACTCAGGGTGGCCCAACCAGTTATTAGGTTTAGGGGGCAATCACTTTTTCCACACAGGGCCATAATAATGGCCGCCTTAATAATAAATGCCTTGATTTAGGAACTACTTTTAATGTTTACTTGTGCTATTTTGCAAAAAAATAAAATCTCTGCAAAAACATCAAAACTGCTGACCGTCTGACCTCAATATGAAATTATTAATCTTTTGACAAAAAACATTTAGATTTGTAAAAATAAAGAAACCATAGAGGAACAAACAATGTTGTTTGCTACGTTCTAACATGGCAATCTAAATAACAGTAATGCAAACATATATATTTATCAATAAAAACAGATCGCCTTTTCACTGTTACAAAAGTCAAGTACATCAATGTTTGTTCAGCTTTCATAAATGTAAGTTTGTAAGTACATAGTACATTTTTTGGTCCAACTTCTTTTAATACATGCAACACATTTCAGAACATTTGGGACAGAGACAACAAAAGACTGGAAATACTTCGTAAAAATCTGGTGAAACACTTTAAAGCCAGTGGGATTAAATGGGAAACATAAAATTTAATACTAGACAAAGACCGATTGAATCCTGAAGCAAAGAATTAATAACTAAATCACAAGTAGAAAATGTTATGCAGATATTATTGGACAGATTTTGGTGTAGAAAAAAATGACAAGAAATGAAAAATGAAAGTTATCTGGTCTTTTTCTTTAAAGAGTAGCCTACTGCAGAGCAGCAACACTGACAAACACCATCATCACCAATACTGCAGCTAATACAATGATCCAGGAGGAAACTTGAAAAAGCAGGAAAAATGTGACACTGATCAAAATGAATACATCAATTATTGATCAAAGAGAAAATGCATACTAGCACAATGCATTGTTATTGCATCTCAGTTTCTCACCATCACTGATAATCTGACGTCTGCTGGACCTCAGGAATCGTCTCCATCACCTCTCTGTGAGGAGCAGAGAGCACTCGTGCTGCACATCCCACCTGTGTGCTGTGTTTACGTGAACCTGAGAGCACAGCTGTAGTGGTGACAGTGAATGTAGCGTTGGTGTTGGACACACTGACAGTGTTGTACTGTGAGAAGCTGAGGTCTTGTTGTGAGAGTGTTACAGTGGGAGCAGGTCGACCAGTGGCTGAACAGGAAACAACCCACTCTTCAGCAGAGTTTGACTCTCTGACATCAACAACAGGTTCATGCAGCTCTGTGAAGGATCAGGAGATATAAAATAAGGAGTATATTGTTAAAGATACATTGACTTCTAACACATGTAACGCATTAAGGTAAAATTTCTTACCATAAGGATGTGTTACACGATTTATAAACCCCAGTTTGTTAATTATTTGTTCATTATTCATAACTATATACTTAATTTTTTAAAAATTAAGTGTTTTTGGTCAAATGGAATTTCTTTTTGGGTAATTTTAGCCCCTTTTAGCCCTCTGCCAAAATGTTTTAACCTTTCTGTCTCTAACAGTAAAACATCGTTCCTTTATCTTCTGTGTCTGGTGTGTTGGTCAGGATTAGCTAGCTTGGCAAAAAGTTCACATTAAACAAAGTGTGTTACTGTGAGGTGTGTGTTCGTACTATGAGTCACAGCTCGAGTTTTCTTGCGGGTGAAGGTTTTTCACCTCGCTGTCATTCTTGCATAAAAGTGTTTGACCCCTTCAGAAAAAAAACGAAATTTGGGATTATTTTTGGTTTTGTTCATTGTGTGTATTTGTTTCTACTTTTTACTTTTTCTTTTACTGTGTACAGCACTTTGGTCAACCTGTGTTGTTTTTAGACATGGTTATTGATTGATTGATTGATTGATTGATTGATTGATTGATTGATTGATTGATTGATTGATTGATTGATATGTCTTTGATTAAAATACAGCCTACTCCACATCCTCCAAGTTACAGAGAAGAGGAACCATCTGGGGTGAACTTGTGCACTTGGTATTGGCTGTCATGGTCCCTGTGCCTCTCTGGCTCGCTCATGTTGGCCACAGGTTTGTTTTGTTTTCTCTCCTGCTTCCCTGGGTGGAGCTCATTGTGGGCTCTCACCCTTGGCCCACGTATCTGCGGTGATTTCTACACCTGTTGCTGATCAGGCGGCGTCCCCCTTGCCTATTTAACGCTGCGGCACGGAGTATTCGGCACTGGAACGTTGAACCTCCCATGTTCGTGCTCTCAGCTCTCCTAAGACAAACTCTCTCAGTGTTGTGTGGCGTATTGATCTAATTGGACTCTTTGTGTTTAGATCTCCCCAGAACTGGTGGCGGACCCTGACCTGTGATCCCTGTGTGTGTCAACATAAGTGGAAATTGGAGCGAGAGTGGCTGTGGAGAAGCGAGTGTGCGTAAGAAGAGGAGTGGCGGAGTTTGGGCCGAGTGGGGAGCGAGTGTGGATTCCTTCCCCTGGAGCCCTGAAGCCCTGCCCCATTCACTGTATATACACATCACTGTGGTTTCCCTTCTGTGTTAATAAATTGTCAACCCTTTGCTTGCCAGAACGCTGCCTGCGTCTGAATCCATCTGTTAGCCCTGACATTGGATACCTGGAAATCAGTGAAGGGACCATTAATGCTTCAACTTGTACACAGGTTTGAGAGCAACCACCCAAAAGCTTCTGCTAATAAACACTAGTCTGTGTTTGTGATGCAAATGTTTCTGGCTGTGTTCACAAACATTTAGTAAGGTGAGTGAGGAATATTAATACTTATTATTAGATCATTAGCAGACTGTAGAACTTGACTGCACGCCAAGGTGGCAGTTCAGCCATTTGATTCATGTTGCAGCAGCTCATGAGTGAATGAACATCGTGCAATAAAAGTACTTCTAGAAGTACATTTTTGCAAAAACGCACATTGTGGAGGAATGTAGGGAAGACACGAGGGAGCCCAATATTTTACTCAAACGTTAATCGCTGCATCACACAACTGAACATTCAAAGCGCCAAAACCTAACCCTCTCACTTCCCGTTACACTGGGTACGAGTGGAGCTACCTGGTGGTATGTACTTACATTTATTTAAATTTACTTGAGTAGGGTAGAGTCATGCTAATGACCTAATAATTTTATTCAGGTGTGTTGCAGCAGAGATACATTTAAAAGCTTCAGGACGCTGGCTCTCAAGGCCTGGACACCCCTGCTTTACACAAAGATGGGTTAAATCACAGTGCAAAGAATGAATGAATAAATGAAATATAAAAAATAAATAATTATTAAATAGTCTTACACATCAATGTCATTGGTTGACTTTTGAAGTATTTGAATCCTTATTGGGTTCCCTGAGTGACAGAAGGATTAAAACACTTTAAAATCAGTACTGAAAATATGCGCAGACATTACTGGATAGATTTAGGGTTAGAATCAATAAATCACTATCATGTTAATAAGATAAGACACATTACAAAACGACATACTAGAAAGTGAAAAGGTAACTTTTCTTCAAGCAGCATAGTGGAGCAACAGAAAAAGACAAACCCAACACCAGCACTGCTGCAGCTATTACAGTGATTGAGGGAAAATCTGTGAAAAAAACAGAAAAACGTGACGCTGACCAACAATAATACATCACTCATGAAGTACTGAAGTCATTGTCATTAGATCCCAGTCAAATTTACCCAAGTATCATCCGTCTCTAGTCTAGTCTGTGATATACAGAAAGAGTTTCTCACCACCAACAGATGTTTTTTGGACCTCAGGAATCGTCTCCATCACCTCTCTGTGAGGAGCAGAGAGCACTCGTGCTGCACATCCCACCTGTGTGCTGTGTTTACGTGAACCTGAGAGCACAGCTGTAGTGGTGACAGTGAATGTAGCGTTGGTGTTGGACACACTGACAGTGTTGTACTGTGAGAAGCTGAGGTCTTGTTGTGAGAGTGTTACAGTGGGAGCAGGTCGACCAGTGGCTGAACAGGAAACAACCCACTCTTCAGCAGAGTTTGACTCTCTGACATCAACAACAGGTTCATGCAGCTCTGTGAAGGATCAGGAGATATTGCAAGGAATATGTTGTTGAAAGGAAATCAGTTTCTAGCACATTTAAACACATTAATGCAAAAGTTCTTACCATAGACTTGGAAGCAGGTTCTACCAGTGAAGGAGCCTTCAGGATAAGTGTTAAACAGACAGTGATAGCATCCTTCATCCTGCTCCGTCACATTCCTGATGACTATGGAGCAGTTCTGTAGTCCAGTGTATTTAAACTTGACTTTATCGTTAAAGCCATCATTCACTCTCTGACCATAGTACTTGCTGTAGGTGGCAACATTTGTCTCCACATCACGTGAGATTTTCTGCCATGTGACCTGAAGGACGTCTTTAGTGTCCAAGAGCTGACAGCTGAATTCAGCATCTTCTCCCACTGCAGCCAGCACAGTCTGCTGTGTTTGGACCACTGCTGTTAGAGCTGCATGGAGAATAACATGAGTTAGAGATGTGGAACTGAGAGGTATTGATGGGAAGGATTAAACAATCATTCGGGTCATGGAGTAGTCTGTGTTTTAGGCTCAAACAAATTGACATATGGGTACCACTTAAATGTGATGTAGACTATAAATATAAACCTGACACTCATTGTTTCATACTGTATGTTTCAGGGACATTTTCTTTCATCTATAAAAAAAAAGTAAGACAATTCAGTTAGCTACCAACTAAACAAAGAAAGTCAGATAGATGTACAGATCGTGTCTATATTGGTTCTGTTGGTCCATGACCAATTCTGGAGGTCTGTACTGCATTTGAACTTTTCCAACAATTTGGAGGTCCAACCATGATTTAAGCTGGACATCAATATGGCGTTCAACATTAGAACCTTGGACTTGATGTATATTTGTTGGACATCATGTAGATATCTATGACAAGTGCAGGGAATTTAAAGGTTTAATTGATGTCATATTTTTTATTTACAAAATATCAATATTGGGGCTACAAAACAATCCCTTCAGTGGACCAAAAATGAATTATAAAACCCATCACTTCAACATAACCAATACCAGGACTGGTATTGACTGGTAACTCGTGCTACTGTAGAAATTCCCATTGATTTTCTACATTTTCCCAGAGGCCTCCCCTTCTGTGGATTACTAGTATGTTATTTATTAATTTGTGCCTCAATTATTTCAGATCAGTTATTTCACTGGGGAAGCCCTATATTGCCCACTTCCTAATTTCAGCACAGTTTGATCTTTCTCTTTAGCATGTATGTAACTTTGGTTTGTTGAGATTTTGGCATTACTTCTGTCATAAACATTCTCTCTCAGACATAACTGACTAAGATTTCTGTGGTTACCCAGAACATTTTAATAGACTTTTTGTAATCAATCAGGTCTTCAACCCCTTCTTTTTAAAATAGTGTATAAACCGTATGTATGTGTGAAAGACTGTTAATGTTTTGATAAATTGTTTATTTTAGAACAATTGGTGAGTGTGTTTAGCCACTTCACACTACTACACTTTGCTCTAAACTACATTCCTTCTCTGAACAGTATATATGTGAATGGACTGACGGATCTTTTCATTTCAAATGTTAAATAATTGTCAGTAAACTACTTATGACCTTAATGTCATAGAAAGACTGAAAGACGTCCATTGAAAACAGGGTGCAGAAATTTAAGGTGCCAGGCCAATATCCACCACCCTGGAAGTCCTTAACTGAGGGGGACCACATTAGGCCACAGCTGGTGCAGCTCACCACTGGCAGTGCAAGGTTATAACGGCCTTTAGGAAGGATTAGGATAAATCCAGTCATGGCTCAACAAAGACATTCATTTGTTTCATGTTGTTTTCAAAGCGGTCTGGTAAATCCAAATGACCTTTGACAGGTGCCCACATATACTGCGGGCCGAGGGTAATTCAAAACAATGTAGCAATGTACAATTTGCACTAAAACACATATATTGTGTATGTAGTGTGTGACAAAAGAGCAGCTTACCATTTATGGTTACTGAAAGAAATCTCCGTCTGTGGATCGGGTTTCCTTCGAGGCGTGAGCACCTATCAGCAGAGATTGTCCATAACCTATAGAACTCAAAGAAATATTCTCAAGTAACAGTCAAATATGCCATTCAGCGTGTTAGTTACGACGTCGGGAGCAGCTGGGAGAACAAAACGACACAGAGACTGTACGGGTTGCTTTCCCAAAACCAACTCAAAGGTTTATTCATCAGACAACAGTATATATAGAGGAAAAAGGTTCGTCTGTCAACAGATTCTCAGTTCAAACCGGTACAGACCAAATAAGGGAACGTCTTCCTGCCTTGTGAGCAAAGAAGTATCCTTTGTATAGTTTATCAGTTCAGCTACAATTTATGATCATCCCAGCAAAATACACTCCTAGACACAGAATACAGAGTTCTTTCATTAGTGAATTCTGAAACGAACCACCTGGCCTTTAACAAGCTCCTTTCTAAGAGATAAGGAAGGGAGGATGGGAGTAAGGAAGTGATCTCTGTGGTGTTTTCAACCTTGAGGTACCAACCTGTGATTCTTACACATTAATTCTTAGGTTACAGAGAAAGAGAAAAACAACTAGTAAATGGGCCTTATTGAGTAACAGTTTTCCTGTATAATATCACTATAAAACAATATCCTGTAAATGCTACCATGGTATCAAAATATCACAACAGTTACAAGAGCCACAATTGCACCGGGTGAAACCTCAACGTTACAGAGGTTTCACTCTGGGGCCTTGAAAGCTGGAGGTTGCACCCATACCCCCTCACCCTTGAAGAACGTTTATCATGGTTTAAGGATTTGTTTTTTATTCAGTGGTCAGACTGGAGAGCACTGCAGCGGGTGTTTAATGAGGTCGATAAGACTATCAAGAGAGACAAGGTCAACTCTTCTTATGAGAATATTAGGAAGCGTCTTGTATATGATCAGCTCGCACATGGCCCGAAGATTGGTTTACCTTCTGCCATGTTCAGGCCAAAAATCATCAAAAACCTTGAGGACAGAAAAACAAAAAAACAAAACAAAAGGTAGGTTGTCTCTGTGTGAGAGACGTTGGCATTAAACCCGATATTTTTAAAAAAATGCAATGCGTGGATTTCTTTTACAGACAACATCTGCCATATTGTGGACCGCTCAGAGTCTCCCCCTCCAGCACTGCTAATCCAGACCCCACCGACTCCGCCCCCCTCTCCAGGATGCTCACAGGACTCTGCAGGATCACACCCGTCTGAGGAAACGGAACTCAACATTAAACTCGCAACCTTCCACCTGCTGTCGACGGCACTGAATGAGTATGTGCAGGAGATATGTTATGGATGCCAATCCGGTCACCCCAGCCAGTTACAACACAGTTGCCTGTTTGAGCTGCCTGTGTTTTTCTTCGAGACCTGCTATGATGAGGTGATGGAAAAGCTCCGGACGCCCCGATTCATCCCGGCCATCCGTCTGTTTGTTTGCTCATACAGTGTCAGTGAGGCTGAAGCACAAATCATCAGCACTGCAGAGCATCTTCTGTGTGAACTGAGATCAGTGCCGCACATTGTTTGCACCACTGATGAGAATGTCGGATACCTGCTAAATACCAATCATCACACCCGCGGAGTTAAATCAGCGCTGCTCCACATGATTGGAAACTACTGGTCTGGGAGACACAAGATTTAATGCACATCTGTTATAAAAACCTTACTGTGCACTACACAGAAAATGAAATAAAAACGTATGCTAACACTTTTTTCTGGTCATTTGTGTTTGTGTTTGGTCAAAGTGATTATGGAAAACACGCTGAGAAAAATATATCCCAACCCTGCACACCCAGGGGGTTTAGGAAGTGTAAAGAAGCTCCGTATCGCTGTCAGTGAGGCAACAGGCTTAAAGCCGTCATTACCTGACGTGGAGCGTTTTTAAAAGGAGATGACACATATACTCTTCATAAACCTGCAAGGATAGAGGACACAGAAATGCAAGGATACAGAAATGCAAGGATACAGAAATAGAGCTTTGGTTAACGGGACTGACAAACAGTTTCAAGCTGATTTAGTTGACATGCGTGAATATTCTGCGGATGATGATAATGTTAGGTACTTATTGACATGCATAGATGTGTTTTCTAAGTATGCATGGGTTAGGTGCCTTGAAACCAAGACAGGACAGGCTGTTGCTGAGGCTTTTGGTGATATTCTGAGAGAGGGCCGTGTGCCTGAACAACTCCAAACAGATTTAGGGAAGGAATTTTATAATAAACATTTAAAAAACTAATGGAGCAGCATAACATCACACATTTTTCAACCTTTAGTGAAATGAAATCATGTGTGGTAGAGCGTTTTAACCGCACCTTAAAGGGGAAGATGTGGAAATACTTAACATCAGTTAACTCGCCAAGATATGTTAATGTGATCCAAGATCTTGTACAGTCCTATAACCTGTCTTATCACAGCTCTATCAAAATGACCCCACCGAGGTGTGCAAAGATAATGAGAAAGCAGTCTTTAACACCCTGTACAAAATGAAACCCCAAAAACCGGTGACTTTTAAATTTAATGTGGGCGATACAGAGAGAATATCTAAACTACGAGGCATAATCTGAAAGGGTTACCATCAGACCTACACAGACGAGTACTTTACCATAAAGGAGCGTTTAGGAAGAGACCCTCCCGTATACAAACTGGAGGATCTCACAGGAGCTGCAGTGAAAGGTGTAATTTATGAATACACAGCAGGTGACTATTGACAAAAACAAAAGGTTTAAAATAGAGAAAATACTTGGCAGAAAAAAGAGGCACTTGGCACTTGAGTTTCCGAGCATTTTTATCCTGAGGTTATAACACCTATTGTTTTAAATGAACCGTATGAGGTCGGTGTTATAGAATTTCAATACCCAAGACTATGGTTGTCTTTTCCACAATCAGATTCGCGAGTGGAAATTTATGATCCAGTCAAAGATGGAGCATTGTCCATAACCGTGATTGAGCTGTCTGTGGGGCATTATGCATCTGTGGCGCAGATAATAAAACATTAAAACATAACACCGACATTAAAACACAATACAGTGAAGTTAGTAACTATGTTAGTGTTATGGGCCCTATAGGGGCACAGTTCTCACATTTAGAGGGAGACTGGCAGGAATCTTAGGATTCAAATCAGAAGACCCGTTTGTACTTCATTATAAAAACACATACGCACCACATCCTGCAGACGTATACGGCGGAAAATAGAACATTTTTATTTATGCAGATATCGTTGATTACCAGCTTGTGGGTGACGCCCATGCGCGGCTATTAAGAGCAATAAATATAACAGACGATGACCGTCGGGGAGCCATTCTTCAATTTGACAGCCCACACTGCACACCAGTCTCGAAATCCTTAATCGATGACATAGAAATTGATTTGATAGACGACCAAAATCAACACATACCCTTTTTATACGGGAAGGTGTTTGTCAAGCTCCACTTCCGACCCATAAGACACCATTTTTAAAAAATAAGGATGTCTGTCTACAACACAGATGAAGCAAAATATGTAAGATATTATTTAAATCAGGCTGGTGGAGAATTGAATGGTTATATTGGGACCAGCACGCAATGTGGCGCAGGTCTGGGAGGTTTGTTCAGCAGCCTGTTTAGAATTGCTGTACCGTTGTTTAAAAAAGGAGTCAGCATAGTCAAACCCCACCTAAAAACAGCAGCATCAGGCATAGTGTCTGATGTGATATCCAACATAACCAAGCCAACATCTACTGAGCAGGATGGCAACAGCTTGTATGTGTATACACCCAAACCTTCTAAGACCCCTCCCACTGCACGCATGCGTGATACGCCGCCGCCTAAAAAGCGTAAAACGACAAAACCTGCCAGGAAAGCCACCAAACGGAGACAACCACGCGGAGTGAAAAGACCCAGAACCAGTCGTTCAAAAACTACAGCATGTGACATCTTCTAAATGGCTCTGTTACACAACCAATCAGAGAATGTCTAAAAACAGAGCTCGATCTTTTTACTGTCCCATACACACAAACGTCCATAGAGAAAACGACCTTTATTGAAATTCCACCAGTTTCTGCAATCACAGACGGAGGTCCAATCGAGTTTAAATCTCATCGTCCGGAGAAGATTACCTGGATCTAAACGATTCCTATATCTACACACGAGTAAGAATCACAGATGCTGACGGCACAAACTTAGGCAGGGATGCAAACGTGGGACTTGTTAATTATCCAGGTTGCACCTTATTTAGTCAGGTAGATGTAAATTTGGGGGATCGCTTGATCAGCCAATCATCCAACACGTATCCATACAGAGGCATAATAGAATGTCTTATCAATTATAATAAGCAGACTTTAGACACACAGTTCAGCAGCGCTTTATTCTGTACAGACACAGCCTCACACATGAATGATACATGTATAGAAGGGGAGAGCCAGGGTCTGGTGACCAGAGGTACTTATACAGCGAATAGCAGTATTGTTGAATTGATTGCTCCAGCACACGCAGACCTGTTTTTTCAAGAAAAATTATTACTTAATGGAATCGATCTGTCGCTGAAATTTGTGCGCTCTAAAGACGAATTTGCTCTCATGACTGGAGCTAACACCGCGTATAAAGTTAAAATCGTCCCTGCCAGCTTATTTGTGAAAATAATCAGTGTCTCACCAAGTGTCAGGCTGGCACACGGCAAGGCGCTGCATCATGCAAATGCAAAATATGCTGTAGGCAGAGTTTCTTTAAAGACCTTCTCCACACCTGCTGGGGCAAGAATATCAACTAATTTATTTATGGGCAGGTTGCCTAAATTTGTCATCATCGCCTTCGTGGATAACGAAGCTTATCCTGGTTCTTTTACACGTAATCCATTTAATTTTGAAACTGTGAACTGTGAACTATAGAATTCATGTGTTTATACGCTGATGGACAGTCGTATCCGGCCAAACAATTCCAGCCAAATTTTCAGAGAAAACACTACACCAGAGAATTTTATCAGCTGATACAAACCACTGGAAGACATTTAAAGGATAGACCATTGGCCATAACACGTGAGGACTTTGGCTACACATTATTCTGTTTCAATCTGGAAGCTGATGAAGGACATTCAGGGAACGTATCATTAGTTCAAACAGGGAGCGTGAGGCTGGAAACCCGTTTCAGAAATCCGCTACCCCGAACAATGAACCTGGTGTGTTACTCTGTATTTGATTCAGTCATCCAAATATCTAATATGAGACAAGTGCTGCTGGACGACTACTAAACATTCAAAATGAATACAATAGAACTAACCAGCATTGTTAAAAGGATTAGTAACAGGGCTCATCTTCTAGGCGTCTTAGCATGTGACCAGCTGCCAACAAAGCCCATCAGATATCCATGCATGGGCATTGTGAGTACAGATCCATCAGACTTACCTGGGAAGCACTGGTTGGCGTTCTATATCACAAAGACAAGCAAGGGCACTTTTTTGACAGCTTCGGTAACTCACCTGATACGTTTTCACCCGAGATAAAACTTTTTCTTTTAAAAACACCGCTCGGATATTGTATTCTGGGAGACAGGTTCAGAAGGACTTTTCGGTAACCTGCGGACAACACTGTGTGCTTTTTCTATATCATGTCCAAAAAGGAGCGTCTTATTCAAGACTAATTAATATGTACAGTGATAACCTTGTTTGTAACGATGCAATGGTTTGTCATTTTGTTAACAAAATAAGACCTGTTTCTGCATGTTTTGAAAATAACTTTGATTGTGTGCAGCGCGGATACTGATTCAAGTAACAAATAATAAAAGATAACAGAAGAGAATATCGTTTCATCTGGTATTTATTTTCACCTAATTGTTAAAAACATTATTTAGTAATAATAAAATCTTTAAACATCAGCATAGAGTTCAAAAAGTAGTAAAAAGGGGAAAACTGTCATCTGTTTAACTAAACAATATAGACATAAATAAGAAAAAACACATAAGTAGTAGTATATAAAAAGGGAAACAAATGCGAGGTTAAATGATCTTTTTTTCAAGAATAAGAAAAACAAACATAATTTTAAACTTCATTAAAAATCGATCCACCCGCTTCTACTCTGCCTTGATTTTTTATGTGTGGTAAATAAGCTTTGATCGCTCAGTGACCGCTTCTTGTGCAAACCATTTGTTTCCACACTCGGGTCGCCAGTGTCGCCTTTATATTGGCTAATAGTCCTCCTCACCTCAGCATTAGGAAAAGCAGACAGAGGAACATTTAAGCGGGCGAGTGTTTTTAAAAATGTCGACCACCCTGCAGGCCATGAAACATCTGTTGCTCTACGTGTTGCTGTTGCACTTTGGATCAAATCATAGAGATGCGAACCTCTGATTCTCTGGTTGTCAATAATAATCTCACCCCTATCATTCCAAGAAACTCCCGACGCACGAGTGAGCGCTGTTAAAATAAGCTCTGCATTTTTTCTGCTCCTTTTTGCCATATAGGACAAAATCTCATCCCAAACATGTCTTTTTGACTGTCGCCACCAACATTGCTTTGGCGGTCAGATGCATCCTGACCGGTTTCAGAAGGCAAAGATAGTGTTAGCACATTTTTTTCACTCATGCCTTGTTTCACAAGTGAACGGTATCTCTGAAGAATGGCAGAATACTTTTTAGCCTCTCATACACATCCAAATCTGCAGCTGCAGCACTTCAACCATAGCTTTGTCTCGCTCGTTTTGCTCTACATGTCTGATGGAGCCTGTATGTTGTTGCTGCTGATGGTTTAACATGTCCAACTGATGATGCAGGACCAAAAACATTTTCTGTGTGTGCTCCATTTTCACCTATTTGCTATAAGACTGGTGATGAAGGGTATGGTAGCCCCTAATAATGGTAGCAAAAATCCTCCAGATTGGTTGATGGATCTTCTTTTTTTCAAACCTTTGACCTTTTTGTCTGGAACCAGTCTGATTACTTTTTTTCTTTTTTAGTTGTCTGTACTGTTGATCAGTCAGCAGGATAACACCTTTCAAAACATTGAGCGATATCTCACACAGAGCATTAATAAAATCCATGCTCGCATTACAAATAATATTCCTCCGTACGCTGGGTGGGGATTTATACAACAACTCCAACAGTGCAATGTTTCTCTGCATCCGTGAATACGACATCCTTTTTACCGCTTTAGCCGTTTTTTGGGGATATAAACAACTTGACGATCTGACAACAAATTGGTTCTGAGTCTTAAATAGTCAGGCGTCTTAGATTTATAATTGATTAGAAGATACCCGTATGGGGTGGATGTGGCATCATTAAAAGCTTCTAAGAAGTATTTTGTATTACCTGGAAACATCTGTCTACCTAAAACTGAAATTTGATATTTATCTCTGGGGTTGTTAAACAGAGTAAAATAATTAGTGTTGAACGAAATTGTTGCATAAACAAATTCTGAACTAAACAGATGCAGCTCAAGTTCCTATGATGAACATATTGTGTGAACACATTTTGAACTTCTATGCTGTCAGACGCAGTATTCATCACATCGTCGCTAATGAGCAAGTTGTTCTTATCCGGAGGTAAAAGGACATCGTCACTCAGAGACTCCGGTGTACCATTCACAAAGGTGATTTTTCTTATCTGAAGAAGTTGATTGTATTAAGGTTGCCAGCAGGAGTAGATGTAAACAATATGCCAATTTTGGCTGAAATAATAGTGGATGCTTTTTCAATGATGCTTTTGACAAAGAAAGTCTTTCCACAATTACTCGGCCCGCTAATAACTAAACTAAAGGGTGCTGGAGCCTCCCATCAAAGGCTTGATCCTGATCAGTATCCATAAGGGAGTGTTGTATAGTCAGGCAGCACCCTTCTCTTGTTATAGACCACCTGAACTTTTTTTACAACTGTTTCATTCCTGAGATGAAACTTCTTCTTATTGCGTTTGATGGTGTCAGACTCTGCAACTAAACGCGCATCCCTGTTGGCCACAAATGCCTTGACTAAGCCTTTCAACGATTCGTGGGTAACAACTTTAGAATTAACATCATTGAGTGTTACACCTTTACACTTAACCTGAGTCTTGCCCTGTTTTGTGTAATAACATTAGCATTTTGGACCTCCAGAGACAAACTCAGTAATGTGATCATCCTCTCCAGACCCGCCATCACTGAGCTCATCAGTCAGCTCACCGAGGTATGGTCCTAAAGGGGGTACCCACTCCCCGGGATGAGAGGTGAAGATAACTGAATCTGTGTCGCAGTAAAGAATGCGTTCCTGCAGCTTGTCTAACAAGTCATACAGAGTGAGCCTCGCATAGGCCGTAGTCATAGCACCGACAAAGACATTCACATCCTTCACCCGCGACCCTCTACCATCAGCGTGACACCACTGAACCACTGCAACACCATCAGAGATGAAACAAAACTGGCGTCCGTCATAATGGTCACTGAACATCAGCTGTGTGAATCTGGCAGGGTCTGTAATCAGCTCGCAAGATGGCATATTTGTTCGCATGCAGAATCACCCCCAGAGAGAGTTCAGAAGCAGTTTATTACAACTTCTGATTGCTTTGTTTACACAAATCTTAGCAGGGTCAAGTCTGATGCCTTCTCTCTCACAATAGTTTGGAACAAACTTCTGCTGCTCCTCAGCTGTTTTGACATTTTTCGGGTATCCAGATGCCTGCTGCTTCAATTTCAAAAATGTTTTGAGTGTGTCAGTCTTATTAGGGAGGTGCCAAACTTCAGCGATGCAGACAATCTGATACCCTTTTTCAATAGCCTTTTCAAGCTCAAAGGAAACCCAAGTACCTGACAGTTGCCTCTCACGCTCAGCATGCACACAATCACTGTGCTGGCGCTGCTCTTCAGCACACGTTCTGCAGAGAGGAAACATCAGCTTATTGTGGCACTTGTAGGGCAGAACAGGATGAAATAGACCTCTTGGAGGAAGCACAGTGCACTTAACAAACCCAAAATAATTTTCAACTCTGTCAAAATGATTGGATATGATCTGAGGGTGACCTATTGGATAATGTTTCGTGCACTGAACAGTGGGGTAAAGACTTGTAAAATCATAGTATCTGATCTTTTCATCTCCACCATCATCAACCTTGTGGTACAGTTTCATCGCATTAGTCCTCCCCCCAAACAACGCGTCTCTAGGGTCCAGAGGCTCAGGCTTTTTGTATTTGCGCATAAAGTCCTTGACTGACTGATCAGTCGACTTTAATGATGACCAATCACACCCCCACATGACCACGACATTAAGACCATAATGCATTCTTAGAGCATTCACCTTCTCACAATTTGCATGATACAACTCGCCATATGACAGCTTGGCGGCAGGGTTAACATCACTCTCCGGGTAGCAGCGGAGACAACCGTGATAGAAACACCCAAAGAATTCATATGCACTTCTGCTGGAAGCATCAAATCCATCCACAAAATAAGGTCCTACTTTTTGTTCGCCGCCTCTGAGAGCATGCTTGATAACAATGTTTTGTTTCGTATTGAAGCCATTCAAGAGACACGTCTGAAAATGTCTTATTCTGATCAACATACGCACCGTGATGAGTCAATGCCAGGGTGTCTTTTGGAAGAAACAAGGTTTTGAAAATCCCCATGCAGTATGATGGCGTGTGAAAATGGATCAATCTGCGTGCACTCCATCTCGCGGTATATTTTACAAGCCATTCTCAACACTTCGACATCATTAATGCAGTACTTACGCATTTCAGCCTGTAAATCAAATGGTTTCTTGCAGGCAGGCTTGTACCACGTCATCAATTTCTCCTTTTCAAATTCAGACATTTTTTCATACCCGTAAAAAGACGGGGCAGGATAAGGACCTACATAGAATTCATCAGCCCTTGTGTTAAATGTGTGTGGAAAGAAGCCTTTTTCAAGGTCCTCGAATCCCAAGGCAGAAGGCAGAGAGCTAAATGAGTCCATCCATCTCTGATCATAGGATTTGTCATACATTAGAACGACACGACTCCCTCTCATTGTTACACCCGGAGCAATACCCTGTTTAACGAGGTATTCCAGGAGAATATAGCTGTCGAAACCCGAAGAATTATGGGCTATAAATGTATAGCCACGGTATTTAGGCCTTCTGTAGTGGATACATGAATTAAACCTGATTATAAAAACACATCGAGGCAACGAAGACCAGCTTACACTCAATATTAATATGAATACACAACATACACGCAACAAAGACACGCTTACACTCATGAATGGAAAATTGGAGTTTCTGGTGTTTCTGGTGTTTCAGGCCAAGTTTCTGGTTGAATTGTTTACAGCGTCATGTGTCACTAAACCTGACAAGCGAGCTCTCACTCTTAACTGAAGACGAGGAATGCAGCTCCAAAGAGCAATAACACGGCAGTTAAAGAGCGACAGTGGAGAATGCAGGACAAAGCTGAAAGAGAACTTCCTGTTATTGGATTGTTGAAGTGGGAGAGGACAAAGGAGTGAGAGCAGTAGGTGAGAACACAAAGGAACGCTGTTATTTAATGTGGGAAATCTAAATTTGGGTTAGCAAACCTGGGGAAAAGAAAACTGACTGCTTAAGTGGGAAAATTGTGAAGGAGTCTGAAACACTGCAAATAGAAACATACACAAAATCACACACACAAGCAGAAAATGTATTAACCTTACTAACACTTACAAATACAAGAGAGCTCATGAAGATTAGACAACATCTTCAGCATGTGAGTCTGTTTATCATCTTGTCCAAGTCACTTAGTGTGAAGAAAAAGTGATACAAAGATCATTGGACTAATATCAAAGTAGTTAAAAATGATCCAGTTATAGCAGAGAAATGTGTAGGAAAGGCAGCTTTGAGAACATGTCCTGGTGGATCTGCAGCTCCACTGCACAGACATCGATTAAACCTGACTAATAACACACATGCAATGAAAATCAGCTTGTTATCTTTCATCAGTGTTAAAATAGTGTGAATGTAACACACTTAAACCCTGAAGTTGAGGAATAACTCAGGGACGTTGAGATATGACTCAGTATGCAAATGAGTTGAATGACTGGGGACAGGAACAGAAAAAGGAGAACTTGTGTTTCCTGTCTGACTGGATGAGTGAAGCTTGCACTGAAACACACACTGTGACTGTGTGAGAAGAAAGGCTTGGTAACAGACAGGATAATTAAATAAAGTGGTCAGGTCTGTGACTACGTGCAGTCGTCCAGATTTGGAAAAGAAATTTAGAATTTAGTGATGATAGATGGTTATAACGTCTTTAGAAAGGGCTTAATGAGAATATCAATGGTGTGCAAAACTGTGCAGCTTTTAACAAGATTTTCTGTGTATTGAGCAGGTGAGACTATGTCAGTTGACCTCAGACTGTCAGGACGCTGAAGAACTTGAGGCAAAACTTTTCTGTGATTAAGATTTTTGGGGTTATTGTTTTAGTGATGGGTTGATTCTGTCGGTTAGGTTTGGGTTGTTTTCTTATTTTAATAGAGGGAGTTTTATTAAACATGGACATGGTTAGAACTGGGCCCTTTAACATTGTAACAGTGCACTTAGAGAAAACCTGTCAGGTGATGATGTTTTGTGCTCTGATAAGCTAATAATCAGCTCTCTTTTTCTAGGTTTTGTTCTAAGCAGGCCTGAAAGATTGAATTAACAGCGCTGTAAAAATTTTCGGGAGAACAAATATAAGGTGAGCTTTTCCAGATTACAACTGGCTGAGGAAAAGCTGACCTGTGGGGACCTGATCAGGTTGTAAGTCCCTGTCTAAAATGATTGCAGCGAGTCAATCCAGTCCAAGAGCATAAAGAACTCTTTTCCTAAAAAACAAAAAACAAAACAAAATAAAACAAATGAATGAGCTCACGTTACTGAGGGTGGAGAATCTGATTATTTGCGCAGGAGTCTCCACCCTCAGCAATATCTGGTGTGAATGTGTGTGAATGGACTGTGACTGGACTGACGATGTGGACTAAAGGTTGGACTGACTGGACACTGAGATAAAGACTGGACCAAGAGTAGGATGAATAAATGCTGACAAACAATTCACCACGCTGGCAAGAGAAAGGGGATGCTTTGCTTTGCTTTGCTTTGCTTTTGCCATGAGCAGGAGGAGCGGAAGACTTAATTCTGGGGCTGCTTATTTTGGGTTGCCGATGTTTGCTTTGAGAAAATTCTGTTTTATTGACTGGGTGTAGATTATGGTAGTACATTATATAGTAGGGGGAAATACCAGATGCTAAAGGGGAGAAAATGTTGGATGTTACTCATGTTACTATTAACAAAAGCAGGCCACTGTAGAAGTCAATTAAATTTGATAGAGGAAAATAATTACAAAGACTTGTCCAAGTGACCAAGGTTTTTTTCCCTTTTCCCCCCCTGCCCCCCCCCCCCCCCCCCCCCTTTCTTAAATAGACAACCATCATATCTCACAGTATAATAATATTGAACGGGTTGCATTGTTGCAGTTTGTCATGTTTCTCAGGTCTTTGTCTGAATGTCCTATGAACATTACCTGTCTTGTTCTCATGTTGTTGCTAAGGATTGTCTCATTGCACTGAAGTCACACTGGGTTAAATATTTACACTTGGGTTTTAAGGGGTATTTTTTTTTTCTTTTTACGGGTTGTACGGAAGCCCCAAACGCAATTTCATTGTTCTTTGACAATGACAATAAATAAATACTTGACTTGACTTGACTTGACTTTTAAACAGTAAATTATTAAAACAGCAGCAAAGTAACGAAAGCATATATATTTTGGGTAAGTCTGATAAAGTAAAATAAAATGTACCATTACATTAAGAGGAGCAGGAAACAAACGGGAGGCCAGTCCTGACGGTGGATTACACTAGGACTGAGGACCTGATTGAGCGTGCCACCGGCTTCAGTGACAGTAACCTCTGGCTGGACTGGGTGGCTCAAAATGCTAAAGAACAACATGTATCTGATTGTGTTGCCTGTGCTTCAGCTAGACCACGTTTGTTCACGGAGCCCGCACCACTGTATCCAGAGGACAAGTGGGGCTATGACTGCATGTTGCGGTTGACTAGAGAAGCGGTGAGCACTGGCAACTGGACTATCTTGTCCAGCTTATTTCCCCTAATTCACAAGCAAACACAAGTAGGACCATTCATGCCCAAACGAAACAACTACACATGCTTTAAATTCTCAACGGATACGGATACGGTAACGGATACGGAGGGGCTGAAAACTCTGTCTAAAACCATGCATGAGCACTCGGGAATTGACAATCCGCTGGACAGCTGGATGACCTCAGTGTTTGGGAAATGGAAGGGGTTTTTCATGTCTGCAATGTTTTCTACTGCCACTTTTTAGCGATACTGGTCACCTGCGGTTGTTGTCTCATTCCTTGCGCCAGAGGACTGCTGGAAAAGGTAATAACGAGGGCAGTGGACCCCAGAACGGTCGTTCCAGTGGCCATGATGCCATTGATGGACTTAGAAGCGGCCAAATGGGCCGAGGAGTGACACAACACGAAGTGTGGTGACCTTTCTTTTTGAAAGGTCAAGAGAGGGAATGTGGGAATAAAGAAAATACTTTACT
Organism: Rhamphochromis longiceps; assembly: GCF_057381845.1. Taxonomy (NCBI): domain Eukaryota; kingdom Metazoa; phylum Chordata; class Actinopteri; order Cichliformes; family Cichlidae; genus Rhamphochromis; species Rhamphochromis longiceps. The sequence goes on along the minus strand of NC_140559.1, from coordinate 63,449,773 downwards.
GCTACAATATAGCCTTCATCATTAACACTGCATTAAAATGTTTATTAAAGCTACTGGCATTAGACTAAAACTTTTATTAAAGGTGCAGCTATAATCATTGTATACACACATTGCATATTGTGCTCATGACAGAGTTGATGCTCAGTCTATTCAAGGTCTTAAGCTTCGTTGGGCACGATGTCCCGATGATCTATTGTGTAAGTGACTTGGAGCAGCAGAAGGTTAAACCGCATACACGCTTACAAACACAAATGATTTAAACATAGGCCAGGCCGAGGACCTGGAATTCATTTTGCTTCTAACTGCATTTGAGCTGCCTAGTAACAAGTGACAGAAGAAGAGTCAAGAAATTGTAAGTCCCCAGGAATCATCTGGAAGGTGAAACAAATTGTCATGTATGGAAGAATGTGACAGAAAGAGGAACGTCTCTGTCTGTTTTTATGCTGATATGGTGATGGTGTATATCTTACCCTGGGTGTGTTTAATAAAATTTAAAGTGTTGCTCACACACATAAAGAACATTGAGATCAAGTAAATTAAGATTAATTAAAGATTAAGTAAAGTTAATATAAAGGACAGAGCCCAGAACATGATATTTTGAACCAACTTTGAATAATTAAGGGAACAATAGATGCACACAGTAGATTATTGAGGTGTAGCAGAGAGAGGCGTTTTGTTTTCTATCCTTTACAGGAGAAGATTTCAGGACCACAGCGACTACAGGGGTGGCGAGAATCCTGGAAGCCCCAGACCGCACGGAACCAACCAGAGAAAGGGGAACCAAAAGAAGCACAGAGCACAGAGAACCATAGTTCCAGAAAATGTGTTGTTTAGGAGATTAAAAGCTCGTTAGACACAGGTTAAATGTGAGCATAAAAGTAATGAAGAGTAATGAGAGGGACTTTAGGAACAGTTGCAGGATTTCTATGTTATTTTGGTGTTTACCTTGGTGTTCATCTGAACAATAGACTGGACTGGACTCATAACTCAGACGCCCTCTACAGGAAAGGGCAGAGCAGGCTGTACCTGCTGCGGAGACTCAGGTCATTTGGAGTGGAGGGCCCACTCCTGAAGACCTTCTATGACTCTGTCGTGGCTTCTGCTATCTTTTATGGTGTGGTCTGCTGGGGCGGCAGCATCTCTGCTGGGGACAGGAAGAGACTGAACAGGGTGATCCGAAGGGCCAGCTCTGTTCTAGGATATCCTCTGGACCCAGTGGAGGTGGTGAGTGACAGGAGAATGGTGGCTAAGCTGTCATCACTGTTGGACAACATCTCCCACCCCATGCAGCAGACTGTGACAGCACTGAGCAGCTCCTTCAGTGGGAGACTGCGGCACCCACGGTGTGGGACGGAGAGATTTCGCAGGTCTTTCCTCCCCACTGCTGTCAGACTCCATAATAAAGACTTTAACTGATCAAACACACACATCCATACATATGCAATAATACTAAGTGCAATAATCCTTTCTGTCATCGTTGTATTTTTACTCAGTTGTATATAGTATTTGTATTTGTATTCTATTTTTATCTTATTGTATATTTATTTTATTTTATTCTACTGTATATAGTATTTTATTTTATTCTATTCTGTACAGTTGTGTACTGTATTTATTCTTATTGTATCCTAATTTTTGCCTCATAACTTTTGCACTGTCCACTTCCTGCTGTGACAAAACAAATTTCCCACGTGTGGGACTAATAAAGGTTATCTTATCTTATCTTATCTTATCTTATGTAAATTGCCCAAACACAGTATTCAGGCCGGATATGCTCTACACGTTAAAGGGGGCAAAGAAACCAGGACTAAGTTTGGAAGATGAAATGGGCTAACTCTATGGAGGATGTTTCCAAAGATTGACAAAATAATCTAGGGCCTTTTACCAGAAAAGCTGATTGTATCTGTTTGGAGTTTACAGTGAGCACTGAGGGAAGTCAGGAGTGGGTTTAAATTGGGATTCTGGGTAAAAAAGGGGGTGTAGGAAGTAGATTTAGGACATTTCACATTTCACAGGTGCTGTCTTAGAGCTTGATTTATTTGTTGTGGATAGAAGTAATTATGACGGAATAATAAGGAAACATTGAAAACATACAACCCGTTGAGGGGGCAGATAGGGTTGGGCAATTGAAAGGTTTCATTTTGTTTAGCATAATCTCTTTTGTTATATTTTAGCCTTTTAACATGCAGGTAAACTTAATGGGATAAATTAGGAATTATGTCGTGTTTCTTAGCAAACACGAAAAGGGGGAGAACTGTCATGTAATTAATATATTCTTAGTGCTTATTTTCTGATTATATAGTTTTATGTACTTTAATAATGAAGGTTTGTAAAGCAAGGCCACTTTTGACTCACAAACTAAGTGCTCAGCCAGACTGAAAAACAGGAAGTTAGTGTAGAAATATACAAGCATATTAATAAATACAGGAAGCCAGACAGAAAAGAGGAACTTGTACCATATAAGGAGTTGTTGAAACTGTGTGACGTGTAAAGTACCAAAATAACACCTATATAAGACACATTTTTAGATTCTAATGTTAGAGATCCTGCAACTGGCGAGACCTCTTCCCTCTGACCCCTCCCCAAACCCTCAAACCCTCCTACCCACCTCGACATACAAACTCTGTGTGGCTTCACGTGTTCTGTTGATGTTTACATGATCGAAATAACTTGAACACAAACAAAAACAAACAAAGAGGAAGACCGCACCGGAAGGAAAAAACTACAAGTCCCAGCATCCTCTGTGTTTAGGGAGCAGTAGTGAAAGTGAAAGTATTGAGCCTCCATTGAGAGGAGGAGGAAGGTGGAGCTGAGGCAGGTGAGTGTTAACATGAATATGTTTCTTCTTACGACATAAAATAATTCCACGCTGTTCGTGTCTGTGGGTGAAATGTGAGGCCGGTCGGCTCCTCTGAGCGCTGGTTTCCTGTAAGTAGAGAGGAAGTGAGTTTAGCTGAGCCTCCGTTTAGTGTGAGAGAGCAGGAGGAGAGTGAGAGCTGTGCTGAGGCAGGGTGAGTGTTAACACCGCTCTGACATTACTGTGTCTCTGTGGCGGGAACAACAGGCTCCGTCAGTGGAGGCAAAAATAATCAGACTTTGGTTTTTCAAAGGAAACAACTTTATGTCGGAAGTTCCCGCACGCTCATTGGATAACGATGTGTCAATCTCGAGCTATTAGCCAATGAGCGTGCGGATTCACAGAAAGACCCGCCTTTATCACGGGACTTTAAAAACTACAATGGCGACAGAAACTCCGTGAGTGGAGTTCAGGGTGACGTTATGAAACTGTGACGTTTGAGCCACTTCCTGTTCTCAGTCCCAGCGTCCTGATCACCGAGGTTTCTGTTGCTCTGATATCTGATATTGATTATATTTCATTTCATTTCTTTATTTATTTCACACGTGGTTCAACAGTGTTTTGTTTCCTACATACAGATCCTCCTTCCCATTAATATAACACTGCACCCATGGGTGAAAAGGAACAGGAAGAAGAAAAAATTCTTCTCAGCACCTGCCCCCTATCTGCAATGTAATTATTCTTACAAGAGGGCGCCAACAACCCAAAAATCCCTCTAACATGTGTCTTTATGTAACAATGCAAAACTAAACAACAAATCAGGATAATCAGCAATATACAGCACTACTAAATGTCAATGACGATTTTTCCTTCCACATTTAGCCCAAATTACTTTCATGTTCTTCATATTGATTTATCCTTTTAAGTATGTAACACATTCTAAACAGGCTGTAGCATAAACATCAAACACAGCTGAAGCAGTTTTTGGATGGTTGGCTTCAAATGATCCGTCGGTTTGAAAAGTAAAAACAATTTAAAAAAAGGTGAAGCTGATGCAGGGTGAGTGTTAACACCAGGACTTTAGAGGGAAGAAGAGTCACAGCTGAGGATGTTGTTGACGGGTTGTTGTTCAATCGGGGGAAGACATCTGAATCATTGCAGGGGGAATGGCTTTCACAACTTTAATGAATTTACTCTGAGTACATGATATGCCATAATTATCTATGAATTTGTTATATGTTAACACATTTCCGTCATTGTCTAAAAGGTGTAAAACCGTCCAAATGCCATGATCCATCCAATCCTTATAAAAGATGGATTTTCTTTTATCGTATACATCTGTTGTTCCAAATCTTCTCGAAAATTATTTTGGGGAAATAAAACCAAAATACCGTTTGAATTATTGTTTCATTGTCGTTGCCAACATTTCATTACTAATGATTTCAGTAATAGTTTTGAAGAAAAATTATTTTATTTCTTTCCAGAAGAATTTATAAAAGATTGCAGTCAAGCCATCCTGACCAGGAGCTTTGTCATTTTCAGTTTGTTTAAGGCTTGATCTCAGTCATGCAGTGATATATCAGAATCACAAATTTCTCTGAATACAGAATCGATTTTTGGAGTATAAGGTTCAATCTGATCAAAAAACTTAATGAATCAGTGATTAAATATTTCGAGGAGTATAAATTTGAGTAAAATTTATGTTTTTCTTCCGCTATAGTCTTATGATTTGTGCATTCCTCCCCATTTATGATTAATGTATTAATAGATTTCTTTTCTTGCCTCCGTTTCTCCAAATTGTAGAAATATGAAGCACTTTTTCACCTTCTTCTATCCATTTTGCACGAGCTCTAATGTAAGCTCCATGAGCCTTTTTCTTGTATAGATCATCTAATTGAGTAAAGACAACAGGGATTTCTTATCAGCCTCTGACATAAAATGTCTATTATAATAGTTATTTATATCGTAAAGTAATTTACTTTCAAATTCCTTCTGTTGTCTACTTTTCATTTTACTAAACGTAATTGAAAATTCTCTAACTTTAAATGAAAAAAGTCCCATCTATGTATGTAATTGCCAATTGTTACATTGTTGTAAATGTTATGGAGGAGCTCTTTAACTATCTTAACATACCCGTCATCAATTAATAGATCTGCATTTAATTTCCAGTAATCTTTTTTAAACTGCGTTTTATTTTCAGGGTTAAGTTTAAAAGTAATAATACTGTGATCTGTCAACGGGGCTGCTGAGATGGAAACATGTGAAACATCTATAGAGTAAAGTCGACCCAACCACAGTATGGAACGCCAGGAGTGCCATAATGAATTAATTAAATGCACCATTAAATAATAAATTAAATGTGACAATAATAAATTTTAATTTGAAATAATTAATTAAATAAATAATTTTTGACACATTTAATTAATTATTTATTTATTTCACGTTTTAATTAATTATTGCCACATTTAAATAATTATTTAATGGTGTATTTAATTAATTCATTTTGGCACAGTTGACTCCTTCAGGTCTCACCATAAATTTATTTTATGTGTCAACCTCACCCATCAAACCCAGGGGGCGGGGTTAATGCTGATCGAGTCAGAACCATTGCTTTGGCCTGGTGGCCATTGTTTTTAGAAGGCGTTACTGCACACCAACAACTGCCATGTGGAAACTAACAGAACTGAACTTTGAAAAACCCTGTTTGTGTTTGTGTGTGGGATGGACTCAAGCGCAGACAAGGCAGCTAGAATACAGTTCAGTTTTTTACTATACAACACCAGGTGCAAATATATACAAGTGAGATGGCAGGGGGAATCCAGGGCACAGGGAAATCCGGGAAAGGAGCTCTTCACACACGAGGGACTTCATAAAAAACACAGCACACCAAGGGTTCCAGGGAAACGGAATTCCTGTTTACAGACAACAAGTGATTAATCCAAAGGGTCAGCGATACGAAAAGGCAACAAGAGACTAGTACTCCGGAGCTTACTACCGAGGTTACTCAATAGTCCAGCGACGAGATGTTTCCAGCCTCTGCCTTAAGTAGTGGATGAGTTTAGGCAATGAGCCACAGATGTGTGATTAACTTCAGGTGCAAGGGCCAGGGGCGGGAGCCCGCAATGAGCTCCGCCCTGGCGAGACACAGCTAGCGTGAGAGAGGTAGATGTAAACAAGAAACATATGTAGCCAACCTGAGTCAGCCGGGCAGACACGGGGACCATGACAGTTTGTGTCTCACCAAATACCGTTTTAATATTTTTTAGCCGAGAATGTAGCGGTTTAATCTTCAGATGTCTGGTCGGTTTGTCAAGATACAGCTTTTTTGCAAAAGTGCTTCGATGATTTCGGAGATGTCTGCCCAGCCCAGTCTCACGGCAAAGCGTGGGACAGACCCGCTCGCCTCGCAAGCAATCGAGCTGCTATTACCACCGACAAAGCGCAGGCCGGTACACAGCTGTAATAACCCCCGCTGCACACTGACTTCATTTACAGAGGTTATATTTATCGTGTTTTTATTTCCTGATGTTCGTATGTGTCATACGTGTTCCAGTCACCAATTCTGAATTATAACTAACATTAAAAACATGTTTAAGGAGGAGAGAGAGCAAAAAGATTCGATTAACATCTGATGTTTGGGTTTTTGTTCAATAATCAGCGTGACCTGATAAACGCATAAAAGAAATAACGTTGGTGTTTCCGTCATGTAGTAACTGTTAGGTTTAACTGTACAAAGGTGGTTCGACACTATGAAACACACACAGACTTCATGATGTTCGCCTCATTTTTTTATTGTGAATATTAATCATGAGGGTAAACGGCCCTGTACACCACGGAGCGAGGTCAGCATGTCCACCATATCTTCAGCTCTCTGAGTTAACCCATCAAACTAATCTAACGCTCATCTATGAATAATTCACGGCTCATATCAATATTATTTTACAGAAAATCATCCTTATTACTGCCAACTATTCCAGATACCATCAAATGTTAAAGGAAAATATCAGGATGAGTGTCTGTGAGCTGAGAAGGACGTGAAGCGAGCAGTTTATCCCAGAGCTGAAGCTGCTCTGTGTGCAGAGATGAGCTCAGATTCCTGCTGTGATTGATCAACAGTCACAGAAATGTAGACTTGTAGTTATTACTGCAGTATGGTCACAGCAGATACTGATAAACATGTATTATGAGGATGGATGATCAAGTTTCTCACTCTCTCCTTTAAATCTCAGTTTTTTCTTCTTCACAGTTTATCTGTTAATTTATTAATGAATAACACTGAAAGAGTTTCTGTTATATTTCCCCTTGAACATCAGCTTATTAGGGCGGCATTAGGAAATAGCCCCCCTCCAAAGAATGAATAAATGAATGATGATAATAATAAAATGATTCAAAAGCAGAGCTCAGAGTGGTAGAATGGTCAAACATGGATCCACGGGTGGTTCAACTGCATTTGGAGACGTGACTAAAGCAAATCTTTCAAATAATCCCACCATCAACGGGATGTTATCTCCTTTACTACGGTTACTTTACTTGGTCACCGTGTGAATTTCTTTGAAATGAACCAAATTCTTTTATTTGTCGGTTGTTGCATATTTAACCTCTACAGTCAGGAAAGGAGGAGATGAGGCCTCAACAATGTTGGGTTGTAGCTGTGCTTCAGGTTAGAGTGAGTGTCCATGGAATAAATGTAAGTCAGTGAACTGGAAACATGACTGTGTTCAAACTTTGTTTTCCTTTTTATAATGAGTCTAATCAAAGGTGGACAGAAGTATCTCCACTGTGACTTTTCTGTGTCACCATCAGAGCTTCTGCACAGTGTTTCTGGGGCAGATAACATTGCAGCATTATGGAGACATTATGGAGACAAAAAGAAAAGCGTCTGGACTTCTTTAAGTTAAACTTAAAGAAATCCAGACGCTTTTCTTGGACTGTTGGTTTCAGTGTTGAGTCTCATTCACACACTCCCTCAGACTCTTCACACACACTGATTTGCTGACATAAACACACTCCTGTGTGCTCTCTTGGCTTCACACACACACTGAGGACCATCTACAGACTGTGAGCTCCGTCTTCTTTGTCTTTGGAGCCGAACTCTGACAAAGTTAGGAACAAAACTTTCTCCAGCGTGTGAACTTTCCTCCTAGACTCAGTCTGAGCAGTCAGACCACATATTTCTAAAGCAGCACATGAAGGTGTGGCTCACACACACACAGGTGAAGGAAACAGCTGCAGTATTAAAAACTGCTTCACTGTCTACAAATATATGAACTGAATGTTTCTTTCAGGCTGTAAAAACCTTATTTATCCTCCATTACAGTCCTGCATTCAGAGCATTACTTCTGTTATATTAGTACATGTATTTTATTCTGATGAACACATGAAACTCTGAGCTGGATTGAATCCATTGAATCAGAGTCCAGGACTCAGACTAAACACACTGAATGTGTCCTGAGCTCGGCCGCTGTTCCACAGTAACTGCTGTCAGAGTCACTGTTACTGAGTTAGCTTAGCTAGCAGAGCAGCTAGCAGTTAGAGTATGAACTCTGTAAGCAGTCAGCTCGGTCCTGGACATGGTTACTGACATAAAGCTGCTCTCTGCAGCCATGTTTGACCGGCTGCTTTGTAGGACTACAGTAATGGAGGATTTGGAGGCTGAACTGGGCTCTGTGACACTTTTTGTAGTGAACTGATGAAAGCTGCGTCTCAGATGGATGTTAGTCCAACACATCAGACACGACCTCTGCAGCTCTCAGTTGATGTGCACATGAATGATTTGTGTTTCCTCTGCAGGTGAAGGTAGAAAGTGTGTGTGAGCTGATGTGAACTGAGCAGCATGGATCAGTGTGAGGACAGAGAGGAGGGAGTCCCTCCCTCTAAAAGCACTCTGTGTGGGGAACATGAGAGCCAGACCAAAGCTCAGAGGTGAGATGACCATCTCTAACTGTCCATGACTCTTCTCCATGTCACAGCTCAGCACTCACATCACTGCTCCATCATTATTCACACTCATACCTCTGTGTGTGTTGTTTTAAAGCCCAGAGCTGTGGGGCGTACCAGGCTCAGCTGGACATAACCCTGAAACTAATCCAGAGCCTGGACCTGAACCCAGCTGTGTTTCCTTAAAGAGCAACGAGTCCAAGGATGTTGCTGTATGCTTTAAAGGCTGTTCTTCTGCTGCTGAGAGGTAATGTGTGTCTAGATGTTGTTCCTGACTCTGTATTTCTGAATAAATCCTCATGTTTAATATCAGCTCAGCTCTTTTTCACACACATTTCTATGTTGGTATGTGAAGCGGTGTGTGTTGGAGTGTTTCCACAAACACAGCAGTCAGAGTGGAAAGAGTGGATGTTGTAGGAGGTGTTTGTGTAGTGAAGAGGCTGAGTGTCTGTAGGACTCCAGCTGCTCCAGCAGGTGTCTCCTTTGTGCTTTGCTTCAAACACAGTGTAGGGAGGAGCTTCCACTCAGGTGTTTCAGGTGTTGCTGGATGGAGGAGGACAAATAGTTTTTCCCTTCAGTGACACTTCAGCAGCTCAATGTTCTGGGAGATGTTTGTCTTTATGAAGGTTTATGGATTATTGTTCTTACTTTGGTTAAACTGAGCAATACATTTTCCATCTAACATTTAAAGTAAATTTCCAGGTGAATAAAAGATCTGCAGCTGCAGCCTCTGTGATGTTTCACAGTCTGAAAGTAACAAATTCAACCAGAGTTCAAACAAAGGCTTAATATACGTGTGTGTTTGATATAATGCCAACAAGTACAAACAGGTGTTCTTACAGGTCTTAATCACAGAGGTCTGATAAGTCTGGTGACTTTCACACTCAGCAGTTTTGCTGCCTTTTATTTTATATTGGCCTTTTTAAAGCCCTTCAAAGTCTCCCACATTCATACAGAGCTTTTAACACCAAACTCCTTTACAGTCCTTCTCCTCTCACACACGATCACACGACTGATTTGTCTGCAGCAGCTGTGTTACTGCTAGTATTTTATTATGTGTGTAATCTCCTCATATTGTTCCTGTGGTTTAGTTTGACTTCCTTCTGCAAACTCAGCTGCTCTGTTGCTGATACACGTCTCCATGAATATGATTGATCAGATGCTGCCAACACCATGTGTTTCATGTGAGCGCTCAGCTGAAACCCTGGGTTGACTTATCGAGTTAATAACAAGCTTCACGTGACTGTGAATGCTAAAGTGAATCCAGATAAAGGAAAGAGACCCTGCTAATGTTGGACTCACTTCTTAGTGTAGATCCCAGGAGGAAGTTCAACATAGCCATTCTTTGTGCTAGCTCGACCAAACCTGAGAGCACAGTGCAGGATAATGATCATCATCTGTCTCTGTCAAGGACATTTAAAATCCACAAATAACAAACATAATTATATTTGATCATTAAAAATGATGATTAAACAAAGTGTCAAACATACTTAAGTAGAAGGACTGATGTTTGTGTTAAAATACCCTCTTAAAGCTGAAATAATGATTCAGCTTCTTTACTCAAGTAAAGGTAAAAGAGTCCAGGCTCTGAAATGTACTCACAGTATTAAAGTAAAAACGCCATCTTTGAAGGAAATTTCTGCCAGTTTTTGTGCAAAGTTACCTGAATTTCTACCTCCAACATTAATATGAGAAAATTATCTGAACTTTTATTCTAATGAATTTAATCAGCTTGAACATTTTGTAGCACAAAAGTAGAAAAAACCCAAAGGGAATCAAAAATAGCTCCGTTTGCTGTTGCCTGCATTGTAGATGGGCGGCTTTGCCTCAACACCTAAACAGGAAAATGAGTTTAGTCAAGTATTAAAGTGGGATTGAAGAGGTGAGGAAACCAGAGATCAGGTGTTGTGGTGCAGCATTAAGATAAGATGGGGCCTGATTATTTAAGACCTTGTATGTGAGGAGCAGCCAATGAAGGGAAGCCAAAACAGGAGAAATCTGCTCTCTCTTTCTAGTCCCTGTCAGGACTCTTGCTGCAGCATTTTGGATTAGCTGAAGGCTTTTCACTGAGTTTTTAGGACATCCTGATAATAATGAATTACAGTCGTCCAGCCTGGAAGTAATAAATGCATGAACTAGTTTTTCAGCGTCACTCTTTTTAGCATTTTTTAACAACAAGCTTCTGTCTATTAGGGCTCTTGTTTCGCCGACTGCTGCCTCAGATCCGAGTCTTTCTCCTGTGTGCTCAGCTGTCTTAGAGCAGTTTGATCCTGTTTCCCTTAATGACTTGACTGCGGTAGTTTGTAACCAAAGATCATCACACTGCCCCTCTGATTGTCTCCCCCCAACTACTCTTTCAAGGATTGTCAGGTTGGAGATCGGCCTATAATTAGCTAAGACAGCTGGGTCTAGGGATGCTTTTTAAGTAAAGGTTTAACTACAGCCAGCTAGGGATGGGTACCGTTTAGATTTGAAAACCTGCTAAATCAGAATCAGTTGCTGATGACGGCTTTTTTCTTTTACATCAATCACGTATAATCTTAACTCAAAGTGAACATAGACTTGATTGCTCAGATCAGCCAATTCAAAATGCTAATTCAATCAACTCTGAGTTTATGGCTAGACTCAGTTTGTTGGCCCTGCACCTTAAAACTATTCCCTGTTTGTCCCTCATGTTTTTTGGATATTGTTTTCACATCTTATGTCACGGCTAGCGGGGCGAGCCATGTTGAATTTAATAAAGGACCCAAGATGCCAACACTGCTGTGAAGTGAGTGAGCTTTATTGAAACGGTGAAGTGCAGTGGAGATGGCCTGTGCAGAAGCTAAGATAACCTCTACTGAAAAAACTACAAAACTAACCTGAAACCTTAAACGGAGACACGAGGAGACAACACAGACGAACCAGCAACAAGCAGGAGAAAACAAAGGGCTCATATACACAAAAGAGCCATCAGGGAATGAGAAAAGGGAGACACAGCAGGTTTCATTGGACATAACCAGACAAGGGGAAGCAAAAGTAGACACACTAACATAGGACATGGCACTGTCAAAATAAAACAGGAAGTGAACACAGAGACACAATACTAACACAGTACAGAGGGAACACAGAAACCAAAACCTCAGAACTAGAAAATCTTAATCAGAATGAAATTGTAACAAAAGACAATAACAATCAAAACAAAACTACTGAGTCCACAGACTCGGGACATACATCGGCTCAAACTGTGGTCATAAATATTTTGTACTTGTAAATCAGACTGTGTAGTTTTGAACTGAGTTTTGTAACATTGTAAAACAAAATATCTGAAAAGTTTATGTTTTTGCGTTCATTGATTTGTGTGTGTAAAAATGTAAAAATGTAATAAATGTAAGAAACATTAGAACTACTTTTGCTGACACAAAGTTTGGCGAGTTGTCCCTTTAAACCAGTCACTGATATAAAGAGAGCACCTTGTTCCAGGGCATCTGAGCATGGAGGGAAAGCTTTATGCAGGAGATGGTAAGAGCTGTTGGGACTAAAGAAACTGAGCAGAAAACTACAGACATCTGGAAACTGTGTTGTTAATTCTCAGTGGGATCAGCAGGACTAGCAAAGCTTCACCATGACAGTCATCTGATTGACTGAACCCATCCAAACATCACTTCATGGACCTTTAGCTTGTGTCTGTGTGTGGACAGACATAACATGAGCTAATTATACATTACTCCTCCACAGAGTGGACCAGCAGAGAGCAGAGGTTTCCACTGGTCAGTCTGCACAGCAACATCAAACACACCTGGACTCTGTGGTTATGGTTTGTAGTACTACGTTTACATTTGTTCTTTTCAGTCACCTCTATGCTGCACTTTGTGGACCAGAGGATTGTCAGTGTGTCCAACATAAGTCAGAGTTTGGGCTCCATGATTTCAGTCAGATTGGGGTGACTGTAGCTCAGGAGGGGAGCAGGTCAGCTACTAGTCAGAAGGTTTGTGAATCAAACCCTGGCTGGCAAATGTACTGGGTAACGTACTAAACCCAAGCTGCCCTCTGATGCATCCATCAGAGTGTGAAAGAAAGTATTTAAGCATAGAACAATGTGCTTGCTTGAATGAGGCATGTTGTATAAATGCTTTGTGTGCACAGAGTATCAAAGAGAGCTATATAAGAACCAGTCCATTTACCACTGGGTAATTCATATAGTCTTCTTTTCCAGCGGCTGGAGGACAACATCACCATGTTTGTGAAGAACGAGCTGAAGAAGATCCAGAAGCTTCTGAGTCCAGATCACCCAGAAACTTTAAAGAGCCAGATGGAGGATGAGGAGATGTTTGAAGGTGAGGATGAAGATGAAAGAAAGAGCTGCAGAGAAGCATTTCTGAAGATCACACTCCACTTCTTGAGGAGACTTAAGCAGCATGAGATGGCTGACCATCTGCAGAGCAGTAAGAGAATTTCTCTAAAGACTGAATATTGATCTTTCCTAATAGCTCAAGAAATGGACCAATAGACATTCATCCTTTCAGGGTACTGAAAGGCTATGATATTTATTATATAATATTTTTTTCTGAAATTCTTACCTTCAGAAATATTTGCTCCACTCTGTAAACGAGAACTTAAAGCCCAACTGAAGAAGAAGTTCCAGTGTGTGTTTGAGGGCATCGCTAAAGCAGGAAGCCCAACCCTCCTGAATCAGATCTACACAGAGCTCTACATCACAGAGGGAGGGACTGCAGAGGTCAATGATGAACATGAGGTCAGACAGATTGAAACAGCATCCAGGAAACCAGACAGACCAGAAACAACAATCAGACAAGAAGACATCTTTAAAGCCTCACCTGGAAGAGACGAACCAATCAGAACAGTGCTGACAAAGGGAGTGGCTGGCATTGGGAAAACAGTCTTAACACAGAAATACAGCCTGGACTGGGCTGAAGACAAAGCCAACCAGGACATCCAGTTCATATTTCCATTCACTTTCAGAGAGCTGAATGTGCTGAAAGAGGAAAAGTTCAGCTTGGTGGAACTTGTTCATCACTTCTTTAATCAAACTAACGAATCAGGAATCTGCAGGCTTGAAGACTTCCAGGTTGTGTTCATACTTGATGGTCTGGATGAGTGTCGACTTAATTTGGACTTCAAGAAAACTAAAATCCTGACTGAAACAAGAAAGTCCACCTCATTGGATGAGCTGCTGACAAACCTCATCAGAGGGAACCTGCTCCCTTCTGCTCGCCTTTGGATAACAACACGACCTGCAGCAGCCAATCAGATCCCTCCTCAGTGTGTCGACATGGTGACAGAGGTCAGAGGGTTCACTGACCCACAGAAGGAGGAGTACTTCAGGAAGAGATTCAGAGATGAGGAGCAGGCCAGCAGGATCATCTCCCACATCAAGAAAGCTCGAAGCCTCCACATCATGTGTCACATCCCAGTCTTCTGCTGGATCACTGCTACAGTTCTGGAGGATGTGCTGGAAACCAGAGAGGGAGGAGAGCTGCCCAAGACCCTGACTGAGATGTACATCCACTTCCTGGTGGTTCAGGCCAAAGTGAAGAGGATCAAATATGATGGAGGAGCTGAGACAGATCCACACTGGAGTCCAGAGAGCAGGAAGATGATTGAGTCACTGGGAAAACTGGCTTTTGATCAGCTGCAGAAAGGAAACCTGATCTTCTATGAACCAGACCTGACAGAGTGTGGCATCGATATCAGAGCAGCCTCAGTGTACTCAGGAGTGTTCACACAGATCTTTAAAGAGGAGAAACAACTGTACCAGAACAAGGTGTTCTGCTTTGTTCATCTCAGTGTTCAGGAGTTTCTGGCTGCTCTTCATGTCCACCTGACCTTCATCAACTCTGGACTCAATCTGCTGGAAGAGCAAGAAACAACTTGGAAGGTGTTTCAAACAAGAAAATCTTCAAAGAAATACTTCTACCAGTGTGCTGTGGACAAGGCCTTACAGAGCCCCAATGGACACCTGGACTTGTTCCTTCGTTTTCTCTTGGGTCTGAAGACTAATCAAACTCGTTTGCAAGGCCTCATGACACAAACAGGAAGTAGCTCAAAGACCAATCAAGAAGCAGTTCAGTACATCAAGAAGAAGCTCAGTGAGAATCTGTCTGCAGAGAAAAGCATCAATCTGTTCCACTGTCTGAATGAACTGAATGATCGTTCTCTAGTGAAGGAGATCCAACAGTCCCTGAGATCAGGAAGTCTCTCCACAGATAAACTGTCTCCTGCTCAGTGGTCAGCTCTGGTCTTCATCTTACTGTCATCAGAAAAAGATCTGGATGTGTTTAACCTGAATAAATACTCTGCTTCAGAGGAGGCTCTTCTGAGGCTGCTGCCAGTGGTCAAAGTCTCTAAAAAAGCTCTGTAAGTTATAAAGTTTTTATTATTTAATTTGGTTGGTATGTTATGGAAAACACACTGCCATGAACCTCTGTTTTGTTTTTGTCAAAATCACTGTAATATAATCACTGTACCTTTATATACATGTGACTTGTATTAATGCTGCTGCCCTCTTGTGGCTAAAGTGTAATTATGTTATTGTTATTAGGGAGGATTTGAGAGTAACATGCCAAGTGAGTCAGCACCTTCGCTTTAGCTTAAAAATCCAAATTCTTATGTCATCAGTTATAGTTGCATGTATTCATTATCATAACTTAACCTTTAATATTGATGTCTTAAATTTATTTTGAGTAAACTAATGTTAAGGTTCAAATATTGGGGAAGGAGAGTACAAACAACCATGGTCCAGAACTTGGTCAAACGATTTTAATGAAATACACGCGTGGGAAGACCAGCTCCGTTCGCAGACCGGGCTGATCTCCGACTTAATCAAAGCATAAACAGATATTTTATACCATCAGGGCTTGAATTTAATGACGCCCCCTCATACGTCACAAACAGAATATATGCATACGTCAAATCAAAACCACAATGACTTTTAACACAGTTTAAAAGAACATTATCTCCTATCTTCATGGCAGGTACTTCCTGTCACTGCCGGATGCTCGCTTATCATCTTGACACATCAGCAGCAGTTCTGCGACAAACTGCTCTTTTGCAACCCCGAGCAAAACATGATTAAACTTCCACCTATAAATGATTCTCTTTAACTAAGTGTGTGCCTCGTCCTTAAAGGCTCCTCAAAATAACCTGCACTTAGACTCTGCTTTCGGTTTCAGTTCTGCAAAAGGCACACTCTTCAAACCTGCAACTTCCTGTCAGCCTGCAACTTAGTCTTTCTGAAAGACACACACTGTTTAAACATCTGAATGCAATATCAATTTTGTAGATTATATTATTAATGCAATGGTAATGATGATGATTATTAACAATAGCAGCAAAATATCTCTCCAATCTCAATACTCCCTCTCTCGACCTCTGGAACACCAGAGGTCACAATACATTGTGTTGGGTCACTCCTCGGCCCACTCAGCTGCTTCCATGTCCATCCATGGCATCATGGACATCGGGGTCACCACTCCCGCTCTGACCCTCTCTAGCCGTCCTCTGGCTCAGCAAATCAGACAACCTCATGTCATCTAAGTGGTCCAGTAATAAACACCAGCTCCCCCTCGAGAACACTCCATGCGTAAGATTAGGTTTTTTCTGCGTCCCTCTCTTGTGGTCCATCATGCCTCGGGCCTCCAGCATCCTCACCCCCCTGTGGTCGCCGAGATCTTGTGTAAAGCAAACCAAACACCTTTTCCTGCACCTCCCTAACTTATCATCTTTGGGACTCTTTAATCAAAAGCCTGATCCTAATTATCTTCTTGACTTATTGACTTGTATTTATATATATTCTTCAACGTTACTCATCATTTTAAAACTCTTAAAACGCTGCTTTCACGTCCCTGCATGCGTTTCCTGTCGCTTGCCTTATCTAATCATCAACATCCTGTACACAGAAGTCTCGCTGCTGCAAGGCCTCCACTCTGACCTAGAATCTCCTTTCACAAGAAAATCATTATAAGCGCCTATTCTACTAAAAGATCCAAAAAAAACAACCACTTTAATCAATTAAGTTTAAACATATAAGCAATTACTCCTGCATACATTTTATCACAGCTAAACGCTGCCTTGAAACAACTCCTGTGTGTTAACACTAACTTCATTTTAAAACTCACATTTCCTATGTTATAACCTGTTTTTGGTACAGCCTTTTTATTTCATCTTGCTCCTTTGATGTAACAATACCTTCTCATTCTAGTTTATCAGACTTAACCAAAATATATGCTTTCCTTCCTTTGGTCCTTCTCTAAAGCAAGAAACTCCTATTCAGTTCCTCTTTTCTGTCACTTGTTACAGGGCCAGCTCAAGTTCAGTTAAACGCTAAATTAATTTGAGGCCTTTTGCCTGGAATCAATACTGTCATGTGTGTTTATGGACTCTGTGTCTGTAAGCGTGTGCAATCCTTCAATAACTCATATCATCCTCACAGTAGATTGGCTAATCATAGCGCTAGCCAAAGGCTCGTGACCCACAAGAGACGAATTGAGCCACAACTCCCTTAAAGGCACAAAATGCAATATGTATAAAAAGTCATTTCTACGTATAAGCTCTCCCCTTTATCCTAAAAATAAATCTATGTAATATCTGTATGTGTGTCTTCTATTCATTAATGTAATTGTCAGTTATTTTCTCTCTTTATTTTACCTTCTTTTTGTTTACCTCTTTGTTTGTGACGTGGACATCCCTAAACCATCCTGAGTTCCGGCTTCAATTTCAACCCAATTGTACCCTCTATTCTCGCAGTCGAACTCGTCTGGGCTTCACCTTCCCACTGGCCCCTGTGCCCTTCTCTTAGTGTCCTTTGTTGTCTTGTGATCCCCAGCAAACACAGTCTGTTTCTTCTCTGTTTCTTCTCCGTTGCTCTTTTCAGTATTTTCCTTTTAGATTAAATCCCAGCCTGGCAAAATATCCCATTCAGTGTCTTTAAACAGTTATGTCACACTGTTCTTACCAGCCTGCAGTTCACCGTGCATTTTCCATCACGTGCTTTTCTTCCATGCTGCTGCTGGTATCGTCAGTGTAGTTTCAGTTGCACTGTCTTTTGCCTGCTGTTAATTCTTGAAGTCCACGATGTTCTGTCGGTCTTCATCAGGAGATTAACTGTCCTATGAGCTTCTTCTCAGGATCGGGACAAGTGGGAGGTCAAGCTGTAAAATTTTAAGCCAAAATCTGGCCTGTTTTCCTCCCAATTCTGTTAATCAATGGTTTTGTACTCAAGATTCTAGGTTGAAAGAAGTCCACCTGTATTGACACACTAAAGCATACAATTAATATCCTTTTCATTTCTTTTCTTAAAACCTCCATTTGCTTCATCTGCCTGGAGTTTAACTCGTATGTTTCTCTCTCTGTGTGCTCACTTGTCACAGTCAGTTCCTTTTATGGGCATGCAAAGTTCCTGTCACACACACCATTTCCTGTCAACCTTGCAGCTGCTCAGAACCATATTTTCTGTTTCTATCTCTCCTGTTTTGTTTTTTTTACAGGCTAATAAAACTCTTGTTTTACTAAGTCTTGATCTAAAACAATTCACCCTTATTTCACGCACACACTTCTAAATATACTAAATTCTTTGCGTTTGTCAGATCGTCTCACACACACACCGCCTTTTCTCTCACACTTCCACTTCTGCACTCACTCTACTATCAACTTTCATAGTGTTATTATTATTTATTATTTTGTACAAATCACACCCAATCACTCAAAGCCTGCTACTCACAGCATTCACACACTTAAACTGTGACAAGAGTTGAGGAATATACTCACAACACGCTTTCCTAAGAGTATTTCAGACATGCCTTTCATAATCAGAAAGAGCAAGTCAAAGAAAACAATTGAAACCTCTATTAATTCTCACAGCACACACATAGAATAGAAAAAATAAAACACACCAGCATTTATTGCTGATGAGAGGTTACTCCTAAAAGTAATATGTTAGTCTTAAATATATACAGTGCACTCACTATATTTATATATCAAAACTCAGTCAATTACTATACATCCACTACGGCAACTCAAAACTTTATTTATAGCCCTCTAATGAACATAAATGGCGTCTTAAACACACACTCAACAATGTTTGCAGCAGTATTTGTAAAACCAACTGTGGTTTAAACAGTTCACTGCTGACTAATTTGCATTTTCACACTCATACACACACAGTCTAAAAATAGCTCCAGCACTGCCTCAGACTCCTTTCACACAGAGATCTCTTATTTTATATTACAAAGACGTCTTATATTTACAACCACTGTCACATCTGTCAGCTTTAGCGCCTAAACAATTTCGACAAATTTAAGTTAACGGTCCAACCGATAAAGTCCAACTTTTTTGTGATCAATTAACCAGTATCTGTCCAACAGTTTCTGGCCTCATCTCTAAAATCCCTAACTCAATTTAAAAGCGTCAACCAACCCAAACTTTGCCTGAAGCTCTATTTTTGGCATTTCACAGCCAAGGCTTACCCCGAAGTTTTAAGTTAAAGTTACACGCCCGAAGTCCAACTTCTGCTGGCCAAAAAAGCGCAGACTACCGTTCCAAACGGTAAGGAGACTCTAACTCCTAGTTATTCTGGAGTGCCCCAAGCTCCACAGTGACCAACTGACTATCCCTCTTCGAGGACAATGCCTAAGCGTCCTTGGCATTGGCAAGCGTTACCTCTGAGCACTGCGCTTCCTATCAGTCCAACTGACGTTCTTGAATAATTTATAATACTTTGGAACAACAGTAAAACAGCCAAAAAAGTGTAAGACTGAAGCAGGTCCAACCTTATAACCAATACGGGCTCCACCCCAAACAATAACCAAATTCCCTAATATACTAAAATCACTCAGCAGTCCAACTGCTTTCCACGGTCCAACCGTATTAAATCCTTTAGCGGTCCAACCGCATTCAATCATTTTTAGCAGTCCAACTGCATTAAATCCTCAGTACTGTCATGAGATTCTCATCAAAATCAAAGCAGACATTCCCCAGTAATTTCAGTGAGTAGACTTTAATTTGTAATGTCCAATTTGGCACACTTTGGAAATAATTCAACAGGTAGTGCCTTACCTTTGGATAAGCGGCTTAGAACAACAATGAGAAAAAGAGAGCTGATTATTAGCTCATCAAAACACAAAACAAAATCACAATGAATTATCGGTTAATTTCATTTAAAATAATTCATTAAGTATTTATGTACAATTCAAATTAGTTAATTACATATTTTGTTGGTTTGTTTTCTATTTTAATTATTTTACTGACACATTTAATGAATTATTTAATGATGTATTTATTTAATTCACGTTGCTACTCCTGGCCCTGCATCGCTGTTCATAAATACATTTTATTTGTCAGCTTCACCCATCAAAGTCAGGGGGCGGGGTTAATGCTGATCAAGTCAACACCATTGCTTTGGTCTGGTGGGCGTTCTTTTAGTGGGCTTTTCTCGATACTAAGTAGGCCTACACACCAGGGTTTGGACATGTGTGGACCCAAACTATACTTTTACCCTTTTTTGTGTGTCACCAAATACACTTTAATATTTTCTAGACAAGAATGTAGTGGTGTAATCTTTAACCTCTTTTGGCTCCAAACAGAAGTGACAGACTTGAGCAGGGTTCATTTAAAGGCTGACAGAAGTGGAGTGGTGACGGGGAGATGTTTGACAGGACAGTGTTTCAGCCTCCACAGGTTCATGTTGTGCTCCATCAGTCAGTGAAGATGAAGTCAGTGCTGATGAGGCTGTAGAGTGTGTGAGGGATGTGAATGAGGATGATGAAGATCTGATGATAGCAGATAAAAACAGGCTGCAGAGACTTTGAGCCATACAGGGCACACAGTGTGTGTACAGAACAGCTGAAATCATTATGGAGGCCTCACTGGAATATGGAAGCATCACAGTACAGCTTCAGTGAAGCTTTAAAGTCTCTGATATGAGATGAGAAATGAAGCAGCCAGAGCTTTTTCATGAGTGGAAACCCACTGTGACTGTGAGCTGCTGCTACAGCCTCCAGATTAGCCAGCAGCTCATCCTGCTCAACATGGACCTGTGGTCAGAGTGTGTGCTGGATAATCCGGCCCAGGATGAGGCCAAACTGACATGGGATGAAATGTCTGTCACATAATTGAGCTTAGTGTAGTTTCATTTCTGCACAATTTAAAAACAACCAAAACTTTGTTCTGTCTTTTCTATGTTATACTGTAGACTTTCTTTGATACTGTGTCCAAAAGGAGCAGCTTTTACTTTGAAGGGGAGGCGTCTCTGTTTCCTCTTCAGGTTGGATGATGGAAGCAAATTAGTAGCTGTGTCCCAAAACGTCGGCTGCATCCTCCAGAGGCTGCATTTGAAGGCCGATTACATCACAGCCAGGCGATGAAGGCTGTCCGTATTTGTCGACTCCTTCAAATGTGCCCGACAAATGCGTCCTTCATTTCCCCGAATTTGAAGGATTCGTCGGGTGTGTCCTTCGTGGCCCACCATATCCCAGAATTCATAGCGCGGCCCAGCCAAATTTCAGCTGCCAACAATGGCGGCAGCTACTAAGTTTTCAAATTACTCTTATTAATCTTTCTGGGTCACAAAATAAACTTTTAACATATTTTCAGGCGAGAAAGTAGCTGTGTAAACTTCAAATATGTAATGTAATGTAATTGTTTGCCTTTTTTCTGTGTTTTATTTGTTCCGGAGTAAATCGGTTTGGCTGAGATCAAAGTTCCTCCAGGATTTTCACACAGCTGAATAAACGTTAAACAGGAAACTGATTAAACAGAAGTGTGAGACGGTCGAGAATTTACGCCAGTGTCCTGTTATATTTTAGATAGCAAGGAGCAGACGGCCGAGTTTATTAAACTCCACCGACACAGCGGTGACGCAAATCTGAAGGCGAGACCGTCCCATTTCACAGCCTCGCACTTCCAGCCTTTTCGGTCTTTGAAGGACCCGGCCCACGTAGACCGCGAATACCGGGTCCTCCGAAGGATGCAGCCGACGTTTTGGGACAAAGCTAGTGTGTGATGTTCTTTCAGTGTTGCACTTTGTAGACGCTCCCTGAGCACTGGTCTCACAGCCAGCTGCACATAGAGACCAGTGTTGTTAGTCCAGGTCAGAAGATGACTTGTTGGAATGAAAATGAGCTTGTAGTTTGTCTGCTTTAATAATGTGACTGGAAAAAGGTGTTGGACTTCAAATATGTCCATTTCTTTCACACTTCACCTTTAAAAGTGAAGCCTTGTGGTTCCTGGAAGGAAAAACACGACTTTTTCAAGTCTTTGTCCTGTTTTTATGATAAATGTACGACTTTAATGTGAAACATTCAGAGTTTTTTCTCTTGTTGTGTTTGTTTGAAGCTGCTTCCTGTTGGCTTCAGCTGTTTGGAGTTTCCATTTTCTAAACTTCTACATTCTGAACCTTCTTCAGCTCTGAACAGATGATGAAACACTGAATGATTTCAAGCTCACACTTTGTCTAATAAACTTACATCTTTCATTCTTTATACAGATTGAGGGACTGTGGTTTGTCAGAGATCAGCTGTGATTATCTGGCAGCAGCACTGAAGTCCAACCCCTCCCATCTGAGAGAGCTGGACCTGAGCTCCAACACCAAGCTGCAGGATTCAGGAGTGAAGCATCTGTGTGGTTTCCTGGAGAGTCCAGGATGTGGACTTGAAACTCTGAGGTCAGTCAGCATGTTTTAGTTGTGCTGAGATGAATATGATGTGAAAGTTGTGCTGACACTAAACTGCAGACATCAGGCTGATATTATACTGATCCACACTGAGGATCTTCATGGTAAAGTCTGTTTTCTTCTTCTCTGGTTTAGTCCATTGACTGCAGCAGAACAATGTTCACATTTCAAACAGTGAGACTCAACGTATGGCCCGCGGCCCACACGCGGCCTGCCCACCTTTCCTGATTCAGAGAGAGGGGACCCTGATTAACTGTGTAGTGTTCTTCCTCACAGTTCTAAGTATCAGACACAACAATGAATAATCCACAGCTGACTGTCTTTAGCAGGTCAAAGGTCACGGCACACAGCAGGCAGTGGGAAATATTATAACTCTGATCATTTATCAGCACATATCCATATGTATAAAAACAAAGCTGACACTGTGAGACTTGATCAGAGGTGTGATCATCACAGCAGAGGCCTTTGTGTCAAAGTCACTGAGGATCAAACAGAAACACATGAAGCAGATTTTCCTGTTCTGGCTTTTTATAGCAGATAACCTTCAAAATATTCTGCAGTCCATCAAAAACTGAAGCAAACCATGAATCAACATGTGAACATGAGCTGATGCTGCTGAAGGGAAGCAAAGTTACAGAGGTTTGATTACAGACACAGCTGAGAGTTTGTAATCTGTCATCATTTTAAAAGGTTTACATTTCTTCAGTATATCCACATTTGCAGCTGCTACCTCAACCTCCACTTGTCCAACACAACTGCTGTCCACTGCCTCCATGACATTGTGATTTTGCTGTTGGTCTTCTGTCAGATCTTCATCAATCACTTCTGCACGGGGCACACCTTCAGACTCTGCAGCTGCATAACGAAAGCCTGTAAGATAAAATTAGACATAAGGTAAATGTACACCAATATTCCAATGACAGGTGTGTGATTCATCTGGAAGTTATGTGCGGATTAGTGTACAGTGATAGCAATTTAGTATGTTTTTAGAGGGGGGGGGGGGGGGGGGGGTTGTTTACCTCCGATGGGTGCTCTTTTTCGCTTCCATTGCGTACGCCTTGAGTGCCGGTCCGAGTCTGATACAGGTATGTCGTCATGCCCCATGTGCAGTGTTGGTGCCCAGTCTGGATTTGTTACATCCATTTCATATGCTGGTTTGCCTGCAATAATGCCAAATCATAAGCTACTCAGTCGACATGATGTGGTTCTGCAGCATCACACATTAGCATGTTTTATCTCATTATCTATGACCTCAGCACGTTGAAAATAACACTAAAAGCCTTTCAAGAGTGATATGAATTAATTTAGAACTCACCGGAAAGAAAATGCTGTGAGCAAACCAACAAAAAGCTGGGGATTGCAGAGAACTCGATATCCCCTCGTCTCACCGCTGCAATCCAAGCCTGACGTCTTTGTTTAGTAATATCGGATACATGGGATCCCTCACGTTGCCTCCAGGATGGAAAACGATGAAAAGAGAGCCCGTTATCCAGCTTCTTGCCTTCACGATCGTGTGATCTAACGTTGCAACCAACAACACAACACGTACGATCCATAGCTGAAATGGTATCCTTTGGCTGGCCTACTGTCATGGCGGAAGGGGGCATGGCCCATCTCCCGTGACATCACGCTCCAAAGCCCTATAGGTGGGAAAATGTACCATGTCGACCAATCAAAAATGATATGGAAACATGACATTTGGTTGTTTAGCAAAAGGGGGAAGTTTTAGGAGTGACCGGCAAGAGAGAGCGAGTGAGCGAAAGAGAGAGAGAGTTTTGATACGTGAGAGATTTGTGACGTTTACCGTGTTTGGTCTCAAGTTAGTTTGTTGTCTTGTGTATTTAGTGTGTAGCTGTTGTTTTGTGTGTCAGTTCTACTAGTGATCGTCACAGTTGCTGCCTTAAAGCCAACAAAGGCAGATTGCAGTGTAAACGCTGAGTGACACACCTGCTGTCAGACCTGCAGGTTTATCCCTGTGCTGTTCTCATATGTGTTAGAGTGACACAAACTATTGTTTGACACCTGATTGTTCTGTAAATAGTTTGAAATGATTATATGAAAAACGTCTGAGCCTTGGCTGCATGTTTTGGTAAATAGTACCATATAACTTTGTTGTTTGCAAAACGTGTGCGTATTTTTAAAAATGTACAATCTCTATTTGCATTTCAAGTTATGAAGATGATTCGTTAAACATGTGTGTGGTTTTTACAGTCAAAATATCACTTTCTACTTGTATTTTAAATTTTGTCTGAATTTAGATAAATTGTGCTGATACAGTTGGTCAAAATGAGAAAATAACAGATTGGCAAGATAAACTGTTTTTAAAGGTAAAATATAGAGGCCACATCAAAAGTAGTCAAGAAGGGTTAAAGGCTAAAAGCAAAGTTGTCACCAAGTACTGTTTATATTTGTGTGTATTGCTGCAGCTTTTTTGAGTATTAATTTGGTGCCTTTGTGTGAAATAATGGTATTGTGAGTGATCCATATAGTCACAAAGAATAGCCACTTGTTTCTGTGCTACCAAAGTTCCCCGGCTTTCATTCAAAATGTGTTTATCGTCAGCACCTGCACATTAAACTACTTAAACATTATAAATGTCTTCAAGCTCACACTGAGGCCTGTGGGGTACTATCAGCCACTGAGACAGTACACACATTTATATGTGTTTGTATATGAATATTTCATACTTTAAGACTGCCTGTTTATTTAAGGGAGATGAACAAAATACATTGGAATTGTACAAAATAATATCATGGATGATAAATTAAATAGATTTTAAGTAGATGCTTGTGCATTCTTAAAGTCTTATATGTTGAACTGAACTATGTGATCTGTTCAAAGCCTTAATCTTAATTTGAAGTGAAATGTGCTTTTTGAGTTTATACACTATGTATATAAGGCGACCGTTTCCTTTTGCAGTATTTTTGTGTGGTGTACTTTTCTATGTCTTAACAAAAGGGGAACAAAGGTGTTTAAGTTCACCTAGGATGATGTGTTTTAATTTTCACATGGTCTTGCTTGAATTTGACCCTGACAAAGGCGTATGAACTCTGTCAGCTGTTTGGAGTTTCCATTTTCTAAACTTCTACATTCTGAACCTTCTTCAGCTCTGAACAGATGATGAAACACTGAATGATTTCAAGCTCACATTTTGTCTAATAAACTTACATCTTTCATTCTTTATACAGATTGTGGGACTGTGGTTTGTCAGAGATCAGCTGTGATTATCTGGCAGCAGCACTGAAGTCCAACCCCTCCCATCTGAGACAGCTGGACCTGAGTAGCTGTTCTTCAATTTACAACAACAACCTGCAGGATCTGTGGTTTACTAACAAGAAAAAGCTGCAGGATTCAGGAGTGAAGCATCTGTGTGGTTTCCTGGAGAGTCCAGGATGTGGACTTGAAACTCTGAGGTCAGTCAGCATGTTTTAGTTGTGCTGAGATGAATATGATGTGAAAGTTGTGCTGACACTAAACTGCAGACATCAAGCTGATATTATACTGATCCACACTGAGGATCTTCATGGTAAAGTCTGTTTTCTTCTTCTCTGGTTTAGTCCATTGACTGCAACAGAACAATGTTCACATTTCAAACCTTCAAAGAAGAAGAAAAATCCTCCACTGGATAATTCACTGTGAAACTCTCCAACTTTTCATTCCACCTTAAAATCTGTCTGACACTGAAATCCAAAGCAAAATGTGTGTTTGCTTTACAGACAGCAGTCCAACACAAACATACACACATCATCCAAAACACAGTCCAACATCCAAATCTCCTCCACTGCCAGCATGAATGATGGGAAAGAGAAGGAGGAACACTCTGACATTCAGGGTTAGAATGAGTTTCATGAAGCAGACTGTGAAGATCAAAGCTGCATTAGAAAGCTTACATGAATGAATGAGTGGACAGAAGTGGACAGAGATCATCTGAAGCACTTCAAAGGCTTTAAATCAGCACATTTCTCTTTATTCTTTATCAACTCTGTTAGTTTCTCTCAGTTTTCTGTGGAATGAAGCTAACAGCAGGCTAATAAGATGCTGACCAATAGGTTTCTATTAAAGGTTGTAATTTGTATATGAAAAAGTGCTTTGGCTCAGCAGGGATCAGCTTACAGGTAGAATACAGCTGCTGGATGGGATTAGCATGTCATAGCTATCTACCAAACTGCTAACTGGGGGATTTCAGGCCATCTATGGATCATTTTTGCTAACTGTTTATTCAGCTTAGGCTCACAGGGCTGCAGCCTGTGCCCTAGCTGTCATAGGGCAAGAGGCGTGGTCCACCTGCACAGGTGAGCAGTCCATCACAGGGCCAACAGAGAGAGACAGAGAAGCACTCTCTCACATCCACACCTACAGCCAATTTAGAAGCACCAATGAACCTAAGCAGCATTTCATTGGACTGTGGGAGAACATCCAACCTCCACAGAAAGGCCAACAAGCTTCAACCTACAACCTTCTTGCTTTAAGGCACTAGTGCGAACCACTTTTCCCCATTTCAGCCCAAATCCTGCATCTTCCTGTTTCTGACTCCAGGCCAGCTCCACTAACACTTTCTCATCAGACACTGCCACCTAGTGGAGGAAGTCTTAGTTCCATTTGAAGCTTCAGATTACAGTTAGTTCCTTTACAAAGAGGTGGAGGTGGTGGGGCCACAGCACCATCATCACTGAGTGCCATAGGACACTTAACCTTTGTTTCCATATGCTGGGAACTTCCTGTTGTTCCAAGGAGGACTGGAAAATGTGTGAAAACCTCCCAGTCAGTTCCTCACAGCACACTTCAATCATTTCCCTCCCACAGCATCAGGACCAGGGCTTTTTCTCTCTTTGGTCCCACTAAGAGATTTCCACACAAACACCTCATCAGTGGGACTCTCAGAGCTACCAGCCCTTTGCTACAATCACAAAGCTCTTCATTGAAATCAATGATATCAAAGCTGGAATCAAATGAGTCCAAGTCTTCTGCTGATTCAGCATCACATTCATCTTTGCTCCTTGTTCTGCATCCCCACCATGGACTTCATTCCTTTCCAAGCCAGCCTTGAGTGTCCTTTATTCAGCTCATCCTCTGCTTTACTTTTACACCTGATTTTAGCTGCTTTATCTCTCTTTCAACAAGTTTCTGTGCCTCAATCTTTTTCTTCTCTCCCTCATAACAAGACAGCTTCTTCTGCCTGAGAACATGTTGGAGTGATTTACTAATCCAGGGCTGCTTATTGGGGAAAATGCTTCCTGTTTCCAAAGTAATCCCCATTTTTCCCAGAAAGAAATGTAAGTAGAAATCGATGATCTAAGTGAGAACATGAGCCTTTAAAAAGTCCCAGTGGGTGCAGTCAAAGCAGTCCCTCAGTCCCAGTATAGAGTCTTTGGTCCAGACTGGAACAACTGTGTGCCCAGTTTGAGCTCTCTTCAGTGCTGTGACCTGACAGACCCAGAGGGGCCATCACATCACATTTAGAAGCTCCCCTAATGGAGCCACAACACATGTCCAACACTTAGTCTGTCTTGTTGGACCAACTGGAAGAAATGATTCAAGGACTTAGTCACAGAACAGAGATTCAAATCTCCAAAATCCAACTGGCTGCATCAGGACATATAGTCTGAAACTCTGCACAGTTTCCTGTTTGAAGCTGCTTCCTGTTGGCTTCAGCTGTTTGGAGTTTCCATTTTCTAAACTTCTACATTCTGAACCTTCTTCAGCTCTGAACACATGATGAAACACTGAATGATTTCAAGCTCACACTTTGTCTAATAAACTTACATCTTTCATTCTTTATACAGATTGAGGGGCTGTGGTTTGTCAAAGATCAGCTGTGATTATCTGGCAGCAGCACTGAAGTCCAACCCCTCCCATCTGAGAGTGCTGGACCTGAGCTGGAACAACCTGAAGCATCCAGATGTGAAGCAGCTGTCTGATCTTCAGCAGAGTCCAGACTACAGACTGGAGACTCTGGTGTAAGTAGAGTGATGGAGTGAGTGGGTGGTGCTGTCAGCAGTATTGTACTAAACACAGTCAGTATGAAACAAAGATCCAGTGTTTCCTGTAAAGCTGCAGCTTCTCAGTGAAGCTGTGAGAGGAGAATGGTGACAGGCTTCAGGATTGGACACAAACACTTCCTGTTTCTGACCTTTATGGTCACCATAGTAACGGCTGACACGCTCTGATCAAACGCTGTCAACAGCCAATCAGCTCTCTGAACAAAGCAGCACGCAGACCAATGACTGCATTCATTTCCAAGTTTAAAGCAGTGAAGAACACAGTCTGTAGGTGAGGAAGAATTTAGTGAGAGCAGATGTTTGGATGGAATTCCTCCAGTTAACAGCTGGAACCGTCCATCTGGATTGTTGGGCTTGTTGTTGGGGTTCCTACAGAGCTCAGAGTGGACACACCAAGGTTCTTCTAATGAATGAAAGTCCAAACTCAAACTAGGAGGGAAAAACATTTTCATCAACTTCAATAAAAATCCAAAGATTAGAAAAAGTGAAGCAACAATGAGTCCTAGTACAGTCCCAGCACTGAAGTCCCTGCTGCTCTTTATACTGGATGTGCTGCATCACTGACTGACAGCTGATGAAGAGTCTCTGGAAACACTCGTTTATCTCCTCTGCTCTTCCTTCTTCTCTCTGCAGGTGGAGGCTATGATGGTAAACAGGACGGTGTGTGTGCTGAGAGAGGAGGAGCTGTGTCCTGATGATCCAGAGAGGTTGAAGTAGCAGCAGCTTGTGTGTAGAGACGCTCTGACTGGGCCATGTTACTGGGAGGTGGAGAGGAGAGCTTCATCCAGCAGTGACTGACAGAGGAATGAGAAGAAGTGCAGATGACTGTCAGTGCTGCAGAGTGAACTGCTCTGAGAACAGCTCCACTGTCAGACACAATGTAGAGTCCAGCATCATCCCTGTGTGTCCCTCTGGATCTGACAGAGGATCATCAGTGTATCTGGACTGCTCTGCTGCTGCTCTGTCCTTCTACAGTCTCTGCACAGTCTCTGTCTGACTCTGGCTTCAGACCCTCCTGGATCAAACTCACCTGGAAAGACTTTCAAACATCACTCAATAGATTTGAATACAGAATATATTTGATATATACTGTAGATGTACTGTAGAGTTGCAGTTTGTCACTTGTAAATACAGTCTGTGAGCAGCTGTGAGCTGAAAGATCTTTCTAGAAACACGAAATGTTTTCACTCTTCTGTTGCTTTTTCATATATTTCCACAACATTAATATTGATCCCACCTGTCTCACCTGTTTCATGCTTTTATACATAATAACAGGACACGTGTGATCTGAGCGCTGCTGTGGTTGCTGTGCTGCACGTCTTCATTTAGATAACAGAGACATCTAGTGGTTCAGAGGGAGAACTGCAGGAGGTGGAGCTGTGTTTTAGCGTGGAAAACTTTTTATCTTTTAGGCGCAGATACAAATATGACAAGTATCAGTGTGAGATACAAAAGGTCACATCAGTCAGCAGAGGGAACAGTGATCACACAGCAATGTAAGAATAGAAACATAACAGTGAATCTGGACATGTATACAGAGGGAAGCAAACAAACAGGATGTAACACTACATTAAAGCCACAAATGAGAAGAAAACAAACACAAAGGAAAATATATTTGATCTCAGGAATCCAAATCAGATGCTTTAGAGCAGGGGTCGGCAACCCTGGGCACGCGTGTCACAGCTGCCACGTGAAGGGTTAACTGATGGCACGACCATAGCTGGACTGGCCATCGGGCATACTGATGGTGATTTTTCGTTTTTAATGGGCCGATGATGTTTTTTTTATTTTTTTGTAACGGTATAAACAATGAAAGATGGCGGATTGGCTGGATGCTGGTCGATGTGTAAAAATAAGTCAGTTGTTTGGTGGTGGCTATGGCGGAGCTTCCACAGAGGCAGCAGGTGGATGAGGGAAAGGGGAGGCAGGAGGAGCAGAGACCTGAGGCGGCCGCCGGTCCGAGTGTCAGGTGAACTGAACTTCAGGTAAGAAGTTATGACCTGCAGTCTGTCTGGGTCAGATATAAACCAAGTTTAGGTGCAGTTTATTTTCCTTGTGCTGACTTTTTACAGTCAGTTATAATAACTCCCACTCAGAGGAGACCAGAGATCACATTAACATGTGTGTCTCTGTATTAAGAAACATGACATATTGGCCCAGTTTATTTTTCTTATCATTGTTGTGAGGTGACCATAAATAGCATTTGTATTTTCTGTTGTACAGTTCATTTGCTGTTATGGATAAAAAGTCTTTCTTTGTTTCAAAATAGCTGATAAATATTCGCTGATAGCTGCAAACATCTGCGCACAAATATAATCCTATGAAGTGGTTCTATATAGTGTGTGATTTATTGCTAATGCAATCATATGGCACATTGACTTCTGAGGAAATGTTAGATGCACTCATCATCAGAAAGGTGTCCGACCTAAACCAGGGGGTTTAGAGCATCTTGGAGTTTTTGTGGTTTGTTTTCTTTAAGTCATTTCACAGATTTTCTCCATAATTTCAATTCCTTGAATAAAACAACAAACTTAGGGGATGATTTTGTAATCTGACTTTATGTATGAAAGATTTGACTAAACGTAAAACAATCTTCCAACTCAGTCGTCATTCTTATCTTGTGAAATCAAACCAAATGTTCTGTTGTCTCTAAATCAGGGATTGATGAAATCTTTGGTTGCATCCATTTATGAACATGTTCTCATTCATATTAAATCGTAGTCTAAGTCCTTCTTTAGAGGGATAAATGTCATTCATTGTCTTCAAATGTGTTTCTGTTGTTTTGGGGGGAAGTTTGAAGTCCATTGTTCAAAGTCTGTTAATGAAACTTTATGAAGTTTATGTAGGATGTTTTTCCTATTTTGTATTTGTTTGAATTATGATGTATTTCTGACTCTTGCTGCCATGATGCCAGGTCTCTCTTGAAAACAACATTTTTAATCTCAATTAAATTTTCACCTGGAGAAATAAAGATGATAATAATAATTTTGTCTTCAGGGAATCATTTCTCTGTAAAACAGCTTCTTCTGAAACTCTTGTTACATTTCTTGTTTATTGTTTGCTGGTTGTAGAAAAATGTCATCGTCTCTGTGTGAACTTAAACTCTACATGTGGTGTCAGCTATAAACGAGCTCTAGAGTCTAATAACGATGCTTTTATTATTGTCTGGTATCCAACCTAACCCTGGGCCTCTGGCTGAATGTGAAACACCAGCAGATGTTAAAAACTGTCTGGGTTACACGTGCATCACGTCGTGTGCTTCCTAACATGGATATGATTGGAATCTGGGCTGTTCAAGCGGTGCTGGTATCGTTGTTGTTTCTGAGACTTTCCAAATCTTTACTGGATAAAAACGTAGCAACTGATGGATTTAACATTTAGCTCTCAGACTGTCCCAGAAAAGGCGGAGGTCTGGAAGTTTATGTGAAGCTCTGTCTTGCTGCTCAAGTCTTGTTCTCTCCATCTGCACCTCAGCCATTTGAAATCTTGGCCTTAACTATTGATCTGTTTGGAAATCAGACTGTTGTTGGCTGCTATCAGCCTCCACCTGCTTCCCCCAGCACATCACCGTCTCTGGTTCAACTTTTATCTGAGCTGCATTTTAATGACGTCTTTCAGATGGATGATTTTCATTGGGACTGGCTTTCTTCTGTGTCTGATGATTTTAAGGCACGCTGCTTGTTTTAAAAACTCAAATTATTTAAAGCCTCACACGCCTTGATCCTAAACACCCAGATAAATCTGCTCTTATTGACCTTTTTTAACTAATATGCTGCGTAAGTTTTCCACATCTGCAGTTTTTGCCAACGACCTGAGTGATCACTGCATAGTTGGTGCTGTGAGAAACACTAAAATCTCACGCTCCGAGCCCGCATCAGTTTGAACTGGGGTCGTATTAAACAGGCTGACAATGTCAGTTTGGGAACATTTACAGGAGAGTTGTGTCTACTTTGTGGACAGACACGCCCCTTTTTGCCAGGTCAGGGTGAAAGGTCGGGACAGGCCTGGTTTGGTTCAGTACCGGCCGATCTCCTACATGAGAGAAACCAGGCCTGGGCAGGAAGTCTGGCTCTGATGCTGATTGGCTACGTTTTCATTAGCTGTGTATTCGGATTACTGCCTCCATCATCAAGATGTAACTATTTTTTACTTTAACGACTGACAGTCCAAACGACCGTAGGAGGTTTTGGCAAACTATAAAGTGTCTCTGCCAGCTGTGACTCCTCAGAGCTTCCTCCTCACTTAAATATCGACTCCACTCCTGTGTCAGACAAAACTGAAATGTTGCTTTAACAAACACTTTGTTGCTTCTTGCTCTTTGTTCAGCACAGTATCTGATGGTAAACCTCTTGCACACAACTCTGCTCGTAGTTCCTGCTTACTGATACCTTTTCCTTCACACCTGTCACAGTAGAAGAGGTTTGTAAGGCTTTGAATAGCCCCAACACCAGAAACTCGTCCTCACAATCGTTCTCCTTCCTTCTTGCACTTGGCTGCAAATATCATAGCTGAGCCAGTGTCTTATATTTTTAATCTTTCTCTACAACAGAAGAACACCACTATACTCTGTGTTCTCTGGTTAACTGGTCCTCATTGGTCTTACACAGGATGGTCCATTAGTATCATTTTATCTATCAATCTGTTTCTGGGTTACTGCCTCCTATTCATCAGAGTACATGTTAGGCAAACAGTTTAGTCACAGCCTGCAGTCTCAGGACATCATTACATCCACTGTTCCATCAGTTCATGCAGAGCTTGGGAAGAAGGCGTTCTCCTTTTCTGCTCCGTCTTCATGGAAAACATAACCGAAGGATTTAAGGCTCTCCGTTGATTTCACTTGCAGACTTCAAAAGACGTACACATGTTTTTGTGAAACCATCTCTGGGAACTTGTTCTCGTTTTTAATGTGACTGAGTACATTACACAAACTTTTCTCTTATTGTTGTAATTTTAATATGTGTGTCTGGAACAGGTCTCTCTTGTAAATGAGACATTGAGTCTCAATGAGCCGACCTGTATAAATAAAGCTTCAATTACAAAGTCCTTTGTATAAAAGCTCCTTCAGCTGCCAGTGGGACGTGCTGTGGCTCTATCGGTTGCAGAGCCTTTATATTGTTAGTTAGAAACTACAAATATAATGGCTCACTGTATTTCAGAATCAGAGAAACTTTATTAATCCAGGAGGGAAACTGAGTCGTCATAGCAGCAAATATACAAGAAACAACAAGCACTCATATAAAGTGAGTGTAGAAACAGAGTTATGATAAATAAATATTCAGATAAATAATATCAATATATAATATAAATAATCTATAATCCAGTTTTGAGTTCCCTCCCCAGACGCCTTAACGCCCACTCACATCCTGGGCCATCTGACCTCAGGAAATCACATGATAGGGTGGGGCCAGGTTTCACAATGAGCTCACCCGAAACCCTGGCTGATTAGGACCCCCACCCGCTTTCACACCTTGGCTCATGTGATTACGTAGAGGATCATCAGGGGGTCCTTTGTCCCTCTTTGGGGGGAAACTCCCACTGGGTTTAAATCTGGGACTCCCCACCAACTGACCCTTAGAACTGAAGAAGCTTCTCAGATGAGAGGTGAAAGAAAGAAAGATTACTATAATAAAGTTTTTCAGGAAAACAAAAATAATATTATTAATATATAATATATATATATATATATAAAATATAATATTAAGGGCATTTGGAATATTTTTAAAGAGGTATTGGGTAATAAGAACACACCCAAAGTTCGGCCTAATTATTTTATTAATAATAATCAAGTTGTTAAAGATAAGACCGAAGTAGCAAACGAATTCAATTCTTTTTTTGTAAATGTTGGACCTACTTTAGCAAATCTAATCAGGAAAAATGATGACCCAGGAGATGAGGAAGCCTGGATAGGTGATAATAGAATGGTTAATTCCATATTCTTAGCCGATACTACCATAAAAGAAATAGTAGCAATTGTAAAAAATTGTAAAGATAAAAAATCTACTGATTGTGATGGT
This sequence comes from Rhamphochromis longiceps, assembly GCF_057381845.1. Lineage (NCBI taxonomy): Eukaryota > Metazoa > Chordata > Actinopteri > Cichliformes > Cichlidae > Rhamphochromis > Rhamphochromis longiceps. Next base: position 63,415,363 of record NC_140559.1, on the reverse strand, counting down.
ATAGACATGGTCATAATTAAAAAGACAATAGATTGTATAAGTACTCCTCTCTGTTATATTTTTAATCTTTCGCTATAGTCAGGAGTATTCCCTGACAGAATGAAAGTGGCAAAAGTAATACCATTATATAAATCAGGAGATAAGCATAGTTTTAATAATTATAGGCCAGTGTCTCTTTTATCACAGTTTTCAAAATTGCTAGAAAAACTCTTTGCACAAAGACTTGATAGTTTTATTGAAAAATATCAACTAATACATGAAAACCAATTTGGATTTCGTAAAAATAGGTCAACGGCATTAGCGTTGTTGACTTTTATTGAAGATATTTCATCTGCAACACATCATAATAAATACACAGTGGGAGTATTTGTTGATTTAAAAAAAGCTTTTGATACGATACAACATTCTATTTTGATTTCTAAATTGTATAACTATGGAGTGAGAGGAGTAGCATTGAATTGGTTAATGAGTTATTTAGAGAATAGGTTGCAATATGTTTATTATTTTGGCAATACTTCTGAAAGACTGAAGATTGTATGTGGTGTTCCTCAAGGTTCTATTTTGGGACCTAAACTCTTTAATTTATATATTAATGATATTTGTGACGTATCTAAAAGGTTAAATTCGATTTTATTTGCAGATGACACAAATTTTTATTGTTCTGGAGAGAATTTGAAAGACTTGGTTGAAATTATGACTTCTGAGATGTTAAGAATAAAAAAATGGTTTGATGTAAATAAATTATCTTTGAATCTGACAAAAACGAAATATATGATATTTGGCAATCGTGTAAAGGAGGATAAAGTCATTATGTTTATAGAGGAAGAATTGATTGAAAGAGTTACTGAATTTCGTTTTTTGGGTGTAATAGTGGATGAGAATTTGACATGGAAATCTCATATTGAACATATTAGAAAGAAAATGGTCAAAAGTATTTATATTTTGGGTAGTATAAGAGATTTATTAAATTATAAAACAATGCGTATTTTATATTTTTCTTTGTTTTTTTCATATATCAACTATTGTGTTGAAGTTTGGGGGAATACATATGAGAATACCATAAAACCTTTAAACCTATTACAGAAGAAAGTTATACGAATAATTCATAATGTTAAATATAGAGAACATACAAATAAATTATTTATAGAATCAAAATTATTAAAATTAGGAGATTTAGTGAAATTACGGACATTATTAATTATGTTTAAGGCTAAAAATAATATTTTGCCTTTTAAGTTACAAAGAGTATTTTTGATGTGTTCAAGGGGAGAAGAGAATAGAAGGAAATTTTATTTTAAACATCAGTTAGCCAGGACTACACAAAGATTAATGAGCACAACGGTTAGGGGTATAAGACTGTGGAATTCACTTCATTATAATTTAAAGAATTGTATAAATTTACAATGTTTTAAAAAGTGTTATATGTTTAAAACGATAACTCAGTATGAAGAATGCGAATGAATGTGATGTTGGTTTGGGATTCGACCGGAGAGAAATGTCAATATTAGTTTGTTCCTGATTTTTGGTGCCCACCGGTGATATAAGTTCGATGGTAGATAGGGGGCAGGGTTTAATAAGAATATTTTCTTCTTCCTGCTCCTTTTCACACATGGTTGTTGGGTTTTGTTGACAGAAGATGTGGTTGTTTTGTTTGATTTGTAGTACCAAGTGTGAAATAAATAAAAATGAAATGAAATGAAAAAAATGAAATGAAATGAAACGTCTTACAGCAACTCAAAGAAGTCCAGACGCTTTTCTTTGCAAGCTCCTTAGTCTACAATGACCTGGATGACTGAGAACCGTCACAGACAACTCAGTCCCATATTTTAGGTTATTCTGAATAAATCGTTCATGCCCTCTCTTTGGAAAGAAGCTGTTGTGGTTCCTGGTCCTAAATCTAGTCGTCCAAAAGTTCTAAACGACTTCAGGCCTGCTGCCCTCACCTCAGTCTTTGAAAAAATCATCAGAAATGTGATTATGGAAGACACTGAACTTCAGCTTGATTCAATGCAGATTGCACATAAGCCCAATAGAGGAGTGGAGGACGTGCTTTTGATTCTACTTCACCTGATTGTCAAACATGTAGAGAGTAAAGGACTTCAGTTCATCGATTTCTCTGCTTCTTTCAATAACACAGCCCCAGATTTGAATCAAAAGACTTTTAGAACAGTTTGAAATCTGGACAAACCTGAGCAAGTGCAGTCATATAAATATCTTGATGACAAATGCTATTATTTTTCTGTAAAGCAAATTGACCTAAAAGTAAAGTAACCTTGATATGTCAGGATGTAGATGTCCCACCCAACAACGTCACCCAGCCCTGAAACATCGGTACTGTTCAAGGCAGCATTGCTGTCCACACGTCCATCAGAGTGTTTCTTTGGACTTCATGGTGTTGCTGCTCCCAGTATTCTCTGAGACAACCTCTGAGGCCGTCACAGAGCAGCTGTATTTGTACTGACATTACATTACACACAGGTGCACTCTATTTAGTCATTAGCACTCATCAGGCAATGTCTATGGGCAACTGACTGCACTCAGACCAAAGGGGGCTGAATAATAATGCACATAACAATTCTCTTCACTCTGCTGACAAGAGATTCAACCCCCACTATGAGCACCTTCTAAAGAGCACCATTGAGAGTATCCTCACCAACTGCATCACTGTGTGGTATGACTCCTGCACTGGGTCCTGCAGGAAAAATATGACAACGGGTAGTGAGAGCAGTGGAGAGGATTGCAGGGTCCTCTCTTGCCTCCCTCCCCAGGAGATCTACTGTGCCTGCCTCATTCGAAAGGTCCTCTTCATTACAGGTGACTCCACTCATCTCTTCAACAGCGTCTTCAGTTTGCTGCCATCAGGAAGGATACTGAAGAGACCTTTTGACCTTTACATTTTCGTTAATATCTTTAAAACAGAAGCAGCAGAAACGAGAATTTTAGCAGCACAAACCAGCACAAGCGTAGCACAGTTGATTGACACCAGTTTTGTTTGATTTAATTAATGTGGGGGGGCTGGTTGACCTCTGGGGACCTCTAGAAATTTTCTTGAATATCTTTAAAATGATAGCAGCACAAACAAAAATTTTTACAGCACAAACGTAGCATAAACGTTTGATACCACTTTTGTTGGATTTGAAGAAGGTGGGGGGTCGCGGGAAAAACCAGCAAAAGAACTCGAGCAGCCGGGCTATGTAAAAGGTGTAGGGGGGCATGTTTGCGGTCACGTCCAGCGGGTGTGTGGGCTGTTTTAGTCATCTGTTACCAGGCAAACTCCAATGTAGCAGGCTGCTGAACACACACAGGCCTCCTGCATCCTCCTCTTCAGCTCTGCTTGCCCGATATCGTGACCTAAGCAGGGTCGGGTCTGGTCAGTACTTGGATGGGAGACCGCCTGGGAAAACCAGGTGCTGTAAGCTTTTGCACTTCCACACACAAACTGCAGAGGGCGCCGCTGCTCCTGCTTGTGCTTAGAGGCATGAGAAGTTAACATTTATGGGTGATAAAATCCTTTTTCTATATTTTTAACATGAGAATATCAGTTTTCCATCTTGTGTTCCAGAGTAATCGGACAAAAGACAAACGTAGAACAAGGAAAAAAGAGGCCAAGTGTCTCACCTATAAAACAAAATGACTGTTTTCTGAATAGTCTCACACAGATAAACATTTGCAGGGAATACCTTTTCCTTCAAAACAAACGTCACAGACTGTGTTTTTCTTTACTGATTGTATTTGAGTAGAAACTCAGATTAAAATGGCATCAGTGCTCATAAAATGATTTAACTGTAAAAGTAGGTGTAGTGGATCACTTTGCATAGATCTAGATAAAAGTGCTGTAAGCAAAGACTACAGTGGTCATTGAGCAGCTGTTCCTATAATGTGAATCTGGGATAAAGGCACAGATTATTTGTTTGCCTTTGTTTCCTGGTTCTTTCTTTCTTATCCAAATGGAAAAAGAGAGCATAAAAGTACTGTTTACAAGCAGCTTATCTATCTCATTGTGCCCACTATCATAAAATCTTGGTTGACTGAGCACTGAGCCATCTACCACTCGAAATTGAACCTGTGTGGGACAACAACAAAGTCCAGTATACTAAGTTTCAGTAATGTGCAGTTTTTTCTGTGGAAGATGTAAATCTAAATAGATGTCCTATTGTATGCATAATATACCACTGAACTTTATAAAACAACTTCTAAAAGCAAATTTCGATTTATTTTAGATTTTCTCAAATCCAAACAGTGCTAAAAGCATGCACACAGTCAAATATTTTTCATACGAGGTGCTGAAGGTTCTGCAATGTTCTGTCAGTGCGCCCCAGGGCAGCTGTGGCTACAATGTAGCTGCCATCACCAGTGTGTGAATGTGTGAATGATGTATCTGTGGCTTTTTGTCACACTTGGAAACCACGGTGTTGTGCAGCTATTTGCCTTGTTGCAGGGGTTTTAAAAAACTGCAGTTTTGATTTTAGTGAAAGACACCGTCTCATGACTCATTGAGTGCCGCGACTGACAAGCCAATCCGTGGCCTGCAGTCTGACGATGTCACATTTCCTGACTGCTTGGAACCCCGACTAAGTCGTCCTGTAGCCCACATCATAATGTTTCCATCTCTCTGCTTGACTGCGGGGATGCTATTTTTTGCATCACACTCGTATTTCAAAAGGTCAGTTAAAGCCACATAATTGGAATTTCGTTTCATCTCCCCACAGCACTTTCTCCAAAGTCTTCCCTGAATCATTTAGATGTTCACTGGCACTTGAGATGGGCCTATACATGTTTCTCCTTGAACAGGTAGCTACCCTATGTTAGCCTAGCTTTCTATCACTGATGCTCTGTGTGTATTGTTATGGTTCAAAATATGGGGATGGAGACAAGAGACAAGAGAAAAAAACCACAATAACAACACTGGTCCAGTCGGGTTGAGTCAAACGATGATTTTAATGATCACACGCGTGGGAGATGGACACCGTGTGCAGACAGCCTCAGATCTCAAAATGGTGGAGCATTGCTCAAACTCTTATAGCCTCTGGTGCCTCCACCTTATCATAAAAGCCTAAACATTCACATGCTTTTCTCTCACACGGCGCCTAAGCTACGACCTTGGCTCCCCGTTTATCTGCTCCTGCTGAGATGGGGCAGAAAACTCCAGCATGCTCTGTTCTCTTCTAATCAGACAAATAAGGCGATGACTTTCTGCAGCAGTATTATGCATCATAAAACAATATCATTCATCCACAATAAATCAGCAGTCTAATGTAATGCAAATCAGTTTAACTAATGCAATAGTTATCAGCTTCTTCTAATTCAGGAGAATAATGCAAACTAAAACTACATAATAATTCACAATCTTTAGTTAGGGGTATAACATGGCATAAAATAATATTATAATCTAACAGTATGCTGCTGCCTCTCTCTCATGTTACTTAAAAAATTAACCCCACAGCTTCAATAACCGTATCTAAAAATCTCTCAGTGAAAGTTACGGTTGTAGGTTTGGAAACATTTTGGGGTAGCCAGTGTTAAATAGAGACAGGGCCACATTCTTTATCTAGTCATTGTAATGAAAGAAGCACATTAAAAACTATATGAGAGTTTGCTTTTAACAAGCATGTAATGACTCTACTTAGTTTAGGTAGTCTTAGGGAGTCAAACTGAAAGTAGCATTTTGTGGATGTTTTCCCTGCTGCCCGATCCCATCAGTCTCTTAAAGCATCATTTTTATGCGCCCTGGTGTGACAGTGGTTTCATGGCGCTACAGGTTACCTGAGCACATCAGGTATATTACGGTTGAAAACCAGTGCCCGGCCTTCCAGTGGGTGTTCGACCCCTCGTGCACAGCTCAGGAGTCTAAACGACCCAGCAGTTATGGACATGTGTGTTTTTGGTGTGCTGTCCCTCGTTCTCCCTGCTTGCAGGTATATCTGTGTGTGTGTGTGGATGCCGGAGTTTCTGAGAGCACCCGTTTACAGGCACCTTCAGGCCTGGTGGGTGTGGCCCTGCCAGGTGGTTGGCCACACTTGAAGACCATCACACAGCTGATCAAGCCTTGTCGGAGGAGCTACTTAAGAATGCGGTGGCGCTCTCTCTGACGCTGGATCATTGCGTGACTTCACGTTAGTCTCTCGGCCAGTCAGTACAGATAGTCTGCCGCATTGTATGTGTCTTACGGCTGCCTGTTTGTTATCTCCCCAGGAGAAGCGTGGAGACGAGAGGGCAGCGAGCACGGGGTGCTCAGACACTGAGGAGCGGAGACAAGGAACACTAGCACTGGGAAGAGGACATTTCACGGGAGTTGGGAACGCACTGCGGATTTATTGTTATTTTCCATTCACTGTAAATAAACGCACTGCTTGCATTCAGAGCTCCGTGCCTGGCTCCTCCTTCCTCACATCCCCACGGTTGACGCTGGCCAACCGTGACAAATAGCTTTTCTTAGATTCATTATTAGTTCAACATTGACAAATAGTAGTTGACTAATATCAGGAGCCAAAAAGAAAACAAAAAACAAACTAAATAAATATTTCAGACGCTGAAAATAAATTATTACGGTTGTTTAAATTTGCTGTCAGCAAGTTAGGTCTAATACATGTAGTCAATCTAATGAATCAATATTACATGTAAAAAGTACAGAACTGAAAATGAAACTAAAATATAACGGTAAATGAACTGGTTCTTGTATAAAACCTTTCTACTCTCTACAACTTGCCTCATTCATGCACTCACTTTTTTCTATGCTTTTTCTCTGTAAGTGCTTTCTATCTAACATTAATACGCATTCATCCTCCCGATGGATGCATCGGAGAGCAACCTGGGGTTAGCGTCTTGCCCAAGGATATTTGGCATGCAGGCTGGAGCAGGCGGGGATTGAACCAGCAACTTTCTGATTAGTAGGTTTCCTGCTCTACCTGAGCTACAGACACCCCAATTTGTGGTGCTCTGGAAACAACACGTTCTCATCCCAACAGGTAACGATGCTATGTGACAAATCATCGGTATGTGTAAATGTGTTTTTTGTTCTAATCATGAATCGCTTTGTAAAACAAGACCTGATAGGGTTAAGGTTAAAGTTATGGTTAGAGTTAATGTTAGGGATAGGGCTGGAATGGACGGCTGGAGCCTCTCCTCCAAGTGTGTGTTACTGCCGCCATCAGCATTCTGTTGTATTCTGTTGTCTGCTTTTCTCTGTAAGCGCTTCGAGCCTGTACTTTTTTGCTTTAGCTGAGTAATGAAGTTGAATCAGTACTTTAACTTTCACTGGAACAATAGTATTTTTACTTCTACTTAAGTGGAGAATGTCTGATCTTTTGCCAACTCTGGCCGTCTCTCAGTCTTGGAATACCCACTTGTTGTCCAGCGGTGTCCTGGGAATATGGGAACTAGACAGACTGGGGAAACAATGGGAGGAGACACAAAGATGGAATCACTTTTACCATCTTTTATGTATTTGCTGGTCGTCTTATTTCTTCTATTTTGCAAGCACAGTGTTGCAATCATTGTCTTTGTGGTACAATGACACAGGTAGAATGCAGGTGTTTTCATGTAACACGATGCCAGAAAGATGAGTAATGTGTTTTGAAGAGAAGATAAAACATCATGTTTGAACAAAGATAAGCAGCAGACACGTCTGTGTGTGAGTTGTTCAGGTTCAGTAAGAAGGTAATATGTCTGCAGAATTTGTAATTCTTATGAAGATATTGCTTGTACAATAAATAAAATCCCTTTAACTTCTTCTGGAGAGTGTCTTTATATATTTAGTCATTTTGGGGCGATCCTTTATTTAGTAGTAACTCTAGTCGGGGATATATATCAGAGTTTACTTTCAGATATGAGCATTGTGTTTCCTGTGGATGAATGAATGAATTATTTATTTATGTAATTTTTGAAAGACTGGCTCATGTAAAATCTCTGAAAGTATGACAAAGCTCTCCTGTTACACTTTATGGACACCTGAGCGTCACCATGAGGGCCTGTCTTTATTCACTTTATTCACTGAAATCCACTTTTATAATGAATTCACAGTAATCACTGACACCTTCAGAGCATTACATTCATTAAAGACGTCTTCTACACCTACTCTTCCAGACGACCGACACATGCTTCAACCACTGCAGGTTAACCAGCCACTCATCAGTAAAGCAAAAACTAAATGTAAATGTCCTCATGTGGAAAAGACTGAAACACAACTCCCATATATCACTAATGTAACAGATCCATTTAGGGAGAGTGAGAACACTAGGCTGGATGTGTTTTAATGCAGGAACATTCATCATGTCTTCAGTTCAACAAATCATTTACATTGAATATGTGAGCTGGATGGTTACACGACACAATGTGATTGTCAACAATAACTGCAATGAACGCTGGTTTGAGGGCGGAGTCAAGGAGGCCATTTACGTGAAAAGGGAAAGACCCTCTCTGAATCAAGGAGGGGGCCTAAGGGTACATCTGTCACCATCTTACAATGCTGTGATTGCAGCCGTTCTCCAACTCTCTGTGAATGGTACTCAGGACCATTGATCAGTGGTTGTTGATCAATGGTCATGAGAATTTGCATAATCATGATTAAGGAACTGACCTCCCAGCCCATTGTTCCTTCAGTCGGCTGGTTTCTCTGACTGAAAACGCTACGTCCAGAAGAACAGAATCAACTTTTGGAGATTTACTTCCCTGATGATTGAGCACGCATCAAGACCTTTTAATCAGGCCAACAAATATCTTGTACTCAATTTTAGCAGCAGCCATTGTGACACTGATGATAAAACTTGTGTAAAAGTGCGAAGCTGTAAAAAAGTAATTATAAAAAAGCGTTTTTGTAGCTGAATGTTACTGGATAGCTGTTTCATCTGTAACACATCAAAATAACCTGCTAAGGTTTAATAGGCTATAAGGAACACACTCACTTCCTGAGCCCTGGGCAATAAGAGACATTTTGTGTTTTATAATTTATTGATATGTTTGATCCTTTCTGACCTGCGTTAATGAAGCAGTCATTAGAGCACCATGTCCGCTAGAATAGTTCTGTAGTTTGATGCTTGAGTCGTTGCAGACTTGTTGAAACTCCCTCACCCGTCAAAGCAGCGTCTTTGTTATTCGAGTCCAGCAGATGGCAGTGTTTCACTGTCTGACGGCTGTCTGAAGCTTCAGCTGGATTATTCGTTTTCATGTTTGATTAGAGGTTTGTGTGTGTGTGTGTGTGGGTTTTTAGCCACGAGTTGTCCACGATAAAGCATATTGAATGGCCTGTCTAATATTGTTAGAATTCTCCTTTGGGTTAGTTTCATTACTCAATCGGGACATTTATTTGGAAAAAGAAAAAAAGAGGGAAAAAAAAGAAAAGAATTAAAAATAAATAAATCCTCATAGTTTACATTTACAAATATCAATACTGAATGTTACGTCCCTCTGCAGCTTCTAATCGTCTCAGTGTTTTCAGCTGGTGCTAATTGGCCACACCTAGTCAGGTGTGGATAAAAGCATAGCTGAGGCAAGCTTCCCGGCAGTGCACTAGTCTTTGCCTTGGTGGCACCAGCCATTTTAGCCAACCTGGTTTTCCATTTTAGGATGAAACCTCTTCTCACCCACACTCTGTTATTCATCTGTTTTTATGTTGCGGCTTTTGAGCCGGGTCGTAACATGAGTATAATCACACTGGAAGTACCAGCATCAGGAATGTGGCTTCTTCTTTTTGGATCTATAATATTTAGTCTGGTTAGTTATTGTTACTGTAACCAGTGCAAAATCTGCTCTGATGACTCAACGTTAATGTTTGAGCCCCTGAGCGCTAAAAGAAGTGTTTTGTAAAGTATTAAAACTACCTTTAATGGAAGGAAAAACGGATCACTGCTTCCTATAAGAGTTGGTTTTCTCTGTGTGTGTAGCCACTCTGTGCCTGGTGGACTTGGCTGGCAGTGAGCGAATGGTGAAGAGCCAGTCTCAGGGTGACCGTTTCAAAGAGATGACCGCCATCAACAGCTCACTGTCCAACCTGGGCGTCGTTATCGCCGCTCTGGCCAAAAAGGTCTGCAGCTGCAGTTTCTGTAGTCTTAGATGTCACACCTGCTTTCTTTACATTTACAGTATTAATGATTTTTTTGGCCTTTGTGTTCCAGGAGACTTACGTAGCTTACAGGAACTCGAAGCTCACGTACCTCCTTCAGGGATGTTTGGGGGGGAAACGGCAAAACGTGAGTTTGTTGACATCACAAATCTTTATAATGACGACACATAAAACTGAAGGAATTTATCCCCAAAAAATATTTAACAGCGTTTGATCTCATCCAGAGGTGGGACCAAGTCATTGTTTTGCAAGTCTCAAGTAAGTCTCAAGTCTTTATCCTCAAGTCTCAAGTCAAGTCTCAAGTAATGTCAGGCAAGTCAGAGTCGAGTCTCAAGTCACTGGTGTAAAAGTCCGAGTCAAGTCACAAGTCTGAAACTTTGAATTTCAAGTCCTTTCGAGTCTTTAAAAAAAAAAAAACGAAAAAATAATGTTGCAGTTATGCTAAATGTAAATATTAGACCATGTAATTTTAAAATCTGTTTTTCTCAACACATGACAAAATAGTGAACTTAGAAAATATACACAAATTGTGAAATTGCACCTCTTTAAAATGCAGCTCAATTAAACCTAGCTCCAAGAATAATTTTCACCGACAGTTCTGAGATAAGCTGCATGTTATTCTTGGATGCGGTTGTAGGACCAGCTTTAAAATCGCATGACAAAAATATCTTACACATTAAAAAAAACTGTATCACCAACGTAGCCTGGACAACATTTGCTAGTTAGATGAAGTCAGCTATCTCATCTTAGCATATTTATATGCATATTTATAATTATACGGTTCTTGGAGTGAGTGCATACACTCATGAAGTTTAGTAACTTCAGGTCACTGCAACAAGCCCAGGTACAGTTTACCGACGGATGGGTACAGGACCTTGAAATGCACCGTGTAGAACGAAAGACCATCGTACGTATCATAAGTTTACCAGTCTCACAAATTGTCGTCATAAATACACATTCCTTAACCGTTTATTAATAGGACCTTTGAGCTCAACGGTAATTAATTAGTAGTGGAAATAATTTCTGGTAGCGTTACAGAAATGTAGCAGTGACAACAATATTGTATGCTGTAATCACCGCGCGGATAGGAGGCGGCTGGCTTGACCGCGGCTCACAAATGACGGCTCACTTTACCGCAGTCTGTAATCGCACTGGGCAATTAGTGATACAAAAAACCTGTTTTATCCTGTGAATAAAAGTATGTGTTTTTGTCAATGTACCATAATAACAGAAGCGAAACGCAATATTGTGTCAGGACAATTCACTATTTATGCACAATAAATAAAGGAGCATAGCGCGACAATTTCTGTTCAGCGCCAGACTTGCTTGTAACCTATATCACCAATTATGTTAAGAAAATGACGTATTAACTACAAAAAAACACTGACCTTCGTGTAAATGCTTGGAGCAGACTAACCTGTGAGCTGGAGTGTTCTGTGACGTTATATTTGGTCTTTGAATGGCTGCAATCCAGGCCATCCGTCGCGTCTTTGTTACTTCGGAAACATGGCTTGAACAATTTCTCTTCAACGACGTAATCCGATAACAACCGATCTCTTTACCCGTCGGCTTCCCGTGGCTGTCATGCGACCGGCTATTGCAGTTAATAATACAACGGCTTCTTGCCATTTTTGTGTTTCTTTTTATCGCTGTTTAACTGATTTTAATTGAAAGCCTGCGTGCGCTAGTACCGATTGCCACGAGTTCCCAGAATCCTTTGCGGTTCTACCCGTGAATGACGTCACATTTTCAATCTCTATATAATATGCATGTTAAATTTTATATTTGGGGTAAAATATCAAGTCTTTTCAAGTAAACCGGTTCAAGTCCAATTCAAGTCCCAAGTCATTGGTGTAAAAGTCCAAGTCAAGTCACAAGTCTTAGAACATTTTTTCAAGTCAAGTCTAAAGTCATAAAATTAATGACTCGAGTCTGACTCGAGTCCAAGTCATGTGACTCGAGTCCACACCTCTGATCTCATCACTTCAGATTGTGACTGTTTATTCTTTGGCACTAATTTTGGATGTCTTTATTTGCAGCTTGATGTTTGTTAACATTGCTCCGGAGCCCGACAGCTTTGGGGAAACTCTGAACTCATTGAGGTTTGCCAGCAAGGTCAGTGCAGTCTTGTTTCCAGTGTTCATTGGACAGAGTACATTAATGATGTCCTTACATCAGCTGTTTATGGTAAACCAAAGCCATACTCCATATCCATTTTAATACCTTGGTGTGTAATTCACACTCACATTTTGTCTGAAGAGTAGGGATGTTCCTGGCGTCTTATTTACTAGTCGACTAATCGAGGGGGAAATAATTAGACTAACCAACTAATGTAAAACTAAGGAACATTCAGATATTGAGTTGATTTTCAGAACTGATTAATAGAAACTGTCAAACTAGACGCAGAGGTATCTTAAACCATTTATCACATTCTGTTAAATACAAATGAAAATGCATTACTACAAAAGATGTTCTATTAAAATATGACAATCATTTGAGAATCTAAAAGTACGTCTAAGTGTGGCGAGAATGATTCAGGTAATACATTATACAGCTGTTTTCTAGTCAGGTTGTGGGGGCAGCAGGAAGGACCACTCCTGACCACAGCTGATAGATGTAAACTGGCTAGCATGACCAAGGATGCTGGGGCCTCCTACTGGTAGGACGTGCCCAGCTGGAACAGCCTCCTGGCCAAGGTGGCTGTCACCTTTTGATGTGAAGGAGTAGTGACTCTACTCTGAGCCCCTCCCCCATTGACTTAACTGCTCTCCTAAAGGAGAGGTTTTCCACCTCTCAGGAAACTAATTTCCTCTGCGTGTATCTGCGATCTCAGTGTTAACAAGAAGATCAGGGTAGATTAATAGATTTATGGCGTTTCTCAACAACAGTGCACCATCTGGTGGTAGATCGCTGCCTAACATTTAGAACACAATGTACCAGCATTGGGCATCAATTAAAATGTTAACAATTAGATTGAACGACTGGTAAGTCTGATACAGACTAGTGACAATTAGTCGACTAGTCACATAAATCCCTGATAGAGCCCACAGAAGTGGCCTGCACCATGTGCGTGGCTTGCTTTGCAGTTTAACCACCAAAACACTCGTCTGCAGTGGAATTTCTTTGAGCTAATCGATTCATTTATTTCATTTCTTCTTCTAATTAATGTGGAAAATGGTGGCAAAGGTGGCTGAAATGAGTGATTCCTAGAGTTACATGTCAGTTTACAGCATAGGGATTAAGTTTACAGTATAAATACCACTGAATTGTACAAGGATTTGAAGTTTCACTGTAACTTTAACATTTTTGACAATTTTGTTTTGTTTTCTCCCCCACAGGTGAACGACTGTGTCATCAGGACAGCGACTGCCAACAAAAAGTAGAATTATTAAAAAAAAACCCTGAGTTTTCTACTTTTTAGGTTCATCTCAGGTTTCCACGCTGAGTTGGTCATGACAGTTGCCATGTGTGATGGCATGCCACACATGGTAAGCTCCACACCTCACCACCCGTTGATTCACTTTAGTTTAATTTACAGTCACTACTTTAAAATATTCCATTTATTGTTCAATATCGTTTCTTTATTAAATGTATTCATTTTTCCATCACACCTTCCAATGTTTATATGGCGTGCACACATATTAACCTTGCAAGGTCAAAGCTCTGTTTTATGTTATATTAATACATCTTTGTTTGAGTTACCTGGGGGTTGGTGTCTCCTCCTGTCTGGCAAAGGGCTGGGAGACCTGAAGTACTACTGACAGCCTAATTGGATTGCACCACATGCAGGTGAACGACTGCGTCATCAGGACAATAAAGTAGAAATTATTAAAAGAGTAACTTTTATATATGTGCGTTTAAAGCAGGGTGTCAGTTTTTTTTTGTTTTTTTCCACATATGTTGGATTATGTTTCTATATATATACTTTGTAAAGGGTATTTTAAATTAATGAAAATGAATAAATATGATTGTTTCTTTTACCTGTTTCGATGTCTGCCATATCATTAGTATGTTTCGTGGGAATTAAATGTTTATTTAGCATGTACGCTATTACATTTACTCTACAAATAAAACCAAATTTAAAGGCTGTTGCATTTTATTGCCTTTTTTCTTTCCTTTTCTTAAAGTTATGAAGGCATCTTGGATGCCATTTCAGTGAGTGGGGGTTAATGCCCCACACTCTTTTCTGTCACTGCTTTGAATGCACAGACTGGTCTTAATATTGATCTTTGTAATCTTCAGTGTTACGACCCGGCTCAAAAGCCGCAACATAAAAACAGAGATGAATAGCAGAGTGTGGGTGAGAAGAGGTTTCATCCTAAAATGGAAAACCAGGTTGGCTAAAATGGCTGGTGCCACCAAGGCAAAGACTAATGCACTGCCGGGAAGCTTGCCTCAGGTATGCTTTTATCCACACCTGACTAGGTGTGGCCAATTAGCACCAGCTGAAAACACTGAGACGATTAGAAGCTGCAGAGGGACGTAACACCTCCTCCCTTAAAAGGGTTCCTCTAGGACCCCTAAACAAATTAAAAGTTCCTCTGAAGCAAGTTGGCATCTTTAAGCATGGATGCCCCTACATGAGGATCTGAAGTTGCCACACTGAACACACAAAAAGTAACATGTGACCAACACAAAAGAGCACAACAGTCAAACCCAAAATGATTACCTGACCTGCTACAACACAAAACCAAAAGTACACTAAAAACAACAAATCCCTTACTTTCCCTACCCTAGTCTTCAGTGGTGTACCAGGCTCGAGGCAACTTTAAACGCGAACTCGAGAGCAGGCAGCAGACCAGAGACATAGTCTCCTACCAAACTCTGAAGTGTACCCCCACCCAGGATAGCCACCAAACACAAACTAAAACAATAAAGCAAAACAACAAACAAGTGCTTCGATGGAAGGGCAGCACAGTCACCCAGCTGAAACACACTAAAGGGAGTTTGCTCAATTACACCGAACACCATCACTCACCCACTTAAAAGCAAAACAAACTGACATTCAGTCTCCACTAAAATGTCCAAAGATCCCGGACGAGCCACCACTTATGTTATGTATAGTGTGATTTGGCCATCTGAACATGCTACCTATATAAATCCCAGCAGGAAGCATGTTTTAATAGTGTGATTGGGTCATCTGAACACGCTACCTATATAAATCCCAGCAGGAAGCATTTGTTTTAATAGTGTGATTGGGCCATCTGAACACGCTACCTATATAAATCCAAGCAGGAAGCATGTTTTAATAGTGTGATTTGGCCATCTGAACACGCTACCTATATAGATCCCAGCAGGAAGCATGTTTTAATAGTGTGATTGGGCCATCTGAACATGCTACCTATATAAATCCAAGCAGGAAGCATGTTTTAATAGTGTGATTGGGTCATCTGAACATGCTACCTATATAAATCCAAGCAGGAAGCATGTTTTAATAGTGTGATTGGGTCATCTGAACATGCTACCTATATAAATCCCAGCAGGAAGCATGTTTTAATAGTGTGATTTGGCCATCTGAACATGCTACCTATATAAATCCCAGCAGGAAGCATGTTTTAATAGTGTGATTGGGTCATCTGAACATGCTACCTATATAAATCCCAGCAGGAAGCATGTTTTAATAGTGTGATTGGGTCATCTGAACATGCTACCTATATAAATCCCAGCAGGAAGCATGTTTTAATAGTGTGATTTGGCCATCTGAACACCCTACCTATATAAATCCCAGCAGGAAGCATGTTTTAATAGTGTGATTGGGTCATCTGAACACCCTACCTATATAAATCCCAGCAGGAAGCATGTTTTAATAGTGTGATTTGGCCATCTGAACACCCTACCTATATAAATCCCAGCAGGAAGCATGTTTTAATAGTGTGATTTGGCCATCTGAACACCCTACCTATATAAATCCCAGCAGGAAGCATGTTTTAATAGTGTGATTTGGCCATCTGAACACCCTACCTATATAAATCCCAGCAGGAAGCATGTTTTAATAGTGTGATTTGGCCATCTGAACACCCTACCTATATAAATCCCAGCAGGAAGCATGTTTTAATAGTGTGATTTGGCCATCTGAACACCCTACCTATATAAATCCCAGCAGGAAGCATGTTTTAATAGTGTGATTTGGCCATCTGAACACCCTACCTATATAAATCCCAGCAGGAAGCATGTTTTAATAGTGTGATTGGGTCATCTGAACATGCTACCTATATAAATCCCAGCAGGAAGCATGTTTTAATAGTGTGATTGGGCCATCTGAACATGCTACCTATATAAATCCAAGCAGGAAGCATGTTTTAATAGTGTGATTTGGCCATCTGAACACGCTACCTATATAAATCCCAGCAGGAAGCATGTTTTAATAGTGTGATTTGGCCATCTGAACACGCTACCTATATAAATCCCAGCAGGAAGCATGTTTTAATAGTGTGATTTGGGCATCTGAACACGCTACCTATATAAATCCAAGCAGGAAGCATGTTTTAATAGTGTGATTTGGCCATCTGAACACGCTACCTATATAAATCCCAGCAGGAAGCATGTTTTAATAGTGTGATTGGGTCATCTGAACACGCTACCTATATAAATCCCAGCAGGAAGCATGTTTTAATAGTGTGATTTGGCCATCTGAACATGCTACCTATATAAATCCCAGCAGGAAGCATGTTTTAATAGTGTGATTGGGTCATCTGAACACGCTACCTATATAAATCCAAGCAGGAAGCATGTTTTAATAGTGTGATTGGGTCATCTGAACACGCTACCTATATAAATCCCAGCAGGAAGCATGTTTTAATAGTGTGATTGGGCCATCTGAACACGCTACCTATATAAATCCCAGCAGGAAGCATGTTTTAATAGTGTGATTGGGTCATCTGAACACGCTACCTATATAAATCCCAGCAGGAAGCATGTTTTAATAGTGTGATTTGGCCATCTGAACATGCTACCTATATAAATCCCAGCAGGAAGCATGTTTTAATAGTGTGATTGGGTCATCTGAACACGCTACCTATATAAATCCCAGCAGGAAGCATGTTTTAATAGTGTGATTGGGTCATCTGAACATGCTACCTATATAAATCCCAGCAGGAAGCATGTTTTAATAGTGTGATTGGGTCATCTGAACACGCTACCTATATAAATCCCAGCAGGAAGCATGTTTTAATAGTGTGATTGGGTCATCTGAACATGCTACCTATATAAATCCCAGCAGGAAGCATGTTTTAATAGTGTGATTTGGCCATCTGAACATGCTACCTATATAAATCCCAGCAGGAAGCATGTTTTAATAGTGTGATTTGGCCATCTGAACATGCTACCTATATAAATCCCAGCAGGAAGCATGTTTTAATAGTGTGATTGGGCCATCTGAACACGCTATCTATATAAATCCCAGCAGGAAGCATGTTTTAATAGTGTGATTGGGTCATCTGAACACGCTACCTATATAAATCCCAGCAGGAAGCATGTTTTAATAGTGTGATTGGGTCATCTGAACACGCTACCTATATAAATCCCAGCAGGAAGCATGTTTTAATAGTGTGATTGGGTCATCTGAACATGCTACCTATATAAATCCCAGCAGGAAGCATGTTTTAATAGTGTGATTGGGTCATCTGAACATGCTACCTATATAAATCCCAGCAGGAAGCATGTTTTAATAGTGTGATTGGGTCATCTGAACACGCTACCTATATAAATCCCAGCAGGAAGCATGTTTTAATAGTGTGATTGGGTCATCTGAACACGCTACCTATATAAATCCCAGCAGGAAGCATGTTTTAATAGTGTGATTGGGTCATCTGAACACGCTACCTATATAAATCCCAGCAGGAAGCATGTTTTAATAGTGTGATTGGGTCATCTGAACACGCTACCTATACAACGGAGCCATTAACCACGTAAGGTAGCATATTCTGATAAGTTAGCACGGATTGATAGACAAGACTATAAATTTACGCTACGGTAGGATGTTTTGACAGAACACCTTTTCTCGTCGCCAACATTTTTCTTTTGTTAAGCTTACTGTTATCAAGGCATGGTAAATGAACAGTAAACCTTGCCTGATGACTAATCTTCCCGTTTCCCTCTCATTGATTTATTTGGGTTGTCATGGCAGAAGTATTAAACAATGCCTTTTATTAGAACATAAGCATTTAAATGGAGTAATTGTATTTGAATTAGTTAAATATGAGTGGGCAACTCTGACCATGACAAGACTGCATTTGCTCTAAAGAATTAATAAAAAATTTAGACATATTGTTGTCATTATTTTTACTCTTCAATTTTATGTGTTTTTTTCTTTAAGATGGTATCAGAAGTTGCTCCTCCACCAGGAAAAAAACCATCTGCATATATTCTTTCACTACATCCACGATTCTCCTCTGTGGTCTTCCTCATTCATCCTGTTTGGAGCTTAATGTTCAACATCCTTTATCTATTAAAATTACAGAAGGAGAAGAAAGTAATCATCAGAGCAGGAATCATGATAAATGATAAATAGATTACCAGTACATACAAACATAACACTTGCATAATTTCTCTGATAACGCTGCATTGGATGGGTTTATTAACTGTGGGCTGAAATTGTACTACAGTCTGCTGGTGAGGAACTTTTTTGAGTGTTGAATAAAATGTCCTCCACAATCTGTATATGAATTGTCATTAAAACCACAGAGATTCTTACTTATAAAGGAAAGAAAAGTGGGACAAAGCCCATCAACATATAGTGTATATTTTCTGAAACATTACAAAGATGCAGGTAATTCTGGGTTCACCTGAATTACAGATTAGACTGGTGGACAAACAGAGATGTTGTGTACAACTGGTGACAGCATCAGTGACAACAAATTAATCAGCGAGGCTGGAAGCAGAATTAGGAGGCGTCAGAGTCAGCGAGGGTCAGAGATCGACGAACAAATTGCCCACCTTCATGGATAATGCATCCCCCTCAGAAGGATTCAAAATTAGGCCACGAAGAACAGTTCAGGAAACCTATTTTGTTTCGTCTGTGAAACTGTATAAATAAAATGTAAATTATGTTAAAGGCAAACACATTTGTAAGCCATAAGAAACAAACATGCTTTGCATTATACCTTCAAACATCTGTATAGATTTGATACATTATTTATTAACTGAATTTGCTAACATGTCTTACATAGTGAGTGTGTCACGGCTGCCGAGGCGAGCCGTGCGGAATAAATGAGGATCCAATCACAGGCAGTCGTGGAGAAGTGAAGGTGATTTATTGAACACAAAAAGAATGTGGACAAACAGCAAACGGGGCTCGAACTAAACTAAACTGGGAAACAACTAAACTACAGAGCACAATCCTGATTGAAAACGAGCAGAGGAGAATGCCGATGAAAAGCAAGGAGAAGGCACAGTGGATACACTGAGTAATACAGACAAACCGGCAACATGCAGGAGAACACACAGGGCTTAAATACACACACACCAGTAATCAGGGGATGAGAGACAGGAGGGCAACACAGCTGGGAGAAATCAGAGCTGATGGGACAGGGGAAATGTAAACTGAACATACTCACATCAGACAGAGACCTTCACAATAAAACAGGAAACTCAGACACGGGGAACCAAACAAGACACAGATCTAAACAGACAGCTTCACAAACAGATGGGGTGACACCATAGACAGACAGAGACACAGACTCAAAGGCAGACCGAATATCACACATAGAACTCAAACAATAATAATAATCATCATCATCATCATAAACTAGAAAATGATAACTAAAAGCACTGGGTCACTGACCCAGGACCATGACAGAGTGTTTCTTTTACTGATGATATTTCAGTGATATGTATTTTTTATGACTAAATAATGCTCTATCGAACACCTGGCAATAACAGCAGGTGTGGCAATTTTGTAATTTGTTGTTTAAATTTGATATTATTGTAGGCAGTATATTTTCTTAGCCTTTGTCATACTCATGCTTAACCCTCTCAGGCTCAAATTAAGTTTTTGTTGCTAATGCACAAAAGAATACCTGCAGTGGTACTTCTGAGTAAAAAACTCATGAAATATGTATGTGGGGTGATCAGGTTGTTAGCTTTTAACTGTTGCATATCTGCAATGCCTGCCTTGAGAGGGTTAACAAAGCAATCTCAGAAACCGTACAGTAATCTTGGGTGTGTGGGGGTCACCCAGAGTCAGAATCTAGTGAGATATCAGTGTCACCTCTTACAGTTTTCCTGTAATCTGAGCTCAAATATGAGAAAATATAGAGTACAGTACAGTAAATTGGGTAAATTTTACTGTTAATTTTCTCTGAATCGTACAGTAATTTGGGCTGTGGATCACAGGGTGGAGTGGAAAAAGTGGAAAAGTGGAGATGAACCAAAACTGGGAGTGGATTGTGAAGTACAATAGTGTCAGGACCAGAGTTGGTCAAGTTACTTGAAAAAAGTAATCAGTAACTAATTACTGATTACTTCCCCCAAAAAGTAATCCTGTTACTTTACTGATTACTTATTTTCAAAAGTAATTAATTACTTAGTTACATTTTAAAAACACGATTTACAACCTGAATAGGTGATAAAGCGATAGATCTTTCAGCCCAATTCTACTTTTTCTGCATAATTCATCATATAAAATGTAATCAAATGGAAAAGTCTCTCTTTTTAAAACTTGTTTAATTAGTTTTAATCTTTTAACTTTATGCATCAAGCAAAAATTGAATTATATGTAACATTCTCTGACTGGAAGAAATTTGTTTAATATTTAAACTTATTTTCTGCCCATTCCAGCACATAAAATAAAATATTTTTTGTGTTTACACTCACTCTTTCAAATAGATGCAAGTAAAACACAGCAGAAAATAAATAAAATCAAAGACTAGCGGTCCTTTGGCTCTATTTTCACCTGTAAAGCAGGAGTGGGGTAGGCGGAGGTTTACCCTGGTGCAGGTGTGCCGCGGTCAGTTGAAGAATCCGCGAGTTTCTCTGTGACTTTCCCATTACGTCGTAGCGCACTCGGTGCTTGCTTGGAAGTTTAGGGGGTTTTTTCGCCGTAAAAAGAAGTTTTCTTCCCACGCACAACGGACACTAATGTTTTTGTCACTTTTTATGGAATCAAACTCAAAGTAAGGTCAGTACTTCCACGCTTTAAACGCTGCACGCTCATACTCTCTCCCGCACTCGATATATTATCCATTGTTGATCTGCACACAGCTGTTGTCACGGACGTTGCACTTGCTTACGTCACTGTCATGAGACATTCTCGCAAAAAAATCACTGTTTTAGTAACGCAGCGTTCCTACGGGAAAGTAACGGTAATCTAATTATCGTTTTTGCAATAGTAATCCCTTACTTTACTTGTTACTTGAAAAAAGTAATCGGATTACAAGTAACGCGTTACTGCCCATCTCTGGTCAGGACACAAAAGACTGCATTTCTAAGCCAGTCGGCACCCGTACCGTAATATGCATAAGAATAGTGCAACAACATTTTAGGTGCGGCTGGCTTGACTGTGTGGTCGTAAGTGAGGGCTCACTTGACCGCGGTCAAATATGGTGCTGGAGAAACAAACTACAGAGAACTTCGTAAAGAGAGTATTGAGTGCTTTGGCGATGTAAATGGACTGGTTCTTATATAGTACTCAAAGCACTTTAAAGAACTTGCCTCATTCAGGTGTACGCAAGCACTTTTCTCTGTAAGCACTTTCTGTGTAATGTTCACACACATTCGGAGAGCAACTCTGGGTTGGTATCTTGCCCAGGGATATTTGGCATGCAGACGGGGATTGAAGCACCTTCCTCTACTACCTGAGCAAAGCCACCCCATGTTCGTCTGTGCACAGATTTCTTTCAATACAGTATTATCACAAAAATACAGGCATGAAAGCTTAAAGTGCGCGATCACAATAAAGGTGACGCTCAGAGACTGACTGAGTGATCTGAGAACTCATCAGCCCTCATCACTGCCTTCACTTACTTGCTGCTATGGGTGCAGGAATAACATAGTTATGCAGTTATCTGGGACTCTCCACCATTTGACCTTAGAACTGAAGAAGCTTCTCGGATGAGAGGTGAAACGTCTTCAAGTAACTTAAAGAAGTCCAGACGCGTTTCTTTACAAGCTCCTTTGACCAGTTATGCAGTTACTTTCTCAGTCTGCTAGAGCCTCCACTTGAACGCAAGAACCTTCATTTATCTTCTCAAACGGAATTCAAAATGTTTTTTACAAATTGAAGGATTAAGATATAAATCGCAGAAGCATCGATCCACACATTCAAAGAAGAACAACCCAACAAACTCTTCATAAAACTCCAAGAGATATGAAAATCTTTATTTCTGTCTATTCTGTGTTGTTAATAACATCACATCTTCACATAGTAGCAAAAACATATTAAACAAACATTAATCTCAACATGCATACTGTACTTCAAGTTTCTCTCATGGAAAGGCCAGTGTTACTTTTATAGTATCCTTTCCATAAATATCATAAATATCTTTACCCATGTAGTGGAATTATTTTATTTTTTCATTTTAGTTAACAAGTATAATGTGACCACATTCACTTTTTATCAGGACAAGCTACACCACCACGGTGGTTAGCATACAATAACACTGCCTTGTTCTCAAAGCTTCTTGCTAACTGTACTTTTTTCTGAGATGTTCTCTTTAAGTAAGGATACTGAAAGTGTAAGCAGTGTATACGGTCTCATCACGTGCTTAAGGTTGTGTTAGCACTGATAATTCCTTCACAGTTCTTTAAAGATGCTGAAGTCATCATATCAGCTGTAAATGCAGTGCTGCTGCTGTCCTTACGCTATACTTTCAAGCATCACACTTTCTTACTGGCCAGTTTATTTCCACTTTTTATGCTCTAGTATGGTGTGACTGAATGAAGTCAGCAAACCAAATTCTGTCCATCTGAGGATGAGAAGAAACTTGCATGAAATGGGAAGAATGAGATGAAGATGGCTCCTATGCTTTAGACGTGGCACTGTTTCTGCCATTGTAAGTACGCTAATGCTTGAAAGATCCATTAAAAGTCTGACACTTCACTCTTCAGCTGGAGCGTCCATCAAGTTTTACATTCCAGGTTTCCTCGTTGGGATTACGACTCAGACGATGATGTGAAAAATTAGTTATTACATTAAACCCATAAAATCAACACTGGCAAAAAAGCCGTGCACTTCACAGAGCAGCTTTCTATGGCCGAGCAGCTCCTGCAGGTGTAAGGTGTAGGTGTCACAGCACTCTGGTCCAAAGAGGTTATGTGCAGCATGCAGACAGAAAATGGCTTTACAGAATATGACTGAATGTTGAGGCACCAAAACACACTCAGTCTGCCCCTCAGTCTGATCAAGAAGAAAACCTGACTGAGCGCTTCATAACATCAGTACGATGATGTCCCAGAGGCCATGTTCAGGTTATTCTCCCGTCCACACTGAGCGGGCGGATCAGTGGAGTCTGCATTAGCTTTAACAGAAAGGTCTGATTTAAGCAGGTAAGCTGAATAGACAAGAAAAGCTAGAAAGCTTTATCAACTATAACCCCAGCGAGGACCTTGACAGGTGTCTTGTGTACAGGTGAAGGCTGGACAGTCAGCAGGATACCTTCCTAACATTTGTCATTCCCAGCATTGAACCGTTTCCTGGCACAGCCTCAGTGAAACAGAGCATCGTTTCCACCCCACAGTTACAGACAGGCTGTGCTTTTCTTTGGTAACACCGTCGAATGAGCCCCGTGTCCTCTCTCAGTAGCTGCTTTCGTGTCCTGTCAGGATGTACAGGCTGCTCAGTGCTGACGGGTCATCAGTCGGTGTGCTCTGAAGGATGATGGCTCTGCACATTGTCAGCAAATGAGAAGGAGATGAGTTGTAAAGGAGAACCAGAGAAAGGCAGTACTAACCTAAAGCCAGTGCCTCCACCTGCTTCTACTCCTCCCACCTCTAGTACTAACACTACTCTACTGATACTACAACCACTGTAGTTTGACTTTAATGCTACACACTGGTACAGTACTGGTACACTTACTGGAGTTTTACTCCTGTTCCTGCTCATCACCACGCCTACTACTTTTTTAAACTTTATGATAAGTGTGAACATTTACACACCAGCATACAAACAAGTTTAAAGTAAAGGAAGCAAAGAGCTGAGAAATACATAAAACATAACACAGAAGAAAAAGAAACCTTTGCAGGGATTCCTTCTACACCCAGTTTGAGTAAAAACTAACTGAAACACAAGGAAAGAAGATAAGATCCACTAAAATAAGGGTTGTATAATAATACTTAGTACTGGCAGCCACCAGCGCTAAGCCTCAGCCTCCCAGTAGACACACCTATGGTACTGTTAGATTATAATATTATTTTATGCCATGTTATACCCCTAACTAAAGATTGTGAATTATTATGTAGTTTTAGTTTGCATTATTCTCCTGAATTAGAAGAAGCTGATAACTATTGCATTAGTTAAACTGATTTGCATTAAAGTAGACTGCTGATTTATTGTGGATGAATGATATTGTTTTATGATGCATAATACTGCTGCAGAAAGTCATCGCCTTATTTGTCTGATTAGAAGAGAACAGAGCATGCTGGAGTTTTCTGCCCCAACTCAGCAGGAGCAGATAAACGGGGAGCCAAGGTCGTAGCTTAGGCGCCGTGTGAGAGAAAGCATGTGAATGTTTAGGCTTTTATGATAAGGTGGAGGCACCAGAGGCTATAAGAGTTTGAGCAATGCTCCACCATTTTGAGATCTGAGGCTGTCTGCATCAGTGTCCATCTCCCACGCGTGTGATCATTAAAATCATCGTTTGACTCAACCCGACCGGACCAGTGTTGTTATTGTGATTTTTCTCTTGTCTCCATCCCCAGTATTTTGAACCTTAACAGTACCGATTTAAAATCCTACATGTCTTTGTTCTCAGGTTTTCACGTTCACAAACTTTGGTGTCCACGCTATTTGCCTGCCAGGCTGACAATGATTTAGATCACAGAAATCCAACAACATTTTTAAGCTGTTATTCCTGGTTTCACAGTGGAAAACTCCGGGTAACGTCCATTATCTTTGCTCCTGTATAAGACTTTCCTGAATGCTGAGGTTTGGTCTTCCACATGAAATTCAGTACTTTTGTTTCAGTTTCATTAATGATGCATTGATTTTGGACATCGATGTAATACATATGTGATACACGACAGTCTTTGACTCCGTCCTTCTCATATATAATCCCACTGTTTTTGCACTTCAGATGATTCCAGTAATGACTGATTTAAAAAAGAAAAGTGAAATGTTTCTAATGAACTCACCACGATTCTTATTACAAACTTCATTAAGAGCTGCTGGATCAACAGGGGTGTCCTGGATTTGTTAGTAATATAATATAGTAATATATTATTATTAGTTTTAATTATTTAGTCAAAAATCAATTCCAGACTGCTCTGAGCAACATGCTGCAGCGAGAGTCCTGACAGGGACTAGAAACAGAACATTTATTGGCTCCCTGTTTTATCCAGAATAAAAGATTCTTTTTTCTTTTGTGTCCCGTTTGGATCTATAGCCATCAGAATTGTTGTCTTAAGGCCAAGAAAGATGCCAAGAGGATTTATTTTACCAAGTGGGTCATCATGGCCTTGCCATATTGGTCCATTTGATTGACCTTTATTATAATTATGAATTTATTTTATTTTCAGTTGCAAACGGGACAGACATGACTGTGGGATAGGACAGGGAGAAAGAATGAAAGAAAGAGAGGGAGAGAAAGAAAACCAAAGGGGAGAAGAGACGGTGAGAAGGGGGGGAAGAGAGAAAAAAAACCCAAAACTCCTGGGTCACCTGTATGGAGAAAAAAAAAAACAGAAGAGAAAGCAAACAACAAAGAGCAACATAATAAGAAAAACCAGCACCATCACAATAAACTAGCTAGCAGTAGATATCAATAGTTACTAAATAATAAACGATATTGTGCAGCACGCAAGATAGACAGCGCACAATGTGCTTTGAGGCAGCAGCCAAGAAAGCTGTAGTCCGCGTCTGTGAATACCCGTGTGTACACCTGTGTGCATACCTGTGTGGATCAGCATGCTTGTATTCCAAAGGTTTCTCCATGTAACGATCTGCTAGGGAGTGTGTGTGTGTGTGTGTGTGGGGGGGAGCCACAGCCCCGTCCTCCAGGGCATGAAGCAGGTATGAAGGAGATCAAAACTCGAGACATCCAGAGGCCCCCAGAACACAAGACACCAAGGAAGACCCACAGAGGGGCAGCCGCGCCACTGTCCCAGTAAGAGCTGAGGAGAGTCCCAGATGAGGGCTCATTCAGCAGCCGCGGAGCAGAAGCCAAGGGGAGTTGCAGTGACGCGCCCGTGAGCTCCGCCAGCAGCCAGCTGTGCCTGAGTGACCAAGCCCCAGGCCGAGAGGCCGGGGGAACCCCACCTCCGAAGTGGCCCAGGCTCCAGGCCCCGACAAGCGGCCGCCAAGGAGTGAGCCGGTGTGTACCCGGACGCCCACCCCCAGACACAAAGAACCACCAACGCACCGACACCTGAGGGAGTCCGCCACCGGCAGGGGAAGTGGTGGTGGGTGGAGATAGGCCTCCAAACCTTGGAGGGCCTGAGATGTCCCCAGAGAGGTGGCATCTGATACCCAACCTGACATATAGACACAGACATACAGGCACACACAGACACAAACATCCATTCCCACCCTCATGCTCTCATATGCACTCACTCCACACTCAACCAACGTGGAGACAGACATAAAGAGACACTGTACACACGATCCCACTCCCCAAGCGTACTCTACGAACTGGATCTAGGTACCCTTGCCCCTGGAGGGGGGAACTGCACCCAGACCCAGGTAGTGTTACCCTTTTCCCTGCAGTGGGGAGAGGCAGACCGCCCCGACTCCGCAGCAGCAGGGAGGCCCCACACCCCAGACCGCAGCCGGACGGCCAACTCCTCCTAGCCCCCCCGCTCCAGCAGGCCGCAGAGGATGGGGGTGAGAGAAGACTCCAAACCTCCCTCCACCCGCTCATTGTAGTGTTGATGCATGTGTGTTCTAAGGTGTAATTAAAACCCAGGAGGGCATGGAGCTACCTGCCAGAGAGCAGCAGGTAAGCGCATAGTCCCTCCTGCTAGCCCTCAATGTCTACGTGTATTTAAAATTGAGAGGTGGGCAACGACGCCAGGGGTGAGGTGTACACCCTGATGGTAACTTGGACTCCGTGTATCGTGCCCACCCCCAAGATCCTATATGTATGTGCAATGAGGGTGTGAGTAATGTGAATGTCTAAGTTGTGGGATAAAATTGAGGCAGAGGCAGCCAGAAGGGGACAGAGGGGGGGGTAGCCTCCTCTGCACCCTGGTGACATACCCCTACTCCAAGGGCCTGCATGTGTGGGTGGTTGTGGTGGAGCGGGAAGAGGGAGGTAGCTGGAGATGGGGAGGGAAGGAAGGGAGGGGCAGGTGACCCCTCCCTGGGGCCAGCTCCCCCGCTGACCCCAGTAGGCACCCACATACTCCGCGACCCGCCAGGGAAAGGGGGCCCAGGCCCATCCACATTATCTAAGCTGCCCAACAAACACACTAAGGGGGAAGTTGGAATGTTACATTTCAGACACTTTGATAAGTCTTCACATACCTCGCACCAAAACTTCTGCACTGGTGGACAGAACCAAAGAGCGTGGATGTAATTGTCTGGTGTATTGCCTTGACAGTGTGAGCAGTTGTTGGAAGATGTAAAGCCCATCTTGAACATCCGATGACCTGTATAGTGCACTCTATGTAGTATTTTGTATTGTATTAATTGCAGACTGGGATTTTTAATCAATTTAAAGGTTTTTAAGCAAATCTGAGACCAGAAGTTTTGGTCTAAGCTGACTGATAAATCTGCTTCCCACTTTGCAATAGGAAGGGATATTGATTCATCTAATTTAGAAAGTGTTCTGTATATTTTAGATAAGAATTTGGGGGATTTAATAGTAAGGAAATGTGCCGCACTTGGTGGTGTTTGTAATTCAACTTGACTAAGGTTAAATTTCTTTTTTATTATGGATTTAATTTGTTGATATTCTAAAAATCTTGTCTTGTTGATCCCATATTGTGCAACTAGTCTGTCAAATGGGATAAATTCTGTTCCCTCTAATATATGTTCTAAGTATTTAATTCCTTTACAACTCCATTATGGGAAATTAATCATGTTATTGTTTTGTAATATGTCAGGGTTATTCCAGATACAGTGGGGCAAAAAAGTATTTAGTCAGCCACCGATTGTGTAAGTTCCCCCACTTAAAATGATGACAGAGGTCAGTAATTTGCACCAGAGGTACACTTCAACTGTGAGAGACAGAATGTGAAAAAGAAATCCATGAATTCACATGGTAGGATTTGTAAAGAATTTATTCGTAAATCAGGGTGGAAAATAAGTATTTGGTCAATAACAAAAATACAACTCAATACTCAACACCCTGAGCACGCCCGATCTCGTCTGATCTCGGAAGCCAAGCTGGGTCGGGCCTGGTCAGTACTTGGATGGGAGACTGCCTGGGAATCCCAGGTGCCGTGAGCTTTTGCACTTCAACACACAAATGACAGTTTAAATATTGAAACGGATCTGAGGCACTCTTTAAGCTCATTTTCGAATAGGATGGTTAGTGAGTCTCGCGCAAAGAGCTCTTCCACTCATGTAGTAATGTCAAATCCTTCAAGCGTTACATCAATATCACTGTACATGCACAGAGCACCTGTAGATGTTTTTGTGCAAACACTCACAATTGTTTATGACGTGAATATTGCAGCATTAAGTCTGCATTATAACTGTGCTGTCATGTGCAGCTATTAAAACTAAAAGTAGAAACTAATCAATATCCTTCACTCTAAATTGTTTTTTAAATCCCAATAAATGGGTTACAGTATCTACATGAACCCCGTTGTCAAGGAAGCCTCTCACTTACGGCCATACCAGCCTGTTCTCATCTGATCTCTGAAGCTAAGCAGGGGCGGTCCTGCATAGTCGCGTCACCTTCACCTTGCTCCATGTTAGAAACTCCATGATATCGTGTTCCCTGCTCAGGGTAGCACACTGATGCGCATTTATTCAGTATTCTTCGGGGCCGCAGTCGGCAGCCAATAAGAGTTAAAACTCGTTGCACAAGAGTGTCAGGTTGACACTGTGCCCGCTGCACGCTACAAGGTTAACAAGTTCCTCACTACTGAGCCCAGACAGACTAGCCGTAGACATTCTCTACATTTACAGAATAAATAACTTCGTGTATTTCCAAAATATTTCGTTCCTGTTGTTCTTTTGTTTTGTTTTGCACAAAAGCGAAATGCAATCAGGAGCGTTGTCATGAAGCTTTTCCTCAAGCTGCCTCCACTGAGTGAGCAGCGGCGCCCTCTGCAGTTTGTGTGTGGAAGTGCAAAAGCTTACAGCACCTGGTATTCCCAGGCGGTCTCCCATCCAAGTACTGACCAGACCCGACCCTGCTTAGCTTCCGAGATCAGACGAGATCGGGCGTGTTCAGGGTGGTGTGGCCGTAAGTGAAAGGGCAGTTCAGAAACGGCGTTTTTATACATGCTGTAATGACACATACACGCTTACGTTTTTGTTTTCTATATTTAAGTTAAAATGTCCAAACGACAAAAATGTTGGACTTCCAAATCGACCCAACACACTGTTTTCTCTGTCACTTTAACACTGTGCTGTAATCAACGAACATGTCTTCTTATCGTGATGTTACTGCGGGAAAAGGATTTTTGGAGCTCAATTTGAAGCTGCAGTTAATAACGAAGGTTTGCATGTTGTCGCTGTAACATATGAAGTTTAGCACAATAATATATATCAAACTGTGTGACATTTGCCACCAATAAAAGGTCTTTTTCACAGCTCTTCCATCGCTTACGGCCATACCACCCTGAACACGCCCGATCTCGTCTGATCTCGGAAGCTAAGCAGGGTCGGGCCTGGTCAGTACTTGGATGGGAGACCGCCTGGGAATACCAGGTGCTGTAAGCTTTTGCACTTCCACACACAAACTGCAGAGGGCACTTCTGCTCCTGCTTGTGCTTAGAGGCATGAGAAGTTAACATTTATGGGTGATAAAATCCTTTTTCTATATTTTTAACATGAGAATATCAGTTTTCCATCTTGTGTTCCAGAGTAATCGGACAAAAGACAAACGTAGAACAAGGAAAAAAGAGGCCAAGTGTCTCACCTATAAAACAAAATGACTGTTTTCTGAATAGTCTCACACAGATAAACATTTGCAGGGAATACCTTTTCCTTCAAAACAAACGTCACAGACTGTGTTTTTCTTTACTGATTGTATTTGAGTAGAAACTCAGATTAAAATGGCATCAGTGCTCATAAAATGATTTAACTGTAAAAGTAGGTGTAGTGGATCACTTTGCATAGATCTAGATAAAAGTGCTGTAAGCAAAGACTACAGTGGTCATTGAGCAGCTGTTCCTATAATGTGAATCTGGGATAAAGATAAGATAAGATAAGATAAGATAGAACTTTATTAATCCCTTGGGTGGGTTCCTCTGGGAAATTCGATTTCCAAAAAAGCACAGCACCGACAGAAGTTACAGAGTTATACACACACACATATAAATACAGAGACAATATAAATAAAATATACGAAGGGGATAAATAGAATAAATAGGAATAAAAATAAAAATACAAGTGAATTGCACATTTCAAGTATTGAGTCTATTGCACCGTTGACTATTTACAAAAGTATTGCACAAGGTATTGTACAGTGAGGTGAAGAGGAACTACAGCTTAGTTGTTCCCTCCTTTGTTCTCCTGTTTCCCCTCCCTCTCCCCTCCAGAGAGGAGTTAAACAGTTTGATGGCGTGTGGGACAAAGGAGTTTTTAAGTCTGTTAGTTCTTGTCTTTGGGAGAAGCAACCTGTCACTGAACAGACTCTTCTGGTTGTTAATGGCCGTGTGCAGAGGATGCCTGGCATTGTCCATAATGTCCATCAGTTTCTTTAATGTCCTTTTCTCTGCCACTGTCACCAGAGTGTCCAGCTTCATGCCGACCACAGAGCTAGCCCTCCTGATCAGTTTCTCCAGCCTGGAGGAGTCCTTCTTTGCTGTGCTGCTCCCCCAGCACACCACAGCATAGAAAAGTACTCCAGCAACCACCGACTGGTAAAACATCCTCAGGAGCTTCCTGCAGATGTTAAAAGACCTCAGCCTCCTGAGGAAGTACAGTCGGCTTTGGGCTTTTTTATACAGGTACTCTGTGTTGCATGACCAGTCCAGTTTATTGTCCACCCACAGCCCGAGGTACTTGTACTTGTTGACCACCTCCACCTCCTCCCCCTCTATCTGAACCGGCAGTGGACCTGCTCTAGACCTCCCGAAGTCCACAACCAGTTCCTTAGTCTTTGAGGTGTTGAGTTGCAGGTGGTTTGTGTGACTCCATGCGACAAAGTTCCTCACCAGACTTCTGTACTCCTCTTCCTGATCATCCCAGATACACCCCATGATGGCTGTGTCGTCTGCAAACTTCTGAATGTGGCATAATTCAGAGTTGTAGCAGAAGTCAAAGGCACAGATTATTTGTTTGCCTTTGTTTCCTGGTTCTTTCTTTCTTATCCAAATGGAAAAAGAGAGCATAAAAGTACTGTTTACAAGCAGCTTATCTATCTCATTGTGCCCACTATCATAAAATCTTGGTTGACTGAGCACTGAGCCATCTACCACTCGAAATTGAACCTGTGTGGGACAACAACAAAGTCCAGTATACTAAGTTTCAGTAATGTGCAGTTTTTTCTGTGGAAGATGTAAATCTAAATAGATGTCCTATTGTATGCATAATATACCACTGAACTTTATAAAACAACTTCTAAAAGCAAATTTCGATTTATTTTAGATTTTCTCAAATCCAAACAGTGCTAAAAGCATGCACACAGTCAAATATTTTTCATACGAGGTGCTGAAGGTTCTGCAATGTTCTGTCAGTGCGCCCCAGGGCAGCTGTGGCTACAATGTAGCTGCCATCACCAGTGTGTGAATGTGTGTGTGAATGTGTGAATGACTGAATGTAGTGTAAAGCTCTTTGGGGTCCTTGGGGACTAAGTAAGGCGCTGTACAAATACAGGCCATTTACTGTGCGTGTGTTTATGCTCAAGTGTATGAATAAATTAGTCAGTTTTAAACAGTTGCAATTTAAACAGTAGAAGAGTGGCACTATATTTATATATTTATAAAGAATTTCAAACAACAATTAATTGATGCTCAAAGCAGGTTTATTTAATTAATATCCAGATTTCCAATTAGTTCCCAATTCATTCAGCAGCAAATCACATCACCACTCACTTCAAGGCTGTATGTATTATTGTAAGGTAGCCCCTACAATAATACATACAGAGAACCCAACAATCATATGACCCCCTATGAGCAAGCACTTTGGCGACAGTGGGAAGGAAAAACTCCCTTTTTACAGGAAGAAACCTCCGGCAGAACCAGGCTCAGGTCGGGGCGGCCATCTGCTGCGACCGGTTGGGGTGAGAGAAGGAAGACGTTTGTTGTAGGTCTGATTGAAGGACTGATGTGATGGTAAGTTTTCTGCTGCTCCGCTTTGAATATTGAGAGATTAGTTGATGGATTTCAAGCCAAATTGTGCCCAAGTTTAAGACCACATTCACTGGTTGTTTTTGTTGATGTTATTGTTTTGGGCTTTTTTTCCACAAGAATTTCTAGCTCCCCTAGAATTCTGGCCACCCAAACGATGATTGCTGCTGAGAGAGCACAAGGTTTTGTCCCCCTGTACTATTCATGTCCGTGCAGGGGGTTCTCCTTGAGAGGCCAGGGTCGAAAAAGGGATGCTTCAGAACCTCCGAGGGTGTTATGCGCTGATTTGCATCCAAGGCCAACATTTCTTTGATTAGCCTTACAAATAATGATTGGCCATTTTCCGGTCCTCGCCTAACCTTCAGCAGTTGTTCGAGGTCATCGAGACGCTTAAGTTTTATATATCGAGTTTCCTTGGATCGATAATCTGTCTCGTATTGAAATTGTTCTTGGGTCTTAAATGTCCAGCGCTGTTTGTTGTAGTTATCCTCGATGAAATAGCTGTCAGTGTACAAGCCAGACTCTAGAAGATGATCTGGTAGCTGACCCTGGGTTTCAATTATGAATTTCAAAACGTCATAATCGTCTTCCCCAGGATAGAGAGGCACCCCTGTAGCAAGCTCCACAGCTACCAGCCCCAGAGACCACATGTCGATTGCTTTGTCGTATGGAATGCCAAGCATAACCTCAGGTGCACAATAACCAATTGTCCCCACACGGTCACCAGGAATCACTGCAGAAGCAGGACATGCGAGGCCAAAGTCTATGAGTTTGACTTTGACTTGAGACTCACTGCGGTTCACAACCATGATGTTGACAGGTTTGAGGTCAGCATGCACTATTCCCACAGAACCCAGGTGGAACAGAACATTTGCGAGCTGATGCAAAATTGGCCTGATTTCTCTCATTGGGAGACCTCGGTTATTCCGGTCCCCAATGTAGTCTGACAGGCTTTGGTCGAGGAGTTCGAAATTCAAGCAAATGCGCTCTCCATCGAGGAAATAGCCGTTCCATTCGACAATGTTGCACCTGTCTGGATCCAAGCGTCGTAGCTGCTCCAGGATGAAAATTTCCAGTTTTGCCTGGAGCAGAATTTCAGGGTCGCTCTTGTTGACTTTAATAGCAACCGTTTTGTTGTTTTTTGTATCGCGACATCTGGTTACCAAACCAAAGCCTCCTTCTCCAAGGAAGGCCTCTACCACGTGGTGATCTCCTAAAATGGTCCCTTCCGTTATTTGAAGATCATCTTCAGAGGCAGATGGGTTGGCTGAGGTGTTGATGTCTCTTTTTTGAGGAAATTTAACTGAGTTTTGGAAACTGCAGCTGAATTTTTGCGA
Source organism: Rhamphochromis longiceps (assembly GCF_057381845.1). Taxonomy (NCBI): domain Eukaryota; kingdom Metazoa; phylum Chordata; class Actinopteri; order Cichliformes; family Cichlidae; genus Rhamphochromis; species Rhamphochromis longiceps. The sequence continues at coordinate 63,381,409 of NC_140559.1, read as the reverse complement.
TCCATGACTTTTCCAGCTTGAAGGCTGCTGAGAGAGCACAAGGAGTTCTCCCCCTGTACTATTCATGTCCGTGCAGGGGGTTCTCCTTGAGAGGCCAGGGTCGAAAAAGGGATGCTTCAGAACCTCCGAGGGTGTTATGCGCTGATTTGCATCCAAGGCCAACATTTCTTTGATTAGCCTTACAAATAATGTTTGGCCATTTTCCGGTCCTCGCCTAACTTTCAGCAGTTGTTCGAGGTCATCGAGACACTTAAGTTTTATCGATCGAGTTTCCTTGGATCGATAATCTGTCTCGTATTGAAATTGTTCTGGGGTCTTAAATGTCCAGCGCTGTTCGTTGTGGTTATCCTCGATGAAATAGCTGTCAGTGTACAAGCCAGACTCTAGGAGATGATCTGGTAGCTGACCCTGAGTTTCAATTATGAATTTCAAAACATCATAATCGTCTTCCCCAGGATAGAGAGGCACCCCTGTAGCAAGCTCCACAGCTACCAGCCCCAGAGACCACATGTCAATTGCTTCATCATATGGAGTGCCAAGCATAATCTCAGGTGCACAATAACCAATTGTCCCCACACAGTCACCAGGAATCACTGCAGAGGTGTTACATGCGATGCCAAAGTCTATGAGTTTGACTTTGACTTGAGACTCACTGCGGTTCACAACCATGATGTTGACAGGTTTGAGGTCAGCATGCACTATTCCCACAGAACCCAGGTGGAATAGAGCATTTGCGAGCTGATGCAAAATTGGCCTGATTTCTCTCATTGGGAGACCTTGGTTATTCCGGTCCCCTATGTAGTCTGACAGGCTTTGGTCGAGGAGTTCGAAATTCAAGCAAATGCGCTCTCCATCGAGGAAATAGCCGTTCCATTCGACAATGTTGCACCTGTCTGGATCCAAGCGTCGTAGCTGCTCCAGGATGAAAATTTCCAGTTTTGCCTGGAGCAGAATTTCAGGGTCGCTCTTGTTGACTTTAATAGCAACAGTTTTGTTGTTTTTTGTATCGCGACATTTCGTTACAACACCAAAGCTTCCTTCTCCAAGGAAAGCCTCCACCATGTGGTGATCTCCCAAAATGGTCCCTTTAGATATTCCAAGCTCATCTGAGCCGAAGGATGGGTTGGCTGACATGGTGTAATGTGTCTGTTTGCGCTGTGGATTGGTGAGAAACAAAACTGAACTTGTTTTGGTTTCTCTCGTAAATTGCTCTCAAAACTTCTCAAAAGGGTTTCAGTTGCTGCAGGTCAACGTCCGTTAAGCATAAAGTAACAGGTGAGCGCTCCTATTTATGGGTTTTGGGATCAAAGCAAAGTTATGACGTCAGAAAGGATCAAAGCAAAGTTACCGCGTCACAAGCGATCGAAGCGATTCTAATATGTGCGCATGCGCACATATGAGAAGCGATCGAAGGGATTCTCATATGTGCGCATGCGCACACACGTGCTTGTTTGTGTAATATTGTTCACACTAAACTTGACCCTAATCAATTTAATATCAGTCAATCAAAGAAAATGTTAGTTTTGGAAAATTTTAAAATGACATAACTGACAGTTAAAACCTTTTTTGTTCATGTATTTGTATTTGTATTGTCTTCGGGGTTTTTTTTTGCATACCATGTCAAGCTTTTCTGTATATAGTCATGTCGTAGATTTCGGAGCAAACAAGAAATTGAATTGGATTTTAATATTGCAGTGCTTGGATTTCGGATTTGGTGCTTAAAACTTCTTGAAACTGTAACCGTATTTCATTCACCACAAATAACTATCTGATTGAATAGTTTTCTTATCAGATAGAGAAATAAAACGAGTCGCAAAGTCTAAAAGCAACATTTCTCTGCCTGGGCTGTACCTCTGCACGTTAGTCTGTTTCAGTGTGTGACCCCTCACCCCCTCCCTGATCAGTCGGGGGTGAGTGCGCTAATGTGCCTGGAGGCCGTTTTAATGAGTGTTTGCTGGAAAACGAAAAATACAAGAAGGATTTGTACGTTTTCACAACGGGGGAGTTTGCGTAAGTACTAGTAAATAATTTTCTCGAGTGTGTACGTTACACATGTTATTTGTTTAAAATTGGTATTATTATTTTGCTAGCTAGCAAACTCGCGGGATAAAGGATTGAAGTGCACTCAGTGCGATACAATACGGTGGCGCTATTCTAACAGTTAGTTATTGCAGGGTAACTTGTAGAATATGCTGTGAATTGAACCAAGATTACACAGCAGTAGCAGTAATACGAGTTACTTCCCTCAAGTGAAAGCGTTAAACGTTAGCCCGATGCTTAACTAGCCAACGTCAGGCTTTCTGATTGAAGGCTAAAAGCGACGTTGTCACCAAGTAAACAGAATATTGATGATATTTTTGTGTATCGCTGCAGCCTTTTCAAGTATTAACCTGGTGTCTTTGGGAACAGCTTAGGGGGAAATGACGGTAATATGACTGAACCATATGGGAACAAAGAATAGGCACTTTTTTGTGCTACCGAAGTTTCCTCGCTTTCATTCAAAATCTGTTTCTCATTAAACAATTGAAACATGATGGCTTCAAGCTGACATTGAGGCCTGTGGGGCACTATCAGCCACTGAGACAGTAGACAAGTGACTATTTCACACTTTAAGGCTGCCTGTTTATTTAAGGGAGATGAACATTATAACTGTACATAATAATATCAATGATGATAGATTAAATAAATGGGTTTTTGAAAGACGCTTGTGCATTTTTAAAGTCTAAAGTGTTGAATTGATCTGAGTATGTCATCTGTTCAAAGCCTCTCCCAGTCAGTGCTGTTCTCTATGCCTGTCTTACTCTACATGATGTTATTAGCACAAACACTTTAAAGGTGATAATTAGGTCTACAACAATAACACAGACTGCAATGTAGTTAAGCGTCTTACAGTTAGTTTTGAATGAATGAACTTAAAAAACAACACAAGCAAAGATCTGTCTCCTCCTGTTTTTTGTGTCACATAAGAAAGAAGCATCAATATCTGATGAGAAGACTTATTATTAATCTGGCCTTTCACGTGGTCTTACTCAGGTGATGCGAAGTGAAATATGCATCCTTTTTATGGTAATGTGCTGGAAAATGTTGAAAATGGACATTAAACGTGCTCACAAAGTGCTTGAATTTGACCCTGAAAGGTGTATGAAGCCAGAAAAAGTCACACTTGGAGTAAAAACCTCTCATAGCAAGTTAATTATATTCAATTGATTTGATGCTTTCAGCACAAAATTTAGCCACACAGTCAGGACAGCGTCTGATTTACCTTCATCGGTAAACGTGTTTATGCAGTACATAGTAACAGTGTGGCTGAGTCCTCTGGTTCAAATCAGTTCCAGTACATTTGGAGATGTAAGTCTTAACCTTTCACATGCATCGGGAAGGAAAAAACATTTAATCTTCACAGTACTGCCGAAGTGCAGCGATACATTGTGAAGTGCACATTTCCATTTCTCATACAGTACCGAGCAAAAGTCTTGAACCCCCCCCTTATTTTTTCGTGTTTTGCCAGGTCAGTCTGTGTTAACGGTGTTATTAACTGCATTCTTCAACTAAAGAAGTGAGAACAAATGATGTGGGCTTTTGTTTTTTTGCAATAGGCTGCAAGTAAATGTGTACAGATACAATTTAAAATTGGTTCTTTGTTAAGTTTTCTGGTCCTTTCCGTGACTTAGGTGTCTGTTTATGTTTGAATGTTTCAGAGATTAGTGTGAAGGGTCTTAACAGACAAAAAGTGGTCAAATACAAGCCCTGGATTAAAAATCAGAAACACTTTAAAAAGCCTGGAGAGCTATTCCTTAATACCACTTTAAAGATTACAGGGAAGTCCGGATCCCTGGAAGCAAATGAGGGATGGCTCAAGACTTTTGCACAGTGCTGTACATGTCATGTTCCCTGTTTTATAGCTCAGCTCAAACTGACACGTTCTCACTAACTGCTTCTCATTTTCTCCACAGTAAACTTTGACCACTTCCAGATACTGCGGGCCATCGGGAAAGGAAGCTTTGGAAAGGTAATGCAGCCTCCATTTTTCACGCCACTTGTATATTGTTTGCCCTTAATTACCCACCACGGTCGTCATCTCTAAAGAATCAGTGCAAGCGAAGCGAAATGTGCTGGGATTACACTTCAGTTCTCGTGTGCTGCTGTTATTTAATAACAGTTATAAATGCAGCTTATGCAATTATTTCTATAAAGTCAGTTAGAGGAGAGCCGATTTCTATTTCATCTCACTCAATCTAGGTGGGAATTTTGACCCCACATCTCAATTTAATTACACAGCACATTGAACGTCTGGATGAGACTTCAGTAATGAATTCAGGACTGTGTGTGTGTGTGAGATACACAATTGGGGCTGCAGAGATTGGAATAGTTTACCTTCATTTTAAATATCACTGCCCTGTGCACATTGTCGGCTTTAAAATTCAAACTTAAAGAGTTTGTAAGTAAACTGGCTGAGATGAGACAGACGATGCACCGGGTCCTCGTCTGAGTGCTGGCTTTCAGTTGTGCTGTCTCTGTTGCCCAGCCATGCACACACAGACACTGTGCTACACTTACACAGTGAGACAGATGCTCACAGAGACGTCCAGATACATTTTGTCCTTGCTGGAGGTCATCTTGTGTTTTTTGGCCCTACTGTGGCCTCACACCGAGCACCTGCTGTTTTTTGAACACTTTAACAGCACCAGTCTTTAGCTTCCTGTTGAACACACAGTGGGGGGGGGGGGGTGCAGGAGGTAATAAATCAAGTTTGATTATCCTAATTTATAGCTGTCTTTATGTTAAGGATTAAAATAAAATTCACAAGAGGAAGGTGTTGGTGTGTGTGGTTGGGAAGAGAAGGGCGAAGCTAGAATGAACAGTGTTGAGTAAGTTACTTTAAAATAGTAACTTAGTTACATTACTAGTTACTTCTCTCAAAAGTAACTCAGTTACTTCAAGTTACTCGTTACTTTCAAAGTAACTAGTTACTAGGGAAAGTAACTTTGGTTTTACTCAGAATTCTCTTGTTAATGTGTTGCTTCCATAACTTTGCCAGTCTTCTAGCTTGCTTACTTGCCACAAGTGCACTGTGCCACCTACCAATAGAAAGGAAAAGATAATGTGCACATTTCCACGAGAGAAATCCCACGTCTGGACCGTCGTTGACTGCTGCCATGATTCTAGCCTACGTCACAGCGTCATGTGCGCCTTTTACATCAACACAAAAACTGCAGTCGTGGTGCTTTCGATTGTACTCAGAACTCAGAAATTCTGCCTTCTGAATAGGAAGATGTAGGTAACACCAGACTGCAGATGAGCCGCTTACAGGGCTGGACTGGGACAAAAAATTGGCCCGGGTATTTTAACTAGAGACCGGCCCACCATTATAGGAAAAACATAAAGCCTTTGAATGAAAACAAACGCTGTTGTGACAGTGATGTACACTGTTTTGATGGTATATATGCATCAATCTATCAATCGTTTGTTGTAAGATTCAGATAATTATTTTTTAAAAGCTAGACATTTTAAATGAGAATAAGAAAGAAAAGTATTTCCTTGTGCCCACCTTTCCCTGTTAATGCCCTACATGCCCCCCTGGCAACACTTTGCTAGATCCGCACCTGCACAGTTACCAGCTGTCAGCTACCTAAAAAAGGATGCTGGTGTTATTTGTCTCTCAGAAACAGTTCATAACTTCCCTTCAACTCATTCATGTCACCTAAAAGGTAAACCTGTTTCTCCATCACCTGTTCAGCTCTGATGATCCAGTAAGGACGTCTCCTGGTTTCATCTTCATGTTTCCCTCTCACCACATAACCAAACCGATATCATGACCAGCAGCTTTACAGCTGTGGCTCCATCAAACATCAGCTGATACTAGAAATTAATATTAAATAAATTCTAACAACAGCTGATCAAGCTTAAACATGCTGCTGTTGTTTAGCGCGACATCCGCTGGTTTCCTCTTTCGGCGCAAAGTGAGCGATAAACAAACAAGAGAGCCGATCAGCTGATCATTGATCAGTTTTCATGATTGAAGTAGAAACGGGAGAGAGAGGGGGGAGAATGACAGTGTAAAGACACAGAATAACTCCAGCTTTGTGTCTTTTTCATTGTAGCTGAAGTCCGGGACAAACTGTTCCTTTTCACCTCAATAAGAAACGCGTAATATTTTCTCTGAATACCAGACGGGACGGTTGGCAACTCTAATAACTTATGAACAAAATAAAGTTCAACATCATTAACTTCATAGCACCACCCAGCTGTATAGAAACTCCGTCATGCTAGCTAGCACGCAGTACGGAAAAAGTCAGAATAACGAAAATAAACTCCACCTAAACTTGGTTCATATCTGACCCAGAGAGACTGCAGGTCATAACTTCTTACCTGAAGTTCAGGTCACACTTGGACCGGCGGCCGCCTCAGGTCTCTTTTCCTTCTGCGTCCCTTTTCCTTCATCCACCTGCTGCCCTCCACCACTTGCTAATGTTACTGAATCTGTGGAAACTCCGCGATAGCCACCACACGAAGTAACGAGTAACGACCCTATCTAAATCCCAGTAACGACTAACGTGTTCCTGATTTTGGCATAATAACTAGTTACCGTGCTCGTTACCACAATAATAACGTAGTTACTGTAACGCGTTAGTCCCAACACTGAGAATGAAGCACAAACAGAGGGAGGTGTTTGCCTCTCGCTGTAGCGCTGTGAAACACGATCTGTAGATTGCAGCTTGTGTAGGTGCTCCAAGATGCTCGTTTTCCTCTGCTCACTTTTCATCTTTACAATCTCAGCACTTGGGTGTGTATCTTCTTGCAGTGGGCCTCTCAGTTTCATTCTTATTCATAAGCTCCTCTTTGTGTTATTTAGTTTGTACCTGAAAAGTCTAATTTATGCCTGAGTACACAAGTACAAATAAAAGGAGTACCACGTACTTTAATGGGTCAGCTTGGGTCCAGACCTGAATTAGAGATAATGTTGGGCTGTTTTAGGTCTGAGCCACTAACCTGACGAAAACGCAACACAACTGCTGGTAAGTGCGTGTTGTTTAAAACAGAGAGTTGGAGAGGCAGGTCAGTGCTTTTAAAGGTTTATCAGGTGTCAAATCATTTTATAGATGGGAAATGTAGGACTGTGCAAAAGTTTGAGCCACACCTTAATTCTAAGATATAACTTGCTGGGTAATGGGAAACGGGTGCAACAGTTTAAATTTGAAAAGTTTACATGAAAATACAATATAAAAGGCAAAAACAGAGTTGATATAATGAGGTAATGAGCTTGAGCATCTTTATCTTCAGCACGCCCTGAACTCTCTTAGGCACATTTCTTTGGAATTCCTTTAAGTAGTCTTCAGGAATAGTTCTCCGAGCTTCTTTAAGGACATTCAGAGCTCTTCTTTCGATATCAGCTGCCGTTTTGTTCCATTCTCTGCCGAGATGATCCCACACGGCTCAGGTCAGTCCATGAATGATGGTGTTTCGATGTGTTTAGTAAGCTGCTGCCGATCAGACGCTTTCCAGATGGTATTGCATGGTGCATCAAAGTCTGGTGGTACTTTTCATAATTCCATCAATTTTGACGAAATCCCCAACACCCTGGCTGAAATGCAGACCCAAACTATGGCAGAGCTGTACAGTAGTTTACAGGTGGTTGTAGACATATTACCACAATTTGAACCAGAACTGTCAAATTTTGGTTCATCACTCCATCAGACCTGCTGCTACTGATTTTCAGTCCAGTTCTTGTGTAATTTGTTATCCCTCAGCCTTTTCTCCCTGTTCCCTTCCTTAATAATGGCTTCTTGACAGCCACCCTTCACTGACACCATGAGATGAGGCTTTGGTGAACACTAGATGGATCAACTGAAGGACCAAGTGCATCTTTCAGGTCCTGTGTCAGGTGTTTGCTGAATTTTTTTTGACATGACTTTCAGGTACTGTTCCTCCTCTGTAGATAGATTTTTCAGCTTGTCCCCTTTTTTTCTGTCTTCTACTTTCCCAATCCAAAGAAATTAAATAGTGTGTTTCTGTGACAGGTTGCTAGTAACAAAGTCCCTAAAGATAAAATTTAAAATTGGTTCTTTGCTAAGTTGTGTGTTTTGTATTGTATTTGACAACTCGGGTTTGTCCCCTTGAGTTAGGTTAAGTGGTTTAACCCCCCCAAAAAACAAAAATATCGCTCTGAAAGCGATCAGGTACAAAGACTGGACTGAAAATGGGTGAAAAAGCAGTTAATGTCCAAAGAAAAACTTTAAATGACCTTCAGAAAGTCTAAAGAAAGGAAGAAGAAGAACATCTGGCTCAGTACAGGCAAAATATAAAGAACTGAGGAGAGGCTCAAGACTTATTCACAGATAATCAATCAAATTAATCAAGCGTCATCTGGAAGCATCCTCCTGGCTGTAAGAGCGTCTCGTTTTTGTCTCATTAACTGTCTGGTGGCACTCACAGTAGTCTGCTGTGACGGGGACCTCGAGGACTAATGTTACAGGGAAATCATTAGGAAAGTGCTTTGGACTGAGCTTTACTGAAATCTCAGTTTTCCCCCTGTCGGAGAGCTCCACCACCTCCACCCCTCCTCCTCCTATTCCTTCTTTTTAAACGTCAGTGCAGGTACCGTCTCCCTCCCTCCCATCCCTGTATTTTTGTTACATAGAACTTAGTGGCTGTGCTCACTGTTCAATTCAAGTTGGTTTAAGAGAGATGGTAGTTTAAAAAACACAAAAACAAGCTGTTTTGGTAAAGCAATATATATGATTATTAAAGATAAAATATAGTGTTAATTTGTTTGAGTTCCTTCCCTCTCTCTTTACTTCTCACTCTGTTTTGAAGCATCTGCCTTCCAGCAGATGGGGGAGACTGTATTGGCAGCTGCTTTCCAGGAGGATGTAGCTCATCTGTATCGCGAGGCCTGTTGGGCCATATACGTCCTAAGAGTAAGAGTAATTTCCTGCTCTCTCTTTTCTTCTCTAACTTTTCCCTGTGTGCATTAGGGCTGCCACAAACGATTATTTTGATAGTCGACTAGTCACCGATTATTTTTGCGATTAGTCGACTAATAGGATTAGGGCTGCACGATTAATCGTTAGAAAATCGCGATCTCGATTCAAACTTATTTGCGATCTCATTTCCAAATGACGATTTAAAAGAAAGAAAAAGAAAAAGACGACGACGATTGTACCGCATTTTGATCCGGGACGTACTCTGCATGAAACCAAGTGCTCACTCTTCCTGCTCAACAAATGACAAGGGCGGAGCCTTATACCACGTGATACAGAAGCTGTGCCGTGTGATGCTAATATTAGCAGGGAAAAAACAACGGTAGACTGGTGGGTAATAAGCGCATGAATAATACAGAAAACAGAGATTGGAGACGGGAAACTGTTCTTGAAGTACAGAGACAGATAGAGAGAGAGCTAGCTGTGCATGGAGTGTGATTTTAATAGTCGTGGAAGCAAAACAGCAAAATTAATGACATTGATCAAATGTGAAGCGCAGTTTGCTGCTTCTTTTGCTGCTGGCTCTGAATTTTGGTTGGAGAGACAAAACCTGCAGCTCAGAATCAGCGCAAGAAGACGTAATCGCAGCGCGGACCGGACGCATCAGGATCGCTAAGCTCCGACAGCGTGTCCGTCTACGAGCCGTCGGGTGAGAAAGCCGAGAAAGACAAAGTTGATTCTGATGCGTCGGTCCGTTCTGTGTTTACGTCTTTGTGTGGAATCAGTGTACCTGCTCTCATTTACACGGATTCGCATTTGCGACCAAATTGGTTGCACTCTAGAGCCCTGTTACTTGATGAAAGTTGGTTTTGCAGAGTTAATCTTGCAGCTCAGCCACAGCATAGCCCTCAGCAACCAAGAGCATGCTAGCGGGCCGTTGTTATTATGTTATTACTGTGCTTTTCGGATAATAAGGCACTCTAAAAATCAGTCCTTTGATTTTTCTGGAAATTGACAGTGCTCCTTATAATCCGGTTTGCCTTATGTCTCTACCAGCTTTGCACATCTACAGACTGAAATCTTTGCCCATTCTTCTTTGCAAAACAGCTCCAGCTCAGTCAGATTAGATGGGCAGCGTTTGTGAACAGCAGTTTTCAGATTTTGCCACAGATTCTTGATTGGATTTAGATCTGGACTTTGACTGGGCCATTCTAACACATGGATATGTTTGCTTTTAAACCACTCCATTGTTGCCCTGGCTTTATGTTTAGGGTCGTTGTCCTGCTGGAAGGTGAACCTCCGCCCCAGTCTCAAGTCTTTTGCAGACTCCAAGAGGTTTTCTTCCAAGATCGCCCTGTATTTGGCTCCATCCATCTTCCCATCAACTCTGACCAGCTTCCCTGTCCCTGCTGAAGAGAAGCACCCCCAGAGCATGATGCTGCCACCACCATATTTGACAGTGGGGCTGGTGTGTTCAGAGTCATGTGCAGTGTTAGTTTTCCACACAGAGCATTTTGGTCTCATCTGACCAGAGCAGCTTCTTCCACATGTTTGCTGTGTCCCCCACATGGCTTGTGGCAAACTGCAAACGGGACTTCTTATGGTTTTCTGTTAACAATGGCTTTCTTCTTGCCACTCTTCCATAAAGGCCAACTTTGTGCAGTGCACGACTAATAGTTGTCCTATGGACAGATTCTCCCACCTGAGCTGTGGATCTCTGCAGCTCGTCCAGAGTCACCATGGGCCTCTTGGCTGCATTTCTGATCAGCGCTCTCCTTGTTCGGCCTGTGAGTTTAGGTGGACGGCCTTGTCTTGGTAGGTTTACAGTTGTGCCATACTCCTTCCATTTCTGAATGATCGCTTGAACAGTGCTCCGTGGGACGTTGTTTCTTTTTGTAGCCTAAGCCTGCTTTAAATTTCTCAGTAACTTTATCCCTGACCTGTCTGCTGTGTTCTTTGGACTTCATGGTGTTGTTGCTCCCAATATTCTCTTAGACAACCTCTGAGGCCATCACAGAGCAGCTGTATTTGTACTGACATTAGATTACACACAGGTGCACTCTGTTTAATCATTAGCACTCATCAGGCAACGTCTATGGGCAACTGACTGCACTCAGACCAAAGGGGGCTGAACACACACCCCACTTTGCAGTTATTTATTTGTAAAAAATGTTTGGAATCATGTCTGATTTTCGTTCCACTTCTCACGTGTGCACCACTTTGTGTTGGTCTTTCATGTGGAATTCTAATAAAATTGATTCATGTTTGTGGCTGTAATGTGACAAAATGGGGAAAAGTTCAAGGGGGCCGAATACTTTTGCAAGCCACTGTATGAATTCTGGTTGTGTTTACTGACCTGGAAACGATTTTATGTGCACGGCGCTCGAAAATCTGTCAAATGTTTTAGTACGACTTTGCTAAGCTACGAAGCCGCACCGCTTGATGGATTGTTGGAGCATTACGGCTATCGTAGGCAGCCTCGCGGAGTGATACGTACTGTGCTTCAACATAATATCACTGTACTGTGTGTTTGTTTAACCTCTTTTTAAGTTTTGTGGATATTATACATGGTTGTGCTGAGGATATGTCGGCCAGTTTCCACTGGAAATGCCTTTTGGTTAAACTGTCAGCGAGGAATTTGCATTTGCACTGTTACATTTTTATATAAGTTTAATGCACATGAAAAGCAGCTGCTTATTTAAGTGAAAATACATTGATTGTTTGTTTTTTTTTGCACAAATGAAGTGGAGTTGTAAAGTATTTTGTCTCGTGTCAGTTATATCGTTATCGCACATTTTCAAATTTATATCGTGATGAATATTTTTGGCCATATCGCCCTGCTCTACTTCTACAACACGCCTTGTGTAGATGAGTTAGTGAGGCAAACTGATCAGCTGTCTTATTGTGTCTGTTGAGTGTTTGGTTTTGTGAACGGCCTCTTTAATGCACGAGGGTGTGACCATCCACATCCTTGTATCTGTCCACTGTCAGCCATTCATTTTGTGCAAATCTGGCCAAGTCTTCCAAGTGTGCGTGTTTTTTTTCCTTCTGACCAGATGCAGCTTTCTGCAACATCACTTTAATGTCCTTATACTGATCACCACACTGTGTGTGTGCGCTAAAACAGCAATCATTTCACTGCTCCTTTGTAGTGACAGGTTACAAAACGTCATTAGATGCTGCATGGCTGTACAAGATAGACTTTGGTTAGCAACAACTCTCTGAGGCCTTTACTGTGAAACAGAACGCTGTCTTATCCGGCTAACTTCAAGGTTTAATGTGGGATTTTTTTGTAATCCAAGACATAATGCCAGGTCAACTCATGCTTTGAACCTAATCTGCTCCAGAGCAAATCATGTTCCAAATGAGAGATCACCAGGTAGAAAATCACCACCTACTAACCAGTAAGACCGAAAAAGAACAAAATAAATAAAATCCCCGATCCTGGAAGGTCCCTCAGACCGCTGTGTGCAGAGAGTAGGAGTGTAAAATCTTTCAGCAGAGTCTGATGTCTTTGTCTTTCCATGATGAGCAACAATAATGAACATAGATTCTCTACAACAACTTTATTGTTTTGGAAGTATTAATATATGATCCCAAAACTTCTACATTTAACCTTTTAATCAGACCAGCAAAAATCTAGTATTGAATCTTAGCACAGTCATAAAAAACTATTTGCTAAAAGCATTTTTGCAGCTGAATATTTTAAATGACAGTTAGGATCACTGGTTGGCTGTTTCACCTGTAAGACTTTAAAATAACATGCTAAGGTTTAATAGTCTATAAGGAATACACTCTGAGGCCTGGGCAGTGTTGTGCTAATGAGAGAAGGTTTGTGTGTGCAGTGAAACAGTAATTTTTTTATCTCATAATTTATTGATATGTTTGATCGTTTCTGAGCTGCGTTAATGAAGCAGTCATTAGAGCACCATGTCCGCTAGAATAGTTCTGTAGTTTGATGCTTGAGTCGTTGCAGACTTGTTGAAACTCCCTCACCCGTCAAAGCAGCGTCTTTGTTATTCGCGTCCAGCAGATGGCAGTGTTTCACTGTCTGACGGCTGTCTGAAGCTTCAGCTGGATTATTCGTTTAAATGAGATCGTTTTATAAAACTTACAACCACAGGCCTGAACCTGCTTAGCTCCAAAGAGCTGGCTAAACGATGGGGCATGTTCAGAATCTTCCTGAAGTTTAACAATTTCCCAAAAAGCTACACAAAGTGAATTTTCATATAAGACAAGAAGGAAAGAACAGGGTGTGACGTGGAAGGGGCCCTCTGGCAAACAAATTACTGCTTTTATTAAGTTACAAAACTCGCAGTCCTGTTCACGAGTGATCAGAGAAGGGAACAGGAGATGGACAGATGGATTGGTGCTGCGGCTGCAGACTCTTCACCAGTCCCTCTTTACCAGTCGATTTACGTCCTTACCCTCTGTCACAACGGGACTGAACGGACTCACGCGTAGGCTCTGAGTAGGGAACAATAAAGGTTTTTTATTTACAGAAGCACCAGGTGATCTATTTACACAGTGGGGAAAAGACGGGTTCCGGGAATCCACACACGAACAGGAGGGGGGAAAGACACTTGCAGTCCACACACGCTCCAAAGTCCTCACTCCATCCACGCTCCACGCTCCTCTTCACACTCCACAAGAAACACAAAAGCTCGCTCCAATCCTCACACACTTGATCGCTCAGGTAACACAGGGGCAGGTCCAGGGAAATCTATTCACAGAGATGCAAAAGGTTACTGTAAGAAGATCGCTAGGGAAACACGAGAATGAACTGAGCTGGGGTTAACACTGACGAGAGTCGGCAACGGTCCAGCGACGAGAAATACAGGGCTGCCATCTTATAAGGGGACTGGAACACTGTTGGGTGATGAGCCACAGGTGTCACCAGGTGCGTGGGCCAAGGGCAGGAGCCCACAGATGAGCTCCGCCCAGGCAGTGAGAGAAGGAGGGAGGGAGAGAGCGGGGACAAAATCAAAACAAAAAAACACATGTAGCCACACTGAGGCGAGCGGGTAGACACAGGGACCCTGACACCCTCGCCTTTTTCACAAATGTCATGTATGAAAATCTATAATAACTCCAGTTATACGGATATCAATATCCTCATAAGTGAGGATATTGATAAAACTGATTTGAACTTTTACTGATTTCTGTTTAGATATAAATTGATTCAAAGTGGTCAGATATGCAGATTCTGACCTTTCCTCTGGCAAATATATAAACTCACTGAAAACAGTTTGACTTTTCAGAGAGTTTCCTATCTATCTGTATTTTTACTTTAATAGTTAAGCACGATTAACATTTAGGAAACAAAAATAAACAAGTTAATAAATGAAATGAAATAATACTGATTTATATATTCACTCTGTTTACTTTTTCGATATAGAAATACAATGAAGACTTCCATGTTCCTGCTGGTGGCGCTCTCTGGCACTGTGCTCTGCATGACTAACGGACGTGTTCAGAAAACCAGCATATCATCAACATGATCCCACAAGGGGGATGTGATGATCTGATAGCAAACAGAGATAATAATGGTAACTGTAAGCGCAAGAACACCTTTATCATTGGTGACTTTAATCAAGTTAGAACAATTTGTGATCCAAGCAATCGTATCAATGCAAATAGAAATCTTTATAAAAGCCCCACAGACGTGCACATTCTGTATTGTAAACTGCTGGGACAAACAACGATACCCATTGTACATCCAGATACAGATGAAAAGGCGTATTGTAATTGCATGTGATAAAATCAATACTTTCCTTCAGCCTGTGCACTTTGAATGTTGCTCTTGAGTTGAGAGATGCTGTGAGCTTGCTGCCATCTTTAAACATCACTTCATGATGCTGGTTTAGATGCTTTATAAGACTTTGTTACGTTTCTTAAACAGTGATGAAAATAATAAAGAGGAAATATGAGAGAAGTGATTTTCAGTGAATGTTGAAAAAATACCACAATAACAAAAATGATGGCAACATTGCTACACTTTGCTTTCTTAGCTTGCATATTGTACATTTTCACAGTTGTTTCTAATTGGCTCCATCTTCTCACAGCTGTTGCTCAACTTTCAGCACTCATTCAATTAAAAAAACAACAAACAAAAAAACCAAGCTGCTGCTGGTAAGGTTGGCATTCTTGCAAGACTCAGTAACACAAAACAAATAAAAAAATGCACATCCCATGTTTATCCCATGTTATTCCAGGCTGAGTTTATGCATTTATGCTTATTTGTTTATAAAATATGTTATTTGTTACTAAAGAAAAACAAACAAACACTGTGTCATTATTTAATCCACTAAAACTAAGACACAATGCAGAAGCAGTGTGTGAAAACTAAGTGCACCTTCACTGGTGTAGCATCTGCCTTAGAAACAATGAAGTCAAATGAAACTGTTGAATCATCTCTATGTGCTAAAGGCTCATTTTAATGCAGCATTAATCACGTTGCTTTAACAGTGCTGCATTTTAATAATGTTTATCACGTTCTTTGTAGATTTTAATTATCACCATCGTCGCTGTGAGAACATGTCTGGTTGGAGCAGGCGGCACTCAGGGATCATGTTGTGTGGAAGAAGAGTCATGTGATTGTTTTTTTTAAAGATTTTTTTCTATGAGTGCACAGAGTGTGAAACAGAAAGATAGGATCGACAGAGAAAGCTGATCATGTCTGTTGTGACACCTGCAATCTCTGACTAGAGTTTTAGGTTCTGTCAGGCAGCTAACACAAAGAAAGCCTGGCTTCATTGTACAAATACAACTTACATATACAACACATGACATATTACACAGAGTCATTATTTATTCAACAAAAACTAAGCCAGATGCAGTTTTTGGATTTTATTTCAAAATGTTCTTATTCTGATTGTTTACTTAATATATTTAGACACATTTGGTTTATTTCTATAAAAATGATATTTTACACAAAACTTCAAACAGCTGCCTGCAAACATGGCTCTTTATTGTAAAGCCAGGTATGAACAACAACCTGCAGCTGCATGCTGTTGTGCTCATTGGTGTCACATTAGGTTCTGAACCACAAACAGAGAAGTTTCTTAGAACTGCTGGGCTAGTGATGTAGGTGTTGATGCAAATGATGGCTTAGGGTGGTGCTACGACAGTGTATAAAAACTGAAGCTCCCAGAGCCAAGTGTTATTTGTTCTTCCGTAACTGAGGTGAACTATAACCTGCTCAGGTAGAATTTAATAACAGCGTGTCTGAACTGCTCGTCTCCAGGCTTCACGTCTCATTCTGTAAGAACTTGTTGTTTGTTTATTAACTTTTTAGAAACAACAGACTTTTGTATACTTCCAAGAAAGAGGGAGAACTTACTCTTCTGCCACACTCACGTTCATCTTTATCTGTCATCAGTTCAGATAAAAGCATCACTGATTATTCTGAACACTGTTTTAAAGCTTCTGCGTCACTCTGATTTCTTCTTAAAGTTGGCAGACAGGATTGTGAAGAAGGACATAGTGGATCCCCCCTTTTAATGAGCATATTATCTGTGAACACTGAATACAAACAACCTAAATGCTCATTAAAGAAGCAGGTTGGCTCATAAAGTGCTCTGTACTTGTTTTATGCAAGTGCTGTTTCTGGAAACAACCACCATCTGTAACCAACACAGGACTTATTGAGCTGTCAGGTGTGCAGACAACATGGCACATTTTGGGAACACCTATAGTTGATGTCTTAATTATGAAAATAGCTACTATGTAGTTGATGCTTCCTGTTCTGCCAGAGCAGGTGCAGCCTTTGTGGAAGTGGGTTCCACTGGACCAGCGTCTGTGAACGATCCATTGTGGGTGATTTTTTTTTGACCTTACATCTGTGTGTAAGGACCAACCACAACCATCTAAAATCTTTGCATGTTATTTTATCTTCTGTGTAAGAAGTACACAGCATACCCTGATGATCAGCTTCAAGGGTTCTCAGTGTAGGATGCATACAGTATGTCATGCTGAAATATAGAGCACTTACAATAGAACCCACTAGAAACCAATTATTTTAGCCTGGTTCCTTAAATCTATGGCATTTTTCCCATGCTGACTGATATGCTGCTCAGTGTCTTTTGCTGTCTGTCATGATCCTGGGCCATGTTGGCCCAGCATTCTTAGTTTTCATATGTTTTGTGTGTTGTTCTTTATTTATGCCATGGTTTCTGTTAAGATGTTCCTTATTTGATTACCTCCTGTGTGCCCCTCTGTTTATCTGTGAGCCCTCGTTTCCCCTCCTTGAGTTTTATTCCATGTTTTCCCAGCCCGTTATGTCCGTGCTCTCCCCGTGCTGTCTCTCCTCCTCTCTGAACCTCCGTGTACTTCCTGTTTTACTTTGACAGTCTCCCGTCAGTGTTGCGTTCACTCCTGCCGTGTCTTGTTATGATTATCAGTGTCACCTGTGTTCCCCGTGTGCTCCCACTTCCCTCGTTAACCCTCTGTGTATTTATGTCTGCGTCTCCCTCAGTTCTGTGTCGCGTTCTCCCTCATTCATGGCCGTGTGTTTCTCTGTGTATTACGTTATAGTTTCCTCGTTTAGGTTGTATGGTTTCTCTCTCCAGCAATAAAGCTGTGTTTTGAGTTCATTCCTGCCTCCGTGAGCTTGCGTTTGGGTCCTCATCCTGCCTGCACACAGCCGCAACCATGACAGTCTGCTTTTAAATCAGATGTCACTCTGAACATAAACACAAGCCACAGCAGCCCAGCTGTCTTAGCTGAGTACAAGGATACATTTACTCTCTTTGTGTAAAATATTGTGATGATTTTACATTATATTAGGCAGGCAGCTGCCCAAATTAAACCGTGACTATTAGCAGTTTGGTTATTTTGAACGCCTCGGCTGGAAAAAATTCAAAATGGTTTGTAAGGTTGGCCACAGCTTTGTATGTAAAGGGGAGTTAGAAGATTGCTTCATATTTTAAGATTGATTAAGATTAATTAATATTTTTAATTGTTTTATTTTACATCTCACCTTTTACACTGCATTGAGTTGCTGCCATGTGATTGGCTGAGTGTACATCGTTCTTTGTTTCAAAATGGACTTAATGCTTGGTTGAACAGTTGTGATGTTTATCTCCTTTAGATTTATTTTTTATTGTCATGATGAAAAATGGTTTGTTGGTTCATACCTATGAAGTTACAGTGTTTCTGAAAAGCCTAAAAAGATGAATTGTTACCATAGTAAACTTCAAAACAGACTTTATTATATGATATAGTTATAAAATTGGATAAAAACTGACTTCAGCATAATATAAAATAATGTGTTGTCACTATGTATGCATTGGTCAACTTTCAGATCTATGAAGTTCAGCTCCCCCAGCTGTGTCTCCCTTCTGTGGCCCATTCCCTCATTACTACCCTGTGTATTTAAGCCCTGTGTTTTCCCACGCTTGGTGTCGCGTCGTACCCTCAGACCCTGCCTGTGTGTTCCTGCTTGGTTTCATGGTTTGGTTTCTGTTTTTGTTTCATGCCAGCAATAAAAGCTGTGGTTTTAGTTACATTTCGTCTCGGAGTCCTGCATTTGGATCCACATTTCCACCTGCCCGCACTCAGAGCCCTGACATCAGCATAATATAAAATAATGTGTTTTCCCGATACCTGATTTTTAGCACTATGTATGCATTGGTCAACTTTCAGATCTATGAAGTTCAGCTCAGTTATCTATGTTTTCATTTTTAGTTTCCATTTGCATTTAGATGCACGGCCGATTCTCTGATGTGTGATCTGTTTCTACCTGTGCTGATGCTAGCAGGACTAAAGCTGATCAAGCAGCAGTAAATATGTGAAGCAAGGCTGAAGGATACACTCATAAAATGAACAGAATCATAAGAATATAACAGCACGAGCACTGCAAATGCAACTAAACCATGTTGACATCAAATGGTATGTTATTTGAAATCTATATGAAATAATGACACATCTATATTTTCCAATTTATTTATTTTTTTTGTATTTATTTATTTTTTCCACAGTTGTGTAAATCAGTCTGTCTGTGGACTGGTACAGCTGAAAAGCCGACGCAGCCAGTTCCTCTTCTTCTTCTTGGGTTTTTTCTCTGGCACAGTCTTAGCTTCAGTTTCGAGTTCAGCTGGATTGGTAGTTATCGTTTTCTCTCTGTCTTCTGTTTGTTGTAGAGAGTCATGCAGAGACATCTCAGTTGATGTCAGGGAGTCTTCTTCTTCTTCCTTGTCCTGTTCTTTGGTGTCTTTTTCCACCAGAAGCTCAGATTTTCCATTTGCTGTGTTGGAATTTTGTTCATTTTGCTCCTGTGTGATTTTAATGTAGGACGCTTTGACTTCTTTCAACTCTTGATAAAGAGTCTCTGCTTTCATGTCATGAAGCTCCTTGTTGGAGCAGAGCTGGGATTTAAGCTCACTGATTTCCATGTTCAGTGTCTCCTGGTCCTGCCTATGTTTGTCTTCCTGTTCCTTGAGTTGGTGTTGAGCTTCTAGGAGCTGTTGTTGGAGTGTTCCTATTTGCTCTTGTTGAGTCTTGTATTGGACTTCAAATTGAGCCTCCTTCAGACCTACACAGTCCGTGTGTGAAGCCTCTGTGGTTTGTGTAGAAGAATCCACACACTGCTCTGTGGTAGGGTCGCTGACGTCTTCGTGCAGGACACGGATCATGTCATCCAGCATGACAACTGCTTGGTTGTCCTTTGCTTGAACCTCTGTTTTGCTCTTATCAGGCTTATTATTATCATTAGCCTCCTCCAGTTGCTCTATGAGCTCTTTAATTGTTTCTTCATGCTGTTTTTTGTCGGCGATCATCTGTGCATGAAGTTTGGTCACTTTAGACTGGTAATAAGAAGCCCTCTTATTAGCAGCTACCAGTTTCCAGTAAAGCTCGTTCTGGTGGTTTTGGGAAGCTTGTAGTTGATGCCTGAGAGCAGCAATCTCACAACATGAATCATACTGGACTCTGCCATGATGGGGTATAAATCTGGGATTTGGCTGATGTTGCCACGTCCCTCCATTTGGCCCAGGGTTTTGTCCACTGGCGTTATTCATGTTTGCCTCTGTCTCCATATTCACATCGTCCTTTGGTTCTGACATAGGGAGGGATTCAGGGTTTTCCCTTTCAGAGGTTCCTTCAGGGTTTCCTGACACTTCTTCATTTCTCAGGTTGCTTCCATCAGCCACGTTGTTTTGGGCTTCTAGAAGAGCCCGAGCATACGCCCGAGTAATCGGTCGTCTGGGTTCTTCAGCCACTCTTTTCTGTTTTTGCCCCCTTTTTTTCTTGCCTTTCACGACCACTTCTGTTTGAACTTGTGCCAGAGGACGTGTTTCAGGATTTGGTGTTTGGGCTTTTTTGAGGTCATTTTCCGATCTTTGCAAAACTGTTATATTTGGGCTCACGACCACTTCCATCTGTGCTTCTGCCATTTTATATGCGTCTGCTTCAGCGTCTGCTTCTGCGTCTGCTTCTGCGTCTGCGTCTGCTTCTGCGTCTGCTTCTGCGTCTCTGTGTCTTCCTTATCTTGGTTTTAACAAACAGGTTGTTTTGTAGTTCTGCCACCAAAGAGTTGCTACAGTTGACTGAATTTCTCCTTCCAATGACAGAATGTGATGACATCACAAGCTTTGTGCCTTTGATGACATCACAGGCTTTGTGCATTTGATTCTGTGATTGGATAATTTGAAAATAAAATGTCCACAAATGTACTTTAAAAAAAGTCATTTTATTTTGTAGTATATGTTGAATTAACACTATAAAAGCTACTCGACCAGAATTGCAGTTAAAAATAAAACAAAAGCAAAACACAAGTTTTTATAAATGGTTGTTACAAACAAACCAATGGAGAAGACGACTGTTTAGTGGAAAAATATTAGACATGCTCTCTCATAATAACTGTGTAATAATGTAAACTAAGACATGTCGAAAACATTGATATTTAGTTAAAGGTATTTATTCAAACGATCCAATGACCAGCATGTTTTAGTGAATGTCTGTAGGCACTGGGAGCTTGGTGGTTGCCTAGGCGACAATATGTCATCTATGTTTTGTTTTTAATTCAGTTTCACTGGTGAAACTAAGAAACAACAGGCTGTAGAGGGACACGTTAACAAAGCTTTACTAACTCTTACTGTCATATCCAGTGTGGACAAATCTGTATAGATTCATATTAATATATTAATCATTCATTTGAATAACCAAGGATGCAAAATAAAAATCACAGGAGAGTTTATGAGACCAGGTCAAGTTCAGAGACACACGTTTAGCAGAGGTGAAGCCTCGAGGACAGCTGGCAGCTACACCCATGTATGACAGCACCCACCTGTCACAAAGAGCAGCCTTTCCATGCCTGACTCTGCATAATTGTCAGCATCCAAGCATTTTCAATGAGTCATCATCCTCAGAAATCATCCTTTGCACAGTTGTTATGAAGAGAAAAATAAACTTTAGAGCTGAAAATCAGATATGAGCCGTGATCTGGGAGGGGAAGGGCACCTGCTGCCAGACAATGTTCACCTTGGAAAAAGTCAAAGTGGTTTATAAATTTTGCCACAGGTCTGTTTGTCAGAGGGAGTTAGGCCATTGCTTCATAATTAAAGACTGATTAAGATGATTCATATTTTCTTAAAGGTTCTTTTTAGACCTCACCTTTTACACCTGCATTGAGTTGCTGCCATGTGATTGGCTGATCAGATATTTGCATTGAGTATTTGAACAGATCTACCTAATGAAGTTTTATATTTATGATGAAAATGCTTTGATGGTTCATACCTATGAAGTTACAGTATATCTGAAGAGCCTTAAAATATTTTTTTTACCATAGTAAACTTCAAAACAGACTTTATTATATGATATAGTTTTAAAAAAGGATAACAATTGACTTCAGCATAATATAAAATAATGTGTTTTCCCGATACCTGATTTTTAGCACTATGTATGCATTGGTCAACTTTCAGATCTATGAAGTTCAGCTCAGTTATCTATGTTTTCATTTTTAGTTTCCATTTGCATTTAGATGCACGGCTGATTCTCTGATGTGTGATCTGTTTCTACCTGTGCTGATGCTAGCAGGACTAAAGCTGATCAAGCAGCAGTAAATATGTGAAGCAAGGCTGAAGGATACACTCATAAAATGAACAGAATCATAAGAATATAACAGCACGAGCACTGCAAATGCAACTAAAACATGTTGACATCAAATGGTATGTTATTTGAAATCTATATGAAATAATGACACATCTATGTTTTCCAATTTATTTTATTTATTAATTTAATTTTTTCCACAGTTGTGTAAATCAGTCTGTCTGTGGACTGCCAGCCAACACATCCACAACACCAACAACTCAGACAGCACAAAGCCTTTTAAGTTGGCGAGGCGTGATAGCAAATGCAGCGCAGGTACATCCATCTCACCTGCAGCAGCATCGCAGACCACGCCCCCCTCCACACCACTCTTACCTCATAGTTGCTCGCCATCGTTGCGCTCAGAGGGTAGAAGGTCCCGATCGAAGTGCACAGGTAACTTCCCTTCACATTTCACGACAATGATCCTGTTGGTGAGAAGCCTGCCTTCATACTGGCAGCTGGGTTTCCTGGCTCCCTGATGCTTTAGCTTACATTTAATTATGCGAAACGTTGCGGTACTATACGTCATGCCGCTATTTTCATCGTACCTCCCATCACCTCTACAAATGGATTTGACCTTTGCTGGAATGCTGAGGATGAATGTGTTGGTTTCCTTACAACTGTTGTCAAGTTTGTAGATATTCCTATTTGATATTTCTGTGTTACACAGCTTTTCAGTCATCTTAGCATCTACATGCTGTCTTCTAAACTTTTCATAAGGTGTTTCTTCAGGTCGGTGCTCGCTTGGTTGAAAATTGTTCACTTTGGAAAATCCGGAAGCAAAGAGCAGCACGAGCATCGTGCAGACAAACAGTGTCTTCATCGTCTCCTGGAGAAGAAAACACATGGACGTTTTTCCACATTAAGAATTTGGCAGATACATCCTTTTGGATCCTGAAGGCTCAGTAAGTCGTCTTTGTGAGCTGCAAACACACACGACAAGAGGACTGATAGACCTTTTTCTTTAAATGAAAGAAGTCGTTTTATTTATAGTTTTCTTTTTTATTTATTTCTAATCATATATATTACTTTGTTCTCTGTTTATTTTTTATTTTTCAACTGTTAGGACGATTTCTAAATATCCTGAACAAGCCTGATCTGGACGGCTCCTGGAAGCAGATTCAGGCGTGATGATGTCATTTTCAACTGGAAAAAGAAGCTTTGAAAAGCTGAAGTAGTTTAAATGTTTAGATATTTAACCTTGTTGTATTACTTTATATTTTATATTCATCGTATTAAGACATCAAGATATTTGTTTTTGCCTTAAAATTTTGTGTTTTCATTTATACTTTTTGTTATTCTTTTTTTTAATTTTGTCATTTTGCCTTTTTTACTTGATGTGATTTGGATAAATATATATTTATATCTACAGATATATTGAGAGAGTTTTTCTCTGGGTTTCACAAGCCCATTTTATAGATAAAAGTCCAGGTCATAATAGATCCGGTTCATTAAGAACAAAGTTTAAATCCTATTTAATATAAATGCCTTTCTGCACTCAGTTATTCTTTCCTGTCATATGTTTCAGTGTGCTCTGTAGTAACAATGACACACTGCAAAATAAAAATAATAAGACACTCACCTTTTTTTCCTTTACTAATGATGATGATTAACCTGCAGTGGTTCAGGTATAAGTTGGTTGTCTGGAACAGCAGGTGATGAAGATGTGGTGAAGGGTCTGTGGTTCATGTATATAGTGGGTTCATTACATAACTGGATAGGCAACATCTGACAGTCAGTTTAAATAAGATCTTGTTGTATTTGAACACAAATCAGCAAAAACAGGTCTCTCACCGTGCAAATATACAGCTTACGTAAGTTTAGTGTGCTCACCGAATGCAGTGTTTAGTGTAGCAGCAGAATTATGACAGTTTATGGAGATGTTCAACGTGAGCCTGCTGCCCAGCTTTAAAAGGAAAATCATTTTAAATGATACATAATAAGTTCTTAGCAAAAGAGGAATGCAGACGGAGATGAGCAGAGATCTCTTCTGCAGTTCAGATGCTGCTGTGAGTTCTAGTTCACTTCTGTCACAGAGGAACAAAGTGTGTTTGGATCTGGACACTTTGATTTTTATACTTCTGATCAGCACCACCTCAAATAATCCTTTGCATCCACACCTACATCACTGGCCACTTCTAGGAAACTTTAACACTTCCCTGCTTGTGACTCAGAAAGATAATGCAAATATGATGACCACTGACCACAAGAACCTGCATGTAGATGCAGCCTGTTTTTCCACATCTGGCTTTAGAAAAAAAATTAATGCACAAACAAATAGATTTAAAATAAAAAGATGTGTTGGTATATTTTGACCTTTCAAATAAACTATTAACACTTCTTTTTTCCCCTTTTTAAGTATAGTTTTTGGCAAATAAAGTGAGTGTTTTGACCATTTGCAGTTAAAATGTTGAACAATCTTTTTATTTTTGTTTTACTACCAGTTGGTTGTAATAATTTCATATGAGGATTTACATGGATGTATAACAAAACAAAGGATAAAAGTATATATAAAAGTATATTTAATGAAGCTGATCGAACAACAGTGCAATATGGCATGATGACAGTGTTTACAATTTTGGCAGGAGAACAAAAGATAAATATTATAAAATACAAGACATGAAAATCTCAGAGGTCAGGGGTCGGGGGCCCAGGAAGTCTGACCCGCAGATTCCAGGTCTGACTTCGAGTACATAAAATATCGTCTTTCTTGTGGGGAAGGAGCCTGAGTTAGAGCAGGAAGTTACACCATATTGATATTGTTGGGGTAGCCTCAATGCCAGTGTTGGACTCTCCAGTTTCCTTGAAGGAGGTTTGACTTTGTGCCATCGTTGGCTGGACTCTGTGCTCATTGATATCCCCGTATCAGTGAGTTAAGACACCATGCATTTATTTTCTGTGTGGCACACAACAAGAAAACAAGCCAAGAGAGAACACATCAGCCTCCAATGACAGTTTATTAAAAGGTTTATTGGAGGTTATTTGTTGTGTTATTGAACCTGTGTGCTAATGAAAGAGTGTCCTTAATAAACGTACTCCATAAGGAAGTGTGTTCACAAGTGCACAGAACACATTAGGGCACAGGTCAGTGATCGGTTTTACAATTGTATTGTCAGATCGATGGACACTTTCGGATACTTGGATATTCAGGTGATTAGAGGAGCAGAGATGATCAGCTGATCAGGATTTGGTGGTGTGTTGGATCAGGTGGTGGAGAGATACAGGACAGGCCTGACATACACAAACGTATAGTGAAGGTGCAGAGACTCAGATCTGTGACATCGTCCCAGCTCAGTGTCCATATTTAGATGTAACAGTGCTATAGACTTTACCTGACAACTTGTATGAGTAATGTTTTCATCTCAGGCATGTCAATTTCATTTGTGAATATATTTTTAATACTTGTACAACAGATTTTTTTGAGTGTTAAATAGAAATTATATGCTGAAACTGAAGTGATGGGTCGCACTCTTTAGTTCTGCTCTCGAAACAATGTAGGTGGTCCAGTTAACATATTTACATTTTTTCATTTGCTGTTTCACTTGCAAAATATTTCCAGTGTGACATTTGATCAGGTCTTGTAAACCTTGTCGTTAACCAAGCAGTCACTCCCAGGCTGCTGTGCTGATCACCGGATCTTAACTTCATTGTCACAGTGCACTCAGAACAAAACAGCCATGCAGAGATATGAGTCACAGTGACATTAAAACTGATGAAGACCGTCGTCGTTAGAACCAGCAAACTGAACGAACTAAAAAAGATCATCTAAATTCAACTGGTCTAAAATATCAGGATCTCAGTGTTAAGTCCATATTTTTGAAGCTTTTACTGGTTTTACTTAAGAAAAAGAAATAATAAGGAATTGTTTTGGAATTTGTCCAGGTTAACAGATGAAATCATGTTCAGTGCTTTGTCCTGTCAGTAAACACAGATTCTTTATTTGCACTGAATGGGACAGCATATCATTTCACTGCTTTTGGCGTAATGACAATAAAAGATAGTTTCAAAGTCTGACCTGCAAAGCCCGTCCACCCAGTGTCCTCCTCAGTCATGCTGGTTGCATGATTGCTGTAGAAGTGCTAAACTACTGTGACCTGATTAATTGAACTGAGCTCACACTGCAATAACTAATCAGTGAGGTGGTAGTTTAAGTACTTCATTACCAAAATGTATAAATGAAGTACATCAGAAGATGTTGGGGAAGAAGGACTTCACCGGGTGGGCCTGGACCCCCGAGGCCTGTCCCTGTGCCGACCTCGTCTGAGTCTAATAGATTTATAAGATAGAGCTCATCAAAAGACTAAGATATGAATATAAACATGATATTTGTCAGTTTAATTTAATGTTAAGTTGAACTGGAGTTAACCAGAATCCTTTACTCTTCCAACTCCTCTACTTTGTCTAACAGTTAGCTTAGCTTAGCCTAGCCAAGTTTTCTTTGCAAAATTGCTAATTGCATGGTTTCAAATTGCAGTTTTGATTTTAAGTGGACTAATTGTTCAGACCTGCTCTGGGGCCTGTCTGAAGTATTAAATTGACATATATTTGTCTCAACACCTACGCAGGAGAACTTTTTTGTAAGTGTGAAATGGAAAATAGAAGAAGAAGTAGAGATGTGGGTGTTCCTATTTACATGTTTTTATTTTCTGTTTCTTTAGCCAAACATGTTATTTGATCAGAGCACCTGCCTGTACACCTGCTGTTAACCAAGCAGTTATTTTCAAGCTGCTACACTGATCACAAAGTCAGGACATATGAATGACAGGAAGTGTCCAGTGTCACGTAGCGATATTAATGACAACAATGATGGGTCAAAGCAACATATGATGAGCATTTATTACGATATCCTGATAAATGTAATGCAGCGGGATAACTTCTACAGTTATTATGTTAGTGATGATGCCTCTTTGCTTTTCATTTATTCACAGCTTTGTGGCGTACGATGGAGTGTCAGGGCCACATTAAGATGATAACCTGCCACGGCTGCAGTACCCTCTACAACACAGCTTGTGTCGATGATTTAGTGAAGCAAACTGATCAGCTGTCTCATTGTGTCTTTTGTGTGTTTGGTTTTGTGTTTTCAATGAACTGAAAGCCCTCTTTAATGCACGAGGGTGTGACCATCCACATTCTCTCATCTGTCCAGTGTCAGACGTTCATTTTGTGCAAATGGTCAAGTCTTCCAAGTGTGCGTGCTTTTCCTTCTGACCAGATGCAGCTTTTTGCACCATAACTTTATTGTCCTGATACTGATCCCCACACTGTGTATGTGCACTAAAACAGCAATCATTTCACTGCTCAGGTTACAAAATGTCATAAGATGCTGCATGGCCGTACAAGATAGACTTTGGTTAGCAACAACTCTCTGAGGCCTCAACTGTGAAGCAGAACGCTGTCTTATCCGGCTAACTTCAAGAGCCAAGTTATCCTTTGAACCTAATCTGCTCCACAGCAATTTTTGTTCCAAATGTGAGATCACCAGGTACAAAATCACCACCTACTAACCAGTAAGACCAAAAAAGAACAAAATAAATAAAATCCCCGATCCTGGAAGGTCCCTCAGACCGCTGTGTGCAGAGAGTAGGAGGGTGTAATATTTTTCAGCAGAGTCTGACGTCTTTGTCTTTCCATGATTAGCAACGATAATGAACATAGATTCTCTACAACTTTACTGTTTTGGAAGTATTAATTTATGATCCTAAAGCAGGACACCTGCACTGTAATTAATGACCTCACATCACATGTTTAAATTATGCTTTTACAGTTAACCTTTTAATCAGACCAACAAAAAGCTCATACTCAATTTTAGCAGCAGTCATTGTGACACTGATGATAAAACTTGTGTAAAATTGCAAAACTGTAAAAAGAAATTTAAAAATTTTTTTTTTTTAAAAAAAAGCATTTTTGTAGCTCAATGTTGAAATTACAGGTAACTTCACTGGTTGGCTGTTTCACCTGTAACACTTCAAAATAACATGCTGAGGTTTAATAGGTTATAAGGAATATACTCTGAGCCCTGAGCAGTGTTGTGCTAATAAGAGACGTTTTGTGTGCGCAGTGAACCAGTAAGTTTTGTATTTCATAATTTATTGAGTTTCTATGATCCTTTCTGACCTGCGTTAATGAAGCAGTCATTAGAGCACCATGTCCGCTAGAATAGTTCTGTAGTTTGATGCTTGAGTCGTTGCAGACTTGTTGAAACTCCCTCACCCGTCAAAGCAGCGTCTTTGTTATTCGAGTCCAGCAGATGGCAGTGTTTCACTGTCTGACGGCTGTCTGAAGCTTCAGCTGGATTATCCGTTTGCTATGTTTGCCATGTTACAGTGGGGAGGAAAAACTCCTTTTTAACAGGAATATCTAGACATGAGTGATTACTGCAGTGGGGCACTATCTGTGCTATCTATAAGAAATGTTAGCAACAATAAAACTCTGAGGATCAGGGCTCCATTTCACTCCAGTGTTCAGTGGCATTTTAAAAGAGTGAATACCGACGCTGAATGTCTTTGTAAAGCAAAAGCACTTTGTTAGCCTTTACAGAGCAAAGCTATGGATCAATGTGCAGTGAAGAAAAATCGAGGTGGCCAGTCTGTCCTTTCCTAACCAATCACAGAGCTCCTTACATTGCACCATGTGGCTAATTTGCGTTTTACTGATATTGCTGGGCTGCTGTCAATCATTTTGTCTTTATATTACAACAGAGCATTGACCTTTAACCTGTTTAATTCATACTGAGTATTTAAAAAAAAATGTATTGTCATAATAAATTGTGCCTCACTGAAACACCATTTTGCATTAGCCTCTATCACCTGACTTGTCACTGATGATACCACTGCATGAGCAGGCGAGCGGTAGCGGCGGGGGGGTGTAGGTGAAGCTCGTGAAGAACAAAATTCTGTACGAGCGGACGCAGCGAGTCCAATAACCAGGGGTAACTGGAAATAAGGTGTTGTAGGTTGGCTTCCACAGTGTAAAGAGACACTTCTCCCTCATGCTCTAACAGCTGGTAAATCAATTTAGAAGCAGAGTCGATAACGGCCTCCTGAAGCTCCCTAGGTGGGGTGACTGCCGCTGGATCCATATCTGGCTGGTCCGTACTGTCACGGCGGGTGAGGAGAGCCGTGTGAAAATAATAAATGAGGATCCAATCGCAGGCAGTAGTGGAGAAGTGAAGGTGGTTTATTGAACACAAAAATAAATATGGACAAACAGCAAATGGAGCACGAAGTAAACTAGACTGGAAACAACTAAACTACAGAGCACAAACACACGGGTGAGACATGGTGGATACACAGACGGACCAGCAACTACAATGACAGAGAACACGACTTAAATACACAGAGAAACACAGGGGAATTACACACAGGTGGTGGACACAGCTGGGAATAATCACCAAGACGAGACAGAGGTCAAACTGAACACACTCACATGAGACGCAGACCTTCACAATAAAACAGGAACAAGAAACCATCACACTAAGACGCAGACTCGACATAGAGAGAGAGAGACAGAAAATGACACATGGAACTAAACTAAACCTGCAAAAACATGACAACTCAAAATACTGGGTCAAACTGACCCAGAACCGTGACAGACTTTCTATAATGTTTTGCTTGAGCATGTCCTGCTTTTCTGTAATGTTATTTCTACAGCCTCTTATTTCTAACCTCTTGTGTACCTCTTTTCAACCACTGGGAGGCGCTACAGCTTCATTCCTTTCACACTAAGGCAGCGGTAGGGAACTCCAGGCCTGCAGGTTTTAGACGTTCCCTACCCCTGCACTAAGGCCTTTGAAATCTTCATTAACACTGAGCTTGAAATTTCTATCAGTCGAATGCAAAGGAGTCCTGTGGTTGTAGGACAGAGGTAGGGAACGTTAATCTGCCATCATTTAGATTATATGACAACAACCTTCAAATCTGAAGTCTCAGAAATCTGCTTCATGTACAAGTTCCTCCAATAATCAGGGCTAATATCACCAAATTGTACATAAACAGACTTTTACATGTTAAATATTTCTCAAATATGGGGAAAAAAACAATATAAAATACTATATTATTAACAAAATATCTTAAGATACAGCTACAAATTGCTTGAAACATTTGCAATGAAATATATAAAACAGCTTTATTGTCAGTGAGGACAAAGTTATAGTGATGCTGTGCTGGAGTGTTCAAAAGAAGACAGAGACATGAAGTATAAATATTGTATAATATTAAATATAAGAAAGAACAAAGTTATAAAAACATTAATAATTGAAATCTGCAACAATATTCACATAAAGTGTAAAATACAGAGTTAACTGTTTAATAGGTAAAGTTTAGGTCTTGCAGTCGAACAATGATCCCAAACACAGCAGCAAATCTACAGCAGAATAGCTGAAAAGCAAAGTCCAGACCTCAACCTGGGACATTCAGAGAGCTGTGCTTAAATAAATGCCCACAAAGCTCAAAGAACTGAAGCAACGTTGTAATGAAGAGTGGGCCAACATTCCTCCACAACAATATGAGAGACTGATAAAGTCAAGCGGAAAACAATTACCTCACATTTGTGCTGCTAGAAGTGTTTCTAGTTATTCACAGGACTGTAGTTTGAATTTAAAGAAATGTGAAAGTGCACTGAAATTAACATAAAGTTATTGCAATTTAAAAAAAAAAATCAAGAAATCTAAGAGGAAGAAACAAGGTAAACCACACAATTGTTTTCCTTATATTCTCCACACGGCAATGCACATAACAGACATAAAATATTTGCATTTATCAATAGAAAATATACAATTTTTCCATAGTCATAGCCAGGCCCGATTACTGCCAAACCTGTGCTGAATCAATCACTTAAACAGGACCTGTCTGACAAAGTAGAGTAGACCAAAAGATCCTCAAAAACTACACATCATGGCGCAATCCAAGGAAATTCAGAAGCAAATAAGAAACAAAGTAATTGAGATCTCTCAGTCTGGAGATGCAACGTCAAGATGAACAGAATCCAGTTTCTGGGATCCTGAAGGAGAATGTCTGGCCATCTGTTCACGACCACAAGCTGAAGTGCACTTGATCCAAAGCACACCAACAAGTCCACCTCTAAGCAGCTTAAGTAAAACAAAATAAAGGCTTTGGAATGGCTTAGCCAAAGTTCATACGTGAATCTGATTGAGGTGCTGTGACCTTGGAAAGGTGGTTCATACTCAAAACCCTCCAGTGTGGCTGAATTACAACAATTTTGCAAAGATGAGTGGGCAGAAATTCTTCCACCACCTCGTAAAGGACTCATTGCCAGTTATCCCAAACGCTTTATTGCAGATGTTTCTACTCAGGGTGGCCCAACCAGTTATTAGGTTTAGGGGGCAATCACTTTTTCCACACAGGGCCATAATAATGGCCGCCTTAATAATAAATGCCTTGATTTAGGAACTACTTTTAATGTTTACTTGTGCTATTTTGCAAAAAATAAAATCTCTGCAAAAACATCAAAACTGCTGACCATCTGACCTCAATATGAAATTATTAATCTTTTGACCAAAAACATTTAGATTTGTAAAAATAAAGAAACCATAGAGGAACAAACAATGTTGTTTGCTACGTTCTAACATGGCAATCCAAATAACAGTAATGCAAACATATATATTTATCAATAAAAACAGATCGCCTTTTCACTGTTACAAAAGTCAAGTACATCAATGTTTGTTCAGCTTTCATAAATGTAAGTTTATAAGTACATAGTACATTTTTTGGTCCAACTTCTTTTAATACATGCAACACATTTCAGAACATTTGGGACAGAGACAACAAAAGACTGGAAATACTTCGTAAAAATCTGGTGAAACACTTTAAAGCCAGTGGGATTAAATGGGAAACATAAAATTTAATACTAGACAAAGACCGATTGAATCATGAAGCAAAGAATTAATAACTAAATCACAAGTAGAAAATGTTATGCAGATATTATTGGATAGATTTTGGTGTAGAAAAAAATGACAAGAAATGAAAAATGAAAGTTATCTGGTCTTTTTCTTTAAAGAGTAGCCTACTGCAGAGCAGCAACACTGACAAAGACCATCATCACCAATACTGCAGCTAATACAATGATCCAGGAGGAAACTTGAAAAAGCAGGAAAAATGTGACACTGATCAAAATGAATACATCAATTATTGATCAAAGAGAAAATGCATACTACCACAATGCATTGTTATTGCATCTCAGTTTCTCACCATCACTGATAATCTGACGTCTGCTGGACCTCAGGAATCGTCTCCATCACCTCTCTGTGAGGAGCAGAGAGCACTCGTGCTGCACATCCCACCTGTGTGCTGTGTTTACGTGAACCTGAGAGCACAGCTGTAGTGGTGACAGTGAATGTAGCGTTGGTGTTGGACACACTGACAGTGTTGTACTGTGAGAAGCTGAGGTGTTGTTGTGAGAGTGTTACAGTGGGAGCAGGTCGACCAGTGGCTGAACAGGAAACAACCCACTCTTCAGCAGAGTTTGACTCTCTGACATCAACAACAGGTTCATGCAGCTCTGTGAAGGATCAGGAGATATAAAATAAGGAGTATATTGTTAAAGATACATTGACTTCTAACACATGTAACGCATTAAGGTAAAATTTCTTACCATAAGGATGTGTTACACGATTTATAAACCCCAGTTTGTTAATTATTTGTTCATTATTCATAACTATATACTTAATTTTTTAAAAATTAAGTGTTTTTGGTCAAATGGAATTTCTTTTTGGGTAATTTTAGCCCCTTTTAGCCCTCTGCCAAAATGTTTTAACCTTTCTGTCTCTAACAGTAAAACATCGTTCCTTTATCTTCTGTGTCTGGTGTGTTGGTCAGGATTAGCTAGCTTGGCAAAAAGTTCACATTAAACAAAGTGTGTTACTGTGAGGTGTGTGTTCGTACTATGAGTCACAGCTGGAGTTTTCTTGCGGGTGAAGGTTTTTCACCTCGCTGTCATTCTTGCATAAAAGTGTTTGACCCCTTCAGAAAAAAAACGAAATTTGGGATTATTTTTTGTTTTGTTCATTGTGTGTATTTGTTTCTACTTTTTACTTTTTCTTTTACTGTGTACAGCACTTTGGTCAACCCAAAATCAAGTATCAGGATGCTGTGTGACATTTCAGACACTGAGATTCATCCTATAGCTGTCAGCGATCATGCTCCTGTATCTTTAACACTAATGCACAAGAATAATACTACGCCAAGTAAAAACTGGAGATTTAATATATCACTACTTAAAGATGAAGACTTTATTAAATACTTTAAAAAGGAATGGACTTCATATTTAGACTTTAATGACACTCCCGGAATATCTGCTTCTGTTCTATGGGAAGCAGGGAAAGCTGTGATGAGAGGTAAAATAATTTCTTTCTCATCACACAAAAAGAAAGAAGAAAACAAAAATATTCAGGAATTAGAAAAAAACATCAAATCACTAGAAGAAGCCTACGCGTCCCACCAAGATCAGGAAACATTGAACAAAATATGCAAAACAAAACTAGAATTAAATGAAACTATTAATAAAAAAACACAATTCCTTATACAAAGACTTCGCTTGCAGAATTTTGAACACAGTAACAAATCAGGTCGATTTCTAGCTAACCAGCTAAAAATAAATAAAGAAAAAACAACTATATGTGCTGCTAAAGATTTATCGGGGAACACAATATATGATCCTGGAAGAATAAACAACATTTTTAGGGATTTCTATGAAACTTTATACTCACCACAAATAAACCCATCTAAAAATGAAATTGATCTGTTTCTTGACAACGTAACTCTTCCAAAATTACTAGACAGTCAAGCAATGGAATTGGATTCGCCACTGACGCCAAGTGAACTCCAGGAAGCCCTGATAAGTATGCCCAATAATAAGGCTCCAGGTCCAGACGGCTTCCCTGCAGAATTCTACAAAGAATTCTGGACAATTTTGGCACCAGTATTCCACAGCATGTTGCAGGAAATCGAGGAAAAGGGCAGACTACCACCAAATATGAATTCTGCCAACATTAGTCTTCTGCTAAAACCAGGCAAAGACCCTTTATTTCCCTCAAGCTATCGTCCAATTTCTCTTTTAAATGTAGACCTTAAAATAATCTGCAAAGCTCTCTCAAAGAGATTAGAGAAAATGACCCCCCTCTTAATTCATCCTGACCAAACTGGTTTCATAAAAGGTCGGCACTCCTCAACAAACACTCGTAGATTACTTAATTTAATAGACTACTCATACGATAAAAACATCGAAGCCATAATATTATCTCTAGATGCAGAAAAAGCATTTGACAGAGTTAATTGGAAATTTTTATTCGCAACTTTACACAAATTTGGTTTTGGAAACTCTTTCATAAACTGGATAAGAATATTATACAATTCCCCAACGGCTCGTATCAGAACAAATGACCAGACATCCTCCAGCTTCTGTCTCCTGAGGGGCACCAGACAGGGATGCCCACTCTCCCCCTCACTTTTTGCAATTTTTATCGAACCTCTAGCAGCAGCATTTA
This sequence comes from Rhamphochromis longiceps, assembly GCF_057381845.1. Taxonomy (NCBI): domain Eukaryota; kingdom Metazoa; phylum Chordata; class Actinopteri; order Cichliformes; family Cichlidae; genus Rhamphochromis; species Rhamphochromis longiceps. The sequence goes on along the minus strand of NC_140559.1, from coordinate 63,346,900 downwards.
GACAGGCTACAACAATTAAGGGCATAAAATGTAAGAACATAGAACATAAAATCAGTCTCTATGCGGATGATGTGTTGCTTTTTCTGCAAAACACACAAACCAACCTCTCTGAGGTAATTACTTTAATAAACTGGTTTTCAAGAGTTTCAGATTATTCAATTAACTGGCCAAAATCTACAGTTCTCCCCATTAACTGCTCCTTCCATAATTCTTCCTCTGCCCCACTGCAATCCGGAAATATTAAATATTTAGGTATTAATATCTCTCCTAAGCTTTCAGACTTAACTAAACTAAACCACATCCCACTTCTAAAGAAAGTAGAAGGCGATCTGACTAGATGGAAATCTTTACCCATATCACTCATGGGAAGGGTCGCCACTATAAAAATGATGATCTTGCCAAAAATAAATTACTTATTTTTAATGATCCCTAACAAACCATCACAAGATTGGTTCAGATCTCTGGATTCATATATTTCCAAATTCCTTTGGAAAGATAAACCCCCGCGTATTAGCTTAAAAACGCTACAAAGAACTAAGGATAGAGGAGGATTAGATCTGCCTAATTTTCACCAATACTTCTTAGCCAACAGGCTTCAGTTCATCTCAGAATGGTTAAAACATACCTTCTTAGTTGAGCCCTGGCTAGATGTTGAACAGGCACTATGCAAGGATCTAGAGATTTCAGACCTACCATTTATTAGCACAAACATCAAAAGACATGAATGCTTTAAAAGTATCAACATCAGCTTTTCTCTAACAGCATGGTGGGAGTTTCTAAAAATAACGGAGTCTTCATTAATCCCATGCAAACGTACACCTATCTGGAATAACCCTGACATATTACAAAACAATAATATGATTAATTTCCCAGAATGGAGTTGTAAAGGAATTAAATACTTAGAACATATATTAGAGGGAACAGAATTTATTCCATTTGACAGACTAGTTGAACAATATGGGATCAACAAGACAAGGTTTTTAGAATATCAACAAATTAAATCCATAGTAAAAAAGAAATTTAACCTCAGTCAAGTTGAATTACAAACACCACTAAGTGCGGCACATTTTCTTACTCTTAAATCCCCCAAATTATTATCTAAAATATACAGAACACTTTCTAAATTAGATGAATCAATATCCCTTCCTACTGCAAAGTGGGAAGCAGATTTATCAGTCAACCTAGACCAAAACTTCTGGTCTCAGATTTGCTTAAAAACTTTTAAATTAATTAAAAATCCCAGTCTGCAATTAATACAATACAAAATACTTCATAGAGTGCACTATACAGGTCATCGGATGTTCAAGATGGGCTTTACATCTTCCAACAACTGCTCACACTGTCAAGGCAATACACCAGACAATTACATCCACGCTCTTTGGTTCTGTCCACCAGTTCAGAAGTTTTGGCGCGAGATATGTGAAGACTTATCAAAATGTCTGAAATGTAACATTCCAACCTCCCCCTTAGTGTGTTTGTTGGGCAGCTTAGATAATGTCACTTCAGAAAAGAATATAGCCCATATGATCTTCACTGCCCTATGCATAGCCAAGAAAACAGTCCTCATGAACTGGAAAAATAAAAATAATCTTAATTCTAACCAATATAGAAATTATCTATTAGATTACATTAGTCTTGACACAGCCTCTGCCACCACATTAGATCAATTGCTCTGGGCCCCTTTTATCAGCTCCATCACCTAGTGGGGGTGGGGGGTCATAGTTTGGTCCCGCCTTCACTGTTGTGATTGGTGAGGGGGTAGGGACAGGCTTAGGGCGTCGGGGGGTTCCCCGGAGGCATCTTCCTTGGGGGGCTCAACCCGGGGTAGCGGTCACGTCCGGTTGAGGGCTCTGTTGGCTCTCAGGTGACTGTTTCCTCGCGGCTGCGTGCAGCGGGGCTAGGGGAGGGTCTGTGCTGACGGACGCGGGTTACTGACCTGGCTGCCCCTGGGTGGGTCCGGGATGGGCGTGAGGTTCTGGGGGCGCTCCGTCTCTGGGCTGGGGCCCGGGCCGGGCCTCGGGGGCTTGGGTCCTGGTTGGTGTGTTGCCGGGGTTGTGGGCGGGTGGGTGCATGGGGGCCCGGCCCTGGAGCAGGGTGCCGCCGGTGCATCGAGCCGCCTGGGGGGCTCTTCAACTGGTGGGGGGGATGGTCACATCTGGCAGGAGCTTTCTTCTCTCAGGAACTCTCTGCAGGAGGGGGAGATACAGGAGAGGTGGAGGAAGATCTCAGCCTGGGCGTTTACCGTCTTATGTAGTCTGGAAGATGTGTGGTTGGTGGGGTGGGTGCAGTTTTCTCTGTGGTGGGGTTGGGTGGACTGTCCAGGGCTCTGTGGAGCCGGGGGGCGCTACTGCACTGGGCCCCGGTCTGATGGGCCTGGGCCCCCCTTCCCTGGCGGGTCGTGGAGGGTGGGAGTGCCTACTGGGGTCAGCGGGGGAGCTGGCCCCAGGGAGGGGTTACCTGCCCCTCCCTTCCTTCCCTCCCCATCTCCAGCTGCCTCCCTCTTCCTGCTCCTCCACAACCACCCACACATGCAGGGCCTTGGAGTGGGGGTATGTCACCAGGGTGCAGAGGAGGCTACCCCCCCCCCCCCCCCCCCCCCCCCCCGTCCCCTTCTGGCTGCCTCTGCCTCAATTTTATCCCACAACTTAGACATTCACATTATTCACACTCTCATTACACATACATATAGGATCTTGGGGGTGGGCACAATCACGGAGTCCAAATCACCATCAGGGTGTATACCTCACCCCTGACGTCGTTGCCCACCTCTCAATTTTAAATACACTTAGTCATTGAGGGTTAGCAGGAGGGACTATGCGCTTACCTGCTGCTCCTTGGCAGGTAGCTCCATGCCCTCCTGGGTTTTAATTGCACCTTAGAACACATATGCATCAACACTACAATGAGCGGGTGGAGGGAGGTTTGGAGTCTTCTCCCACCCCCATTCTCTGCGGCCTGCTGGAGCGGGAGGGCTAGTAGGAGGAGTTGGCCGTCCGACTGCGGTCTGGGGTGTGGGGCCTCCCTGCTGCTGCGGAGTCGGGGTGGTCTGCCTCTCCCCACCGCAGGGAAAAGGGTAACACCACCTGGGTCTGGGTGCAATTCCCCCCTCCAGGGGCAAGGGTACCTAGACCCGGTTTGTAGAGTACGCTTGGGGAGTGTGATTGTGTGTACAGTGTCTCTTTATGTCTGTCTCCACGTTGGTTGAGTGTGGAGTGAGTGCATATGAGAGCATGAGGGTGGGAATGGATGTTTGTGTCTGTGTGTGCCTGTATGTCTGTGTCTATATGTCAGGTTGGGTATCAGACGCCACCTCTCTGGGGACACCTCAGGCCCTCCAAGGTTTGGAGGCCTATCTCCACCCACCACCACTTCCCCTGCCGGTGGCGGACTCCCTCAGGTGTCGGTGTGTTGGTGGTTCTTTGTGTCTGGGGGTGGGCGTCCGGGTACACACCGGCTCACTCCTTGGCGGCCGCTTGTCGGGGCCTGGGGCCTGGGGCTCGCTCGGGCCCCTTTGGAGGTGGGGTGCCCCCGGCCTCTCGGCCTAGGGCTCGGTCACTCAGGCGCAGCTGGGGGCCGGCGGAGCTCACGGGCGCGTCACTGCAACTCCCCCTGACTTCTGCTCCGCGGCTGCTGGGCGAGCCCTCATCTGGGACTCTCCTCAGCTCTTACTGGGACAGTGGCGCGGCTGCCCCTCTGTTGGTCTTCCATGGTCTCTTGTGTTCTGGGGGCCTCTGGATGTCTGGAGTTTTGATCTCCTCCATACCCGCTTCACACCCTGGAGGACGGGGCTGTGGCCCCCCCACACTCCCTAGCAGATCATTACATGGAGAAACCTTTGGAATGCAAGCATGCTGATCCACACAGGTATGCACACATGGGTATTCACAGACGCGGACTAAAGCTTTCTTGGCTGCTGCCTCAAAGCACACTGTGCGCTGTCTATCTTGCGTGCTGCACAATATCGTTTATTACTTAGTAAATACTGATATCTATGACTAGCTAGTTTATTGTGATGGTGCTTTGTTTTCTCTATTATTATGTTGCTCTTTGTTGTTTGCTGTCTCCTCTGTTTGTTTTTGTTTGTTTGTTTGTTTTTTTTTTTTTTCTCCATACAGGTGACCCAGGAGTTTTTTTTTTTTTTTTTTTGTCTCTCTTCCCCCCCCTTCTCACCGTCTCTTCTCCCCTTTGGTTTTCTTTCTTTCTCTCCCCCTCTCTCTCTCTCATTCATTCCCCCTGTCCTATTTATTAAAAAAAAAAAAAAAAAAAAAAAAAAAAAATGACAAAGGATGAACTGAAGCTCTGCCATCACGTAATGTCGCATACTGCTGTTTCTGATGTCATTTAGGAAAAAAAAAAAAAAAAAAAAAAAAAAAGAAACAGCAAGTGTCACTTTTGGCCACGAACAATTTAGGGGAATTTTTATGAACAAACCCAGAGTGTTAAAAAAACTTAAAACCATTTTTATTTCTCAGCAGCATCAATAGTAACAAAAACGCAATTTAGTTTCGCTGTCAAAGTCGATTTAACTGAAGTTACGTGTTTCCGGTTACTGTGGAGCTCCACAGTGGCTGCAGCCAGAAGCTGTTTCTACAGGATCCTGATGGACACTCAAAGCTTTTAGAAAATGTTCTCATTAGTTGTTTGCAGCAGAATATCAACCGATGTGAACCAAAACAACAAACGTGCTCTGCACATGTGTGTGAGACTACTGTTACACCCCGGCCTAGGCAACCGGGGTGCAACGTAGAAAAACAAAGATAAGGAAAATAAAACCACGAAGGCTCTCCACCAAAATCCCAAAACGAAAATATCCCATGACGAAAGTATTTACAACAGACTATTTATTTATAACAAAACACCAAACTATTTACAACACGGGGGAGATCGCGACCATGACACACTGAAACACAAGGTTTAAATACATAGAGGGAGCAATTAGGGAATGGACCACAGGAGGGAAACACAGCTGGGGCAAATTAGAACTGACGAGACAGGGCAAAACGTAAAATGAAAACACTAAGATAACACAGACTTTCAAAGTAAAACAGGAAACACATAACAGTCACGCCAAAAGCAACACACCGACAACACCGAAACGTAACATTTCCCCCCACCCAAAAATCAAACATGTAACCCCAAGTGAAATGTTTGATCAAACAAACGAAGGCTGAAGTGAAGGCAGACGAAGCTGATGGAGGCTGGAGCGGTCCCACGGACCCTCCAGCAGACGACGAAGGCTGGGGCGGTCCCACGGACCCTCCAGCGAAGGCGGATGAAGGCTGGAGCGGTCCCACGGACCCTCCAGCGAAGGCGGATAAAGGCTGGAGCGGTCCCCGGACCCTCCAGCGAAGACAGAAGGCCGAAGCTGTCCCTCCTTCGGACCCTCCAGCGAAGACAGAAGGCCGAAGCTGTCCCTCCTTCGGACCCTCCAGCGATCCCGGACCAGCCCCCATATGTTACACCCCGGCCTAGGCAACCGGGGTGCAACGTAGAAAAATAAAGATAAGGAAAATAAAACCACGAAGGCTCTCCACCAAAATCCCAAAACGAAAATATCCCATGACGAAAGTATTTACAACAGACTATTTATTTATAACAAAACACCAAACTATTTACAACACGGGGGAGATCGCGACCATGACACACTGAAACACAAGGTTTAAATACATAGAGGGAGCAATTAGGGAATGGACCACAGGAGGGAAACACAGCTGGGGCAAATTAGAACTGACGAGACAGGGCAAAACGTAAAATGAAAACACTAAGATAACACAGACTTTCAAAGTAAAACAGGAAACACATAACAGTCACGCCAAAAGCAACACACCGACAACACCGAAACGTAACACTACAAATTCTAGAACCAGAACTGCTGATTTCATTACTCTGAACTTTTAAAGGCAGGTTTTGTATCTGAGAGCAGGGACACTTGCTGTGTTCAGTGTGACTCGTCTCTGCAGAAGGTCAGGGCTCTGATAGTTGCAGTTAGCGGGTGACTTACTGGGCAGGTGGCTCCTGAGTGTCTGTGGGAGTCAGGGTTCATTATGGTCCTGGTTGCTACTGGAAATAAAGAAACAAAAGGAGGGTGTGTTGTTCAGGAAGTACAGACTGTAGCTCAGCAGGTAGAATTACTAACTGGAAGGTTGGAGGTTTGATCCCTGGCTGCTCCAGTCTGCACGCCACGGTATCCTTGGGCAAGATGTGGAACCCCGACTTCCTCTCCGATGCATCCATCATAGTGTCATTGTTAGAAAAAGAAGTGCTTGTGTGAATGAAGCACACTGTATAAAATGCTTTGACTGTTCATACAGAAAAGCAGCTCATAAGAACTGGTTCATTTTCCAGATAATTCCACTATTAAGACAACAGACATTTGGGAGGCTTTCTCTGAGAGTAACACTGAAAGTCTTGCTGCTCCTCCACAAAATGAACTTCAGATTAAAGACACAGCTCAGCTAAACACAACTCAAACTAATCTACACTATTTTTCTTTATTACGCAGCGTTTTTATAACTATTTCCAGATGTTTCTAAAGATGAAAACAGAATTAAACTCCAGCCTGATGCGTTTCTGAGGTTCCTGACTCTGACCGTCCCTCAAACGCCTCTCTGGGCGTTTCCTTCCGTCGCTTTTACTTTCGCTTTCGTGAATGTTGTGGCGCAGTTGATCGTCTCCATGTTAAGGTAACGTTAGCAGTCTGTACTGTTTTCCTGGCTGACATCAGCTGTGTGCAGCTTAGTTTCAGCATAAATCTGCTTCGTTTTATGTGAGATCAGAGTCTGGGAACGAGACAGAAACAGTTGATGATCAGCAGCTGAACTCGATGTTACTGTGGATCCACTGACTGATGTCTGTAGGCAGCTTCTCCTGCCTCCATCAGTCTGTTACGGAAGCCCGTTTCCGCCACAAAAAAGGATCCATTCTCGAAATTTCGACTTATAACTCGAAAATTTTGAGGAAAGTAGCTCGAAATGTCGAGTTAGTTCTGCCAATCAGTAATCCAGCTACAATGCGCACTCAAACCCGCATCGCAACAAATCGGCGCTTTCGAGAGTACGTTAGCTGATATTAACGCCATGTGATTCAGCTAATAACAGAAGGATTTCATCATTTGTGAAGCCACACAGACAATAACAGCGACTTGTGCATTTATGACTGGCTGTAATTCTGGTGTCTTTGCTGTAGCATTTGTAGCTGAGGGCTTCAGCTTCCGGGTAACAAGGAAATTACGTCATTCACGTAAATGACTGATTGACAGCACTAACTCTTAATTTTGAGTTCGTTTTTTCAAAATTCCAAGTTAATAAGTCGAAATTACGATAAAATAAGTCGAAATTTCGAGTTCTGGATCCTTTTTTTAGTGACGCAAACGGGCTTCCAGTGTGTGGATGTTGTTTAACTGCTGACAGTGAGACAGGCTGTCCTAAGAGTCGCTGCCAACACTTCATCTATAAAATGCATTTCTCTGCTCGTTCGCTATAGTCTGCTGTCGTATTTGTATGCAGGTTATTTTCAGTTTAACTGCTGATGTTCATTCGTGTATTGTAGGTGAATGCGTTGATGATTGATCATAAATTAGTAAACTGGCCGTTTTTGCTCAATAATTCCTGTTTCATGTTCAAACCGTCAGACAGAAACTCTGCGTTTGTTTTTATGTTCTTCAGCCTGTTGTTCTTGAGGTAATCTGTGATGCGTTCAATGACCCTCCACATGCTCTGAGGCTCATTTGAAGAGAAACAGAACTTCATCTTTAGAGCATAAGTGGGTTTTTGCCCTCTTTATGCCCGCGGTCAGGCTCTGTTTATTGTAGTATAACACTCATAGGACACAGTGTCCCGCTGCACACACACTGCACACACACTGCACACACACTGCACACAATGACAGCTGCAGAGTTTGTGTCTGATGTATTAAGTATGAAACACTGTTGGGTTAAAATCTGGTCAGAATGAATCCAGGTGCAGGTGTGTCAGTTTAGGACCACTGGACTAACATCCAAGTGCTCACAATATAAAGTGTATTCTGTAGTAACATCCTGGTGTTGCAGCAACAGTCCCACATGGAAACGTCAACACTCAAAATCTCTTTTTGTCAACAATAAAATGACAGCAGACCAATTTGAACAAAGTTGGTAAAAAGCTTCAGAAATTAGTAAAATATTAAAAAGTGTCTGGATGCTCAATCATCCAGGTAAGGGTTAGGTTAGTAATGCTGTGATTGCAGACATTCCCCAACTCTCTGTGAATGGGACTCATGGCCATTGATCAGTGGTTGTTGATCAATGGTCATGACCTCCCAGCCATTGTGCAAATGTCCTGTTTATAAGGTTGGAAACCTGCAGTCAGCTGAGACTGAAGGAGTCACCTGGATGAGTCATGAAACGTTTCTCCCACTGAAAACATCCAGATGAACAGAATCAACTTTTGGGGATTAAAACGTGTCTGAATTAATCAGTGGGTGCTGAGTGGGTCAGTCAGTGTGTCGCTGGGCTGATTTGTGTTTCCTCTGCAGGTGAAGGTAGAAAGTGTGTGTGAGCTGATGTGAATTGAGCAGCATGGATCAGTGTGAGGACAGAGAGGAGGGAGTCCCTCCCTCTAAAAGCACTCTGTGTGGGGAACATGAGAGCCAGACCAAAGCTCAGAGGTGAGATGACCATCTCTAACTGTCCATGACTCTTCTCCATGTCACAGCTCAGCACTCACATCACTGCTCCATCATTATTCACAGGAACCAGCCTGGACCTCCACCCAGCTCTGTGTCCTGTAAGAGTGACGCGTCTAAAGATGTCATCATTCATTTCAAAGTCTCTGCTGCAGAGAGGTGAGCTGTTAGGAACATGAACTCTCTGATTTAAATGATTTTGATGTTTCCTGGTTTCTAAAATGCATCTCTGTAGCAAAGCAGTGTCTCCAAGGACACACAGGCTCAGCTGTAACTGTCAGTTTATCTGGTTTAAGACACATTTGGACTCAATTGGCTGTTTTTAACTATGTATTTTAATCAGAGGTGTAAATCTAGACCTCACACATCTGGATCCTAAACTATGATAGAAACAGCTGCTAGCAGTGGGTAGTTTGACTTTGATACGCTGCTCTAGAAAGCAAACAAAGGTTTGTGCAGCTCCTCTTCAGAAAAGTGTTCAGAGAGCAGCTGCTGTATTAGACAAAGGCTCGTCGTGTGAGCCCAGATGTGTGTAACAGCTGGATGAAGGAGAACCATCACAGTCGCGTCTCCATCCCGCCTTTATTAATGAACTTCCTGTTGCTTGCAGATGACAGGAACACAAAGTGTTTGTGCCACGTGATGCTGCAGGATTTGTTAACATGTCCATGATGGTAACATCTCCTCGTCTAACTGCAAACACATGAGCGCTCCTAACGGCAGCTATCACAGCCACACAGGCAGACTGTGTCTCACTGTTGCATTCAGGGACATTTGTTTTCCTGTAAAAAGCTGAACTCTAATCTAAGAGGACTGTTACTGACAGGAAACAGCTGCATTATCTGCAGTCTGTGTGATCACAGCTGCTTCAATCACTTTATCAGAGAATTGATCATTGAATAAAACATGTTTGTGTCTGCAGAGGTCAGAGGTCACAGTCTGCAGGATCCAGCTGTCCGTCTGTGAGGAGTGACCGGTCCAAACATCACCCTCCAGACTTCAGTGGTGAACCTGGACCAGTGAGGTCAGAGAACTGTGATGACTCCTTTACATGTTTGTGTTTTCCTGGATAAATATGACCAAAGATTCATTAAAAAGATAAAAATCTTAGACTTTGTCCTGTAGCGCTGTGTGGCAGGCAGGATTGGACCCAAACACAACAGGATGAAGTCAAAGAGGCAGCTTTATTTCAGCTGTGAACATGCAAACAGCAGAAATAAGGAAACATAACTGTAGGTTTGCAGTGAATGAAGCCTCAGCTCAACGCTCCACTTTGTCCCTCTTTTCCTTCTCCAAACAGCCACATCAGGAGTCTCTGATGGAGTTTTAAAATATTTAATTACAAATGTCCAAAGATGGGTTCAGGATACCTGAATCCACAGTTATTAAAGCTAAAATAGTTCACAGGGTTTGGACTTTGTTAGGTGACGAGAGAACATCAAAGTGTTTTTTATCTTCAAACAGTATTTTTATCACTTCAGTTGCTCTCACAGCCCTGTTTGTTATTTTAGTAAGTAAGTAAGTAAAGTTTATTTATTAAGCGCTTTTCATAGACAGGTAGTCACAAAGTGCTGCACACAGAGATTAAAATAAACAGTACGATAAATAGCAAAATGCACAATATACACAATATAGAGTTTAAATGTAAATTAAAAGTATAAAAATGTAAACAGCATTGGTCAACAGAAAGCTTGTTTAAACAGTAAAGTTTTTAACTGTTTTTTAAAGGATCCCACAGAGTCAACCAAACGTAGTTGTAGAGGTAGACTGTTCCACAGCCTTGGTGCCACAGACTGAAAGGCTCCGCCTCCTTTCGTCTTCAGACGTGTTCTGGGAGCAACCAACAAACTCTGAGTCTGTGAGCGGAGACAGCGAGCAGCAGTGTATTTAGTGAGAAGCTTGGATAAATAATCTGGGGCCATTTAGTGCTCTGTACGTTAAAACAATCATTTAAAACGAATTCTAAAATCTATTGGGAGCCAATGTAAAGAACATAAAATAGGAGTGATGTGAGCTCGCTGGGTAGAGCGAGTTAGTAGTCTGGCTGCTGCGTTTTGTACAGCTTGGAGGCGAGAAAGAGATGATTTATCCAAGCTGGTAAACAGGGAATTACAATAATCTAAACACGATGACACAAATCCATGGACAATTTTTTCCAGTTCAGCTAAGGAGACCATATGTCGCAGTTTAGAAATATTCCTTAAATGAAAGAAACAGGAACGAGACAGAGACTTTACATGTGAGTCAAGGCCCAAAGAAGAGTCAAATATTATTCCAAGATTTCGAATATTTGGCTCAGCAGAAGAACAGAAAGGGGCAACAACTTGACTGATTTTAGAATATAGATCAGGAGGAGCTATGATCATGGTCTCTGTCTTGTTCTAACAAGGTAATTGTTAGAAAGCCAATCAGAGATTTGAGTTAAAGCCTGGACTAGGGTGGACAGCCTATCCAGCTGATGAGGCTTAACCAGAGCTCTTATGTTTCACTCAGTGCTCCCACCAAACACCTTGGAGGACACATTAGTGTGATTTAGATTTCATTGGTGTAAACACCAGTCACACAAGCTAACCCATGGAGGCAGCAGCAGGCTTTGTGTTTGGTAAAGTCTGTTGGCTTAAACTAAGAGAGTTTAGTTTGTTAGCACAAAGAGCTGTCAGCTAAAGCCCCGAATGCACTTTGAATACAGACGAACTGAGAAAAACACTTTAAATACAGCAAACAGTCAAACTGACAACATGTTTTTCTGCTGATCATCCACAGCAGTACGTTTAGCATTCATGCTAGCAGCAGGCTATGACTGTTAGGGTTGCCAACCGTCCCTTAAAAAACGGAATCGTCCCGTATTTAGAAACAAAAGCACACGTCCCGTATTGAGCTAATAAGGGACGCACTTTGTCCCGTATTGAGCTAATAAGGGACGCACTTTGTCCCGTAATACAGTGAGAATCAAAAGTAGTCTATAAATGTTTATGGAATTAACGCTTTGTTTGAAAACATAATTCCCAGCCCCTCTCCTGCTTTGTGACTAATGAGCTGACAGCACACTTATGACAATTCAGATTACCGCTCATCTCATTGGTCGAGGAAAGGTCGCTTGCGGAGAAAATACCGGAAGACAACAGATGACCACAACAAGAAGCATGGCCAACAGGGAAACAAACGCCGACACTGCGGTGCAAGTCTCGGACGACAGTACACCTAAAGCTGGGCAGACACGGTGCGATTTTTTCAGTCGCGTTATTCAGCTCCTGCTCAAACTGCACGATTGACTCGCAGTTGGTAGGTCACGATGCAGGTCTCACACTATACCGCCCGATGCTCTGATGCGACCTGAGTGCTCACACTGTGCCTCCATAAAATGAAGGTTATAACAGAAAATCTGTCGCTCTCTCTGTCTTTCTCTCACACAGACACACCACCACCATCAACTTTGCTAAATTGCTAATGAAAAACATTGATCAGGCAGCTGTGATTGAGCAGCGATGTAAATCCAACTATGTTCACGGTTGTTGTGGTCGTGATAATTTTGTGATGCCACATTGAAAAGGCTCTGATGAGCTTTCCAAAGTTCTACAGTTGTGCCTCCATCGCTTGTGTCCAGATCACACGCTGCACAGCCGTGCTGCTCCATCTTTTTCACCAACGTTTACGTGTTTGCGCGTGAGCAGTGTGAACGGCTGTGGTGACACGCTCACGAGCGATTGATGATCGGGAGCTGGTCGTGAGGTGTTAATCGCTTCTCGTTACCCCACGTATACTACACGATGCACGATGAAGGCCAAAATTGGGCCGATCGCCAAATCGGTCGCATGACTCAAAAATCATCTCAAAATGGGCCAAAAATCGCACAGTGTGAGCCCAGCATCAGAGCAGCAATGTTTGTTCGCTCAGAGAAAGAAAAAAAGGCTGCAAAAGTACAGGGAGGAATGGGAAAAGGAAAACGCCTGGCTGGAAAAGTGCACGATAACACATATAAAGCGCACTGCACTGTGTGCCGGCGCACTTTTTCCATAGGCATGCTTCTAATGGTCGGGGAACCCTTAACCAATTTGTTGTCCACCAGGCCACGGCAGAAACAGATATGGTATGTAAACACTGGTTTGTTTTTTAAACCCTCTGGTTAAGGTTAATATGGGCACGTGCAGTGAATATCAGCGCTATGTGGCCAGAAGTGTGATAATATAATTTATTTTGTGTAATAAACAACTGCAAGGATAGATGATTACAACAAATTGATGACTAATACATAAAAGTAATACATAGATGAATAATGATGATGAGTTATGATGCGTAATCATGGGAACAAGCGGGTTTACAAACAGGAGCAGCTGATTAGCTTTAGAAAAGCTGAAATAATACCTCAGCTGAAGCCAATTGTACTAAATGCACTATATGTGCACTGTTACAAGAATATTTTTCGTTCTATTGCTTTCTATTAATTTATATAATTTTAAGTTAAGCAGGACAGAGTTCTTTTAAAGAAAGATTTACTTTTATTCTCAAAAGTTAAGCATGACAGGCTTCTGTTTAAGAAAGAGACCTGTTTTACTGTGTTAATGTTGTCATTTTGAGCTAAAAATAAATGGCTAAAGGATCATTTGTTTCCCATATGGTCATATCACAAAGAATAGAATATGCATCTGCTTAAATCAAATTCAAGTCAAATGGTTAAAAAATAATTTCACACACACAAAAAAGAGCTAAAAAATTCACCACACTGGGAAGGGTGAAGACAACTAGGTTGCCCGGCCCTGGCCACGAGGTGTCCCTTATTTATTTTTCAGGGAGTTGGCAACCCTAATGACTGTCCACTCAGCACCAACACAGGTAGGAGTGAGCAGTGATGAAGCAGGACTGTGGGCAAGTTTGAGCTACAATCCTATTGGCTTCTCAGTTTCTCCAAAGAAAAGGGGAAAAATTCTTGGTGTTGTGAAGATGTGAGTTGGTCTTGTTGTCGTGGGGCTGGAAGGATGCTGGCAGTGAGAGGCTTTTCATACAGTGTTCAGTAACAGAATGAGAAGAAAGCCACTGCACATGAAACAAGGTGCTCGTAGTGTTTACTGTGTTTGTGCCACAATGTCAGATCAGTTGTAGATTCACATGCAGACTTGTCCAGTGAAACCAGTGCAAGTACTGCAGTACAGAGCAAAGACTAAGCAAGCCAGGAGAGCTCTCCAACTTTCTGAAAGTATCAGGATATTTGAGTGATAAGAAAAAGTGGATCATGCAACAATGTCCCTCAGCACACAAAACAATCAAAGCAGAATAAATATAATGTTTTAGATCAAACACTTACAGGGACCTGAAGAGAGAGAACCAACAAAATGTCATGGCTAACAGAGGAACTCAAGCACAGACTGAGTTCTGACAAACAAAAAGGTGACAGTTTATTTACCAAAGGGGTGAACCACAGTGCTCTATATATGTACAGTGAGTTGGGGAGGGGGTCCAGGGCTCCAGGGAAAAGAGGGAAGGGAGTCCACACTCACTCCTCTTCAGTCACTCTTGTCCTGCTCTCCACTCACACAGCCACACACAGGAATCACAGGTAAGCGTCTGTAACCAGGTCCGGGGAAATATTTACTCAAAGTATACACAAAGTTAACCCAACTGGTGAATTAAGAGAGAGATTTCTTAGCAAGGAGCTGAGATCATGAACACAGGAGGGTCAATGTCCCAGCAACAAACTGCCCCATGCCGCAGCGTTTAATGGTTACCGGTAAGCCCAGGTGAATCAGCAACAGGTGGTGTAATCATCATAGCTGTGTGGACCAAGAGCGAGAGGCCATTACAATCTCCACCCAGGCAGGCAAAACGCTAGCAGGAGAGAGCAAAACATAAAACCTGAAAAGCCATCATGAGCCAGCCAGAGAGACACAGAGTTTATACTAGAAGAGAAACCTGCTCATCTTCATCATGTTTGTTTAAACAGAGAAAATCAGAAGTCTCTGTGTGTCAGACCACGGCTCTACACGGACACTTCTAAGCTGCTTCAGAGTGAACTGACCCAGATAATCTGCACACAGCGGCTGTAAAACAGTGAAAGTCATAACTGTCTCTCTGATGGAAAGCTTTTATTGTGAAGTCAGGAAGTCTGCAGGAAGTGTTGAGTTTGTATTCATCACTCAGTGTTTAATGAGACAGGCAGACAGGAAGAGCAGCTCATTAGTGTTGATGAAATCAAAGGAACTGTGAGGAACTGCAGTTTGGTCACATCTGGATGTTTTTCACTGACAGTAAATGTTTTAGTGATAAAGAAATGTGTTCACAGAGAGAGGAAGAGGAGTGGTGTTTGTGATGAGGAGCAGCTGTCCTGCTGTGCTTTGTGTCAGGACGTCCTGAAGGATCCAGTCTCTACCAGCTGTGGACACTGGTTCTGCAGACAGTGCATCTCCTCATACTGGGACCAGTCTGCTTCATCAGGAGACTCCTCCTGTCCCCAGTGTGGAGAAAGATCCAGAAGCAGAGCTGGACTGCAGACAGCCAGTCAGAGCAGCTGTGTACAAAGTAAGACTGAACATCTGTCTGCTGATGGACTCATTTCTGAAAACTGGACTTCTTGTGTTGTTCAGACATTGAAGAGTTTTCTTTCTCTTTAGTCTCATTGTTTTTCTTTCTTTCAGCAGATGTTGGTCTGCAGGAGGTTTTAGATGAACATAAGATCAGTCTGAGGAGGAGATGTGAACGTGTGACTGAAGGAAGTGATGAAACAGGAAGTAGAACCCTCCTCAACACCATCTACACTGAGCTCTACATCACAGAGGGACAGAGTGAAGAGGTTCATACCCAACATGAGGTGAGGCAGCTGGAGACAGCTTCCAAGATGGACGCCCTCCATGACGCTCCAATCAGGTGCCAGGACATCTTTAAAGCCTTACCTGACCAACAGAGACCCGTCAGAGTGGTTCTGACCAACGGCGTGGCTGGTGTTGGAAAAACCTTCTCAGTGCAGAAGTTCACTCTGGACTGGGCAGAGGGCTTGGAGAACCAACATGTCAGTGTGGTGGTTCTGCTTTCATTCAGGGAGCTGAACCTGATCAGAGATGAGCAGTACAGTCTTCTGGAGCTGCTCCATGTTTTCCATCCAACATTACAGAAGGTCACAGCAGAGAAGCTGGCTGTCTCTCAGCTTTTGTTCATCTTTGACGGCCTGGATGAAAGCAGACTTTCATTGGATTTCACCAACAGGAAGCTGCTGTCTGATGTCACACAGAAGTCATCAGTCAGCCAGCTGCTGACAAACCTCATCCAGGGGAATCTGCTTCCCTCGGCTCTCGTCTGGATAACTTCCCGACCCGCAGCAGCCAATCAGATCCCTCCTACATGTGTTGACAGGCTAACAGAAGTACGAGGCTTCACTGACGCCCAGAAGGAGGAGTACTTCAGGAGGAGATTCAGTGATGAAGAGCTGTCCAGCAGAATCATCTCCCACATGAAGACATCCAGGAGCCTCCACATCATGTGTAGTATCCCAGTCTTCTGCTGGATCACTGCTACAGTTCTGGAGCACATGTTGACTACAGAGCAGAGAGGAGAACTGCCCAAGACCCTGACTGACATGTACTCACACTTCCTGCTGGTTCAGACAAAGAGGAAGAAGAACAAGTACCACGAGGGACATGAGACGAGTCCACAGGAGCTGACGGAGGCTGACAGGGAAGTTCTTCTGAAGCTGGGGAGGCTGGCGTTTGAACATCTGGAGAAAGGAAACATCATGTTCTACCAAGAAGACCTGGAGCAGTGTGGTCTGGATGTGACAGAGGCCTCGGTGTACTCCGGAGTTTGTACAGAGATCTTCAAAAGAGAGTGTGTGATCTTCCAGAAACCAGTCTACTGCTTTGTTCATCTGAGCATTCAGGAGTTTCTGGCTGCTGTCTACATGTTCCACTGTCACACCAACAGGAAGACAAAGGTGCTGAAGAACTTCCTTAAACCAAAATCTTTAATCAAGATGATTTCCAGTCTTTTTGATGACGATGATCTCCAATCACTTGATGTATTTCTGAGGAGAGCCATGGAGAAATCCCTCCAGAGTAAAAATGGCCACCTGGACCTATTTGTTCGCTTCCTTCATGGCCTCTGTCTGGAGTCCAACCAGAGACTCTTAGTAGGTCTGCTGGGTCAGACAGAGATCAGTCCAGGAACCATCCAGAGAGTCATCAACAACCTGAAGGAGATGAACAGTGATGGAATCTCTCCTGACAGAAGCATCAACATCTTCCACTGTCTGATGGAGATGAACCACCTCTCAGTACATCAGGAGATCCAAGAGTTCCTGAAGTCAGAGAACAGATCAAAGAAGGAACTCTCTGAGATCCAGTGCTCAGCTCTGGCCTTCATGCTGCAGATGTCAGAGGAGGTTCTGGATGAGTTGGACCTGCAGAAGTACAACACATCAGAGCGGGGACGACAGAGACTGATTCCAGCTGTGAGGAACTGCAGAAAGGCTGGGTGAGTCCAGATGTGATCATTAACATCATTGATCAGTGTAGGTTAGTAGTTTAATTTTGAAAATAAAATCAGATTGTAACCACAAAGTGTTTGTGTCCGTACGCTGCAACCTTCCACACCATTCCTTTATTGTACAGACTCAGCAGCAGCTCCATGGATCCCAAATCCAAGAGTGGAGAACAGATTTGAAGTGTGTCACATCCATGCAGTCACAGCTGTTTCCACCATGTTTCCACTGATATTAATCCTGTTCAATGACACGTTTCATATCAGTGAATATGTTCTTTAGGACGTCCACTGACATGTTTAAGTGTCCTGCTGGAAATCACTCAAATCATCCATGAAATCCATGAAAAATCCTTTTAGTGTTTCTAACTTCACCCTCTGTCCTCTCTCTCTCTCCATCCTCCTCACTGCTTCTTTCACTGATAATCACACAAACATCGTATTCAGCTACAAAATAACACAATAATATCATCTGATGATCATTATTATAAGAGCAGGATCCATATTTGATATCAGAGTAACACACTGCTTGGTTATGTGCAGTCATCATCAGTGACTGTGGGTCAAACAGAAGCTCTCTGATTGGTTGCTGACCTTGGTCACCTGTCCACTCTCACCTGTTTGTGTTTGCTCTCTCTTTGCTGTCTCCATCCTCTCTCTCCTTTCTCTCCCTCTCTGTCTTTGTACGTCACTCAGGTCCAATGGAAACAGGGACATTTACAAACGTTCTTGAATAATTTATAATACTTTGGAACAACAGTAAAACAGCCAAAAAAGTGTAAGACTGAAGCAGGTCCAACCTTATAACCAATACGGGCTCCACCCCAAACAATAACCAAATTCCCTAATATACTAAAATCACTCAGCAGTCCAACTGCTTTCCACGGTCCAACCGTATTAAATCCTTTAGCGGTCCAACCGCATTCAATCATTTTTAGCAGTCCAACTGCATTAAATCCTCAGTACTGTCATGAGATTCTCATCAAAATCAAAGCAGACATTCCCCAGTAATTTCAGTGAGTAGACTTTAATTTGTAATGTCCAATTTGGCACACTTTGGAAATAATTCAACAGGTAGTGCCTTACCTTTGGATAAGCAGCTTAGAACAACAATGAGAAAAAGAGAGCTGATTATTAGCTCATCAAAACACAAAACAAAATCACAATGAATTATCGGTTAATTTCATTTAAAATAATTCATTAAGTATTTATGTACAATTCAAATTAGTTAATTACATATTTTGTTGGTTTGTTTTCTATTTTAATTATTTTACTGACACATTTAATGAATTATTTAATGATGTATTTATTTAATTCACGTTGCTACTCCTGGCCCTGCATCGCTGTTCATAAATACATTTTATTTGTCAGCTTCACCCATCAAAGTCAGGGGGCGGGGTTAATGCTGATCAAGTCAACACCATTGCTTTGGTCTGGTGGGCGTTCTTTTAGTGGGCTTTTCTCAATACTAAGTAGGCCTACACACCAGGGTTTGGACATGTGTGGACCCAAACTATACTTTTACCCTTTTTTGTGTGTCACCAAATACACTTTAATATTTTCTAGACAAGAATGTAGTGGCATAATCTTTAACCTCTTTTGGCTCCAAACAGAAGTGACAGACTTGAGCAGGGTTCATTTAAAGGCTGACAGAAGTGGAGTGGTGACGGGGAGATGTTTGACAGGACAGTGTTTCAGCCTCCACAGGTTCATGTTGTGCTCCATCAGTCAGTGAAGATGAAGTCAGTGCTGATGAGGCTGTAGAGTGTGTGAGGGATGTGAATGAGGATGATGAAGATCTGATGATAGCAGATAAAAACAGGCTGCAGAGACTTTGAGCCATACAGGGCACACAGTGTGTGTACAGAACAGCTGAAATCATTATGGAGGCCTCACTGGGATATGGAAGCATCACAGTACAGCTTCAGTGAAGCATTAAAGTCTCTGATATGAGATGAGAAATGAAGCAGCCAGAGCTTTTTCATGAGTGGAAATCCACTGTGACTGTGAGCTGCTGCTACAGCCTCCAGATTAGCCAGCAGCTCATCCTGCTCAACATGGACCTGTGGTCAGAGTGTGTGCTGGATAATCCGGCCCAGGATGAGGCCAAACTGACATGGGATGAAATGTCTGTCACATAATTGAGCTTAGTGTAGTTTCATTTCTGCACAATTTAAAAACAACCAAAACTTTGTTCTGTCTTTTCTATGTTATACTGTAGACTTTCTTTGATACTGTGTCCAAAAGGAGCAGCTTTTACTTTGAAGGGGAGGCGTCTCTGTTTCCTCTTCAGGTTGGATGATGGAAGCAAATTAGTAGCTGTGTCCCAAAACGTCGGCTGCATCCTCCAGAGGCTGCATTTGAAGGCCGATTACGTCACAGCCAGGCGATGAAGGCTGTCCGTATTTGTCGACTCCTTCAAATGTGCCCGACAAATGCGTCCTTCATTTCCCCGAATTTGAAGGATTCGTCGGGTGTGTCCTTCGTGGCCCACCATATCCCAGAATTCATATCCCAGCCAAATTTCAGCTGCCAACAATGGCGGCTGCTACTAAGTTTTCAAATTACTCTTATTAATCTTTCTGGGTCACAAAATAAACTTTTAACATATTTTCAGGCGAGAAAGTAGCTGTGTAAACTTCAAATATCTGCTTGGTTTATCAAGACATCGCATATTTGCAAAAGTGTGCCGACGTTTTCGGAGACGTCTGTTCCCCACCCGCTCGCTAGCAAGCCGGGGGGTTCAATGGTCACTCCAGCCAGCGAGAGCAGCGGACGCCCGGCTTCATCGTTTTCAGACCCCGCTCTTTCGCTACTCAGGTGAAACATGATATATAAGTCACTCGGATAACTTAAAAATGTAATTGTTTGCCTTTTTTCTGTGTTTTATTTGTTCCGGAGTAAATCGGTTTGGCTGAGATCAAAGTTCCTCCGGGATTTTCACACAGCTGAATAAACGTTAAACAGGAAACTGATTAAACAGAAGTGTGAGACGGTCGAGAGTTTACGCCAGTGTCCTGTTATATTTTAGATAGCAAGGAGCAGACGGCCGAGTTTATTAAACTCCACAAAGACAGCGGTGACGCAAATCTGAAGGCTAGACCGTCCCATTTCACAGCCTCGCACTTCCAGCCTTTTCGGTCTTTGAAGGACCCGGCCCACGTAGACCGCGAATACCGGGTCCTCCGAAGGATGCAGCCGACGTTTTGGGACAAAGCTACTGTGTGATGTTCTTTCAGTGTTGCACTTTGTAGACGCTCCCTGAGCACTGGTCTCACAGCCAGCTGCACATAGAGACCAGTGTTGTTAGTCCAGGTCAGAAGATGACTTGTTGGAATGAAAATGAGCTTGTAGTTTGTCTGCTTTAATAATGTGACTGGAAAAAGGTGTTGGACTTCAAATATGTCCATTTCTTTCACACTTCACCTTTAAAAGTGAAGCCTTGTGGTTCCTGGAAGGAAAAACACGACTTTTTCAAGTCTTTGTCCTGTTTTTATGATAAATGTACGACTTTAATGTGAAACATTCAGAGTTTTTTCTCTTGTTGTGTTTGTTTGAAGCTGCTTCCTGTTGGCTTCAGCTGTTTGGAGTTTCCATTTTCTAAACTTCTACATTCTGAACCTTCTTCAGCTCTGAACAGATGATGAAACACTGAATGATTTCAAGCTCACACTTTGTCTAATAAACTTACATCTTTCATTCTTCATACAGATTGATGGACTGTGGTTTGTCAGAGATCAGCTGTGATTATCTGGCAGCAGCACTGAAGTCCAACCCCTCCCATTTGAGACAGCTGGACCTGAGCCTGAACAACAAGCTGCAGGATTCAGGAGTGAAGCATCTGTGTGGTTTCCTGGAGAGTCCAGGATGTGGACTTGAAACTCTGGGGTCAGTCAGCATGTTTTAGTTGTGCTGAGATGAATATGATGTGAAAGTTGTGCTGACACTAAACTGCAGACATCAGGCTGATATTATACTGATCCACACTGAGGATCTTCATGGTAAAGTCTGTTTTCTTCTTCTCTGGTTTAGTCCATTGACTGCAGCAGAACAATGTTCACATTTCAAACAGTGAGACTCAACGTATGGCCCGCGGCCCACACGCGGCCTGCCCACCTTTCCTGATTCAGAGAGAGGGGACCCTGATTAACTGTGTAGTGTTCTTCCTCACAGTTCTAAGTATCAGACACAACAATGAATAATCCACAGCTGACTGTCTTTAGCAGGTCAAAGGTCACGGCACACAGCAGACAGTGGGAAATATTATAATTCTGATCATTTATCAGCACATATCCATATGTATAAAAACAAAGCTGACACTGTGAGACTTGATCAGAGGTGTGATCATCACAGCAGAGGCCTTTGTGTCAAAGTCACTGAGGATCAAACAGAAACACATGAAGCAGATTTTCCTGTTCTGGCTTTTTATAGCAGATAACCTTCAAAATATTCTGCAGTCCATCAAAAACTGAAGCAAACCATGAATCAACATGTGAACATGAGCTGATGCTGCTGAAGTGAAGCAAAGTTACAGAGGTTTGATTACAGACACAGCTGAGAGTTTGTAATCTGTCATCATTTTAAAAGGTTTACATTTCTTCAGTATATCCACATTTGCAGCTGGTACCTCAACCTCCACTTGTCCAACACAACTGCTGTCCACTGCCTCCATGACATTGTGATTTTGCTGTTGGTCTTCTGTCAGATCTTCATCAATCACTTCTGCACGGGGCACACCTTCAGACTCTGCAGCTGCATAACGAAAGCCTGTAAGATAAAATTAGACATAAGGTAAATGTACACCAATATTCCAATGACAGGTGTGTGATTCATCTGGAAGTTATGTGCGGATTAGTGTACAGTGATAGCAATTTAGTATGTTTTTAGAGGGGGGGGGGTTGTTTACCTCCGATGGGTGCTCTTTTTCGCTTCCGTTGCGTACGCCTTGAGTGCCGGTCCGAGTCTGATACAGGTATGTCGTCATGCCCCATGTGCAGTGTTGGTGCCCAGTCTGGATTTGTTACATCCATTTCATATGCTGGTTTGCCTGCAATAATGCCAAATCATAAGCTACTCAGTCGACATGATGTGGTTCTGCAGCATCACACATTAGCATGTTTTATCTCATTATCTATGACCTCAGCACGTTGAAAATAACACTAAAAGCCTTTCAAGAGTGATATGAATTAATTTAGAACTCACCGGAAAGAAAATGCCGTGAGCAAACCAACAAAAAGCTGGGGATTGCAGAGAACTCGATATCCGCTCGTCTCACCGCTGCAATCCAAGCCTGACGTCTTTGTTTAGTAATATCGGATACATGGGATCCCTCACGTTGCCTCCAGGATGGAAAACGATGAAAAGAGAGCCCGTTATCCAGCTTCTTGCCTTCACGATCGTGTGATCTAACGTTGCAACCGACAACACAACACGTACGATCCATAGCTGAAATGGTATCCTTTGGCTGGCCTACTGTCATGGCGGAAGGGGGCGTGGCCCATCTCCCGTGACATCACGCTCCAAAGCCCTATAGGTGGGAAAATGTACCATGTCGACCAATCAAAAATGATATGGAAACATGACATTTGGTTGTTTAGCAAAAGGGGGAAGTTTTAGGAGTGACCGGCAAGAGAGAGCGAGTGAGCGAAAGAGAGAGAGAGTTTTGATACGTGAGAGATTTGTGACGTTTACCGTGTTTGGTCTCAAGTTAGTTTGTTGTCTTGTGTATTTAGTGTGTAGCTGTTGTTTTGTTTTGTGTGTCAGTTCTACTAGTGATCGTCACAGTTGCTGCCTTAAAGCCAACAAAGGCAGATTGCAGTGTAAACGCTGAGTGACACACCTGCTGTCAGACCTGCAGGTTTATCCCTGTGCTGTTCTCATATGTGTTAGAGTGACACAAACTATTGTTTGACACCTGATTGTTCTGTAAATAGTTTGAAATGATTATATGAAAAACGTCTGAGCCTTGGCTGCATTTTTTGCTAAATAGTACCATATAACTTTGTTGTTTGCAAAACGTGTGCGTATTTTTAAAAGTGTACAATCTCTATTTGCATTTCAAGTTATGAAGATGATTCGTTAAACATGTGTGTGGTTTTTACAGTCAAAATATCACTTTCTACTTGTATTTTAAATTTTGTCTGAATTTAGATAAATTGTGCTGATACAGTTGGTCAAAATGAGAAAATAACAGATTGGCAAGATAAACTGTTTTTAAAGGTAAAATATAGAGGCCACATCAAAAGTAGTCAAGAAGGGTTAAAGGCTAAAAGCAAAGTTGTCACCAAGTACTGTTTATATTTGTGTGTATTGCTGCAGCTTTTTTGAGTATTAATTTGGTGCCTTTGTGTGAAATAATGGTATTGTGAGCGATCCATATAGTCACAAAGAATAGCCACTTGTTTCTGTGCTACCAAAGTTCCCCGGCTTTCATTCAAAATGTGTTTATCGTCAGCACCTGCACATTAAACTACTTAAACATTATAAATGTCTTCAAGCTCACACTGAGGCCTGTGGGGTACTATCAGCCACTGAGACAGTACACACATTTATATGTGTTTGTATATGAATATTTCATACTTTAAGACTGCCTGTTTATTTAAGGGAGATGAACAAAATACATTGGAATTGTACAAAATAATATCATGGATGATAAATTAAATAGATTTTAAGTAGATGCTTGTGCATTCTTAAAGTCTTATATGTTGAACTGAACTATGTGATCTGTTCAAAGCCTTAATCTTAATTTGAAGTGAAATGTGCATTTTGAGTTTATACACTATGTATATAAGGCGACCGTTTCCTTTTGCAGTATTTTTGTGTGGTGTACTTTTCTATGTCTTAACAAAAGGGGAACAAAGGTGTTTAAGTTCACCTAGGATGATGTGTTTTAATTTTCACATGGTCTTGCTTGAATTTGACCCTGACAAAGGCGTATGAACTCTGTCAGCTGTTTGGAGTTTCCATTTTCTAAACTTCTACATTCTGAACCTTCTTCAGCTCTGAACAGATGATGAAACACTGAATGATTTCAAGCTCACACTTTGTCTAATAAACTTACATCTTTCATTCTTTATACAGATTGGAGAGCTGTGGTTTGTCAGAGATCAGCTGTGATTATCTGGCAGCAGCACTGAAGTCCAACCCCTCCCATCTGAGAGAGCTGGACCTGAGCTGGAACGAGCTGCAGGATTCAGGAGTGAAGCATCTGTGTGGTTTCCTGGAGAGTCCAGGATGTGGACTTAAAGTTCTGAGGTCAGTCAGCATGTTTTAGTTGTGCTGAGATGAATATGATGTGAAAGTTGTGCTGACACTAAACTGCAGACATCAGGCTGATATTATACTGATCCACACTGAGGATCTTCATGGTAAAGTCTGTTTTCTTCTTCTCTGGTTTAGTCCATTGACTGCAGCAGAACAATGTTCACATTTCAAACAGTGAGACTCAACGTATGGCCCGCGGCCCACACGCGGCCTGCCCACCTTTCCTGATTCAGAGAGAGGGGACCCTGATTAACTGTGTAGTGTTCTTCCTCACAGTTCTACGTATCAGACACAACAATGAATAATCCACAGCTGACTGTCTTTAGCAGGTCAAAGGTCACGGCACACAGCAGACAGTGGGAAATATTATAATTCTGATCATTTATCAGCACATATCCATATGTATAAAAACAAAGCTGACACTGTGAGACTTGATCAGAGGTGTGATCATCACAGCAGAGGCCTTTGTGTCAAAGTCACTGAGGATCAAACAGAAACACATGAAGCAGATTTTCCTGTTCTGGCTTTTTATAGCAGATAACCTTCAAAATATTCTGCAGTCCATCAAAAACTGAAGCAAACCATGAATCAACATGTGAACATGAGCTGATGCTGCTGAAGTGAAGCAAAGTTACAGAGGTTTGATTACAGACACAGCTGAGAGTTTGTAATCTGTCATCATTTTAAAAGGTTTACATTTCTTCAGTATATCCACATTTGCAGCTGGTACCTCAACCTCCACTTGTCCAACACAACTGCTGTCCACTGCCTCCATGACATTGTGATTTTGCTGTTGGTCTTCTGTCAGATCTTCATCAATCACTTCTGCACGGGGCACACCTTCAGACTCTGCAGCTGCATAACGAAAGCCTGTAAGATAAAATTAGACATAAGGTAAATGTACACCAATATTCCAATGACAGGTGTGTGATTCATCTGGAAGTTATGTGCGGATTAGTGTACAGTGATAGCAATTTAGTATGTTTTTAGAGGGGGGGGGGTTGTTTACCTCCGATGGGTGCTCTTTTTCGCTTCCGTTGCGTACGCCTTGAGTGCCGGTCCGAGTCTGATACAGGTATGTCGTCATGCCCCATGTGCAGTGTTGGTGCCCAGTCTGGATTTGTTACATCCATTTCATATGCTGGTTTGCCTGCAATAATGCCAAATCATAAGCTACTCAGTCGACATGATGTGGTTCTGCAGCATCACACATTAGCATGTTTTATCTCATTATCTATGACCTCAGCACGTTGAAAATAACACTAAAAGCCTTTCAAGAGTGATATGAATTAATTTAGAACTCACCGGAAAGAAAATGCCGTGAGCAAACCAACAAAAAGCTGGGGATTGCAGAGAACTCGATATCCGCTCGTCTCACCGCTGCAATCCAAGCCTGACGTCTTTGTTTAGTAATATCGGATACATGGGATCCCTCACGTTGCCTCCAGGATGGAAAACGATGAAAAGAGAGCCCGTTATCCAGCTTCTTGCCTTCACGATCGTGTGATCTAACGTTGCAACCGACAACACAACACGTACGATCCATAGCTGAAATGGTATCCTTTGGCTGGCCTACTGTCATGGCGGAAGGGGGCGTGGCCCATCTCCCGTGACATCACGCTCCAAAGCCCTATAGGTGGGAAAATGTACCATGTCGACCAATCAAAAATGATATGGAAACATGACATTTGGTTGTTTAGCAAAAGGGGGAAGTTTTAGGAGTGACCGGCAAGAGAGAGCGAGTGAGCGAAAGAGAGAGAGAGTTTTGATACGTGAGAGATTTGTGACGTTTACCGTGTTTGGTCTCAAGTTAGTTTGTTGTCTTGTGTATTTAGTGTGTAGCTGTTGTTTTGTTTTGTGTGTCAGTTCTACTAGTGATCGTCACAGTTGCTGCCTTAAAGCCAACAAAGGCAGATTGCAGTGTAAACGCTGAGTGACACACCTGCTGTCAGACCTGCAGGTTTATCCCTGTGCTGTTCTCATATGTGTTAGAGTGACACAAACTATTGTTTGACACCTGATTGTTCTGTAAATAGTTTGAAATGATTATATGAAAAACGTCTGAGCCTTGGCTGCATTTTTTGCTAAATAGTACCATATAACTTTGTTGTTTGCAAAACGTGTGCGTATTTTTAAAAGTGTACAATCTCTATTTGCATTTCAAGTTATGAAGATGATTCGTTAAACATGTGTGTGGTTTTTACAGTCAAAATATCACTTTCTACGTGTATTTTAAATTTTGTCTGAATTTAGATAAATTGTGCTGATACAGTTGGTCAAAATGAGAAAATAACAGATTGGCAAGATAAACTGTTTTTAAAGGTAAAATATAGAGGCCACATCAAAAGTAGTCAAGAAGGGTTAAAGGCTAAAAGCAAAGTTGTCACCAAGTACTGTTTATATTTGTGTGTATTGCTGCAGCTTTTTTGAGTATTAATTTGGTGCCTTTGTGTGAAATAATGGTATTGTGAGTGATCCATATAGTCACAAAGAATAGCCACTTGTTTCTGTGCTACCAAAGTTCCCCGGCTTTCATTCAAAATGTGTTTATCGTCAGCACCTGTACATTAAACTACTTAAACATTATAAATGTCTTCAAGCTCACACTGAGGCCTGTGGGGTACTATCAGCCACTGAGACAGTACACACATTTATATGTGTTTGTATATGAATATTTCATACTTTAAGACTGCCTGTTTATTTAAGGGAGATGAACAAAATACATTGGAATTGTACAAAATAATATCATGGATGATAAATTAAATAGATTTTAAGTAGATGCTTGTGCATTCTTAAAGTCTTATATGTTGAACTGAACTATGTGATCTGTTCAAAGCCTTAATCTTAATTTGAAGTGAAATGTGCATTTTGAGTTTATACACTATGTATATAAGGCGACCGTTTCCTTTTGCAGTATTTTTGTGTGGTGTACTTTTCTATGTCTTAACAAAAGGGGAACAAAGGTGTTTAAGTTCACCTAGGATGATGTGTTTTAATTTTCACATGGTCTTGCTTGAATTTGACCCTGACAAAGGCGTATGAACTCTGTCAGCTGTTTGGAGTTTCCATTTTCTAAACTTCTACATTCTGAACCTTCTTCAGCTCTGAACAGATGATGAAACACTGAATGATTTCAAGCTCACACTTTGTCTAATAAACTTACATCTTTCATTCTTTATACAGATTGAGTCGCTGTGGTTTGTCAGAGATCAGCTGTGATTATCTGGCAGCAGCACTGAAGTCCAACCCCTCCCATCTGAGAGAGCTGGACCTGAGCAGGAACAACAAGCTGCAGGATTCAGGAGTGAAGCATCTGTGTGGTTTCCTGGAGAGTCCAGGATGTGGACTTGAAACTCTGGGGTCAGTCAGCATGTTTTAGTTGTGCTGAGATGAATATGATGTGAAAGTTGTGCTGACACTAAACTGCAGACATCAGGCTGATATTATACTGATCCACACTGAGGATCTTCATGGTAAAGTCTGTTTTCTTCTTCTCTGGTTTAGTCCATTGACTGCAGCAGAACAATGTTCACATTTCAAACAGTGAGACTCAACGTATGGCCCGTGGCCCACACGCGGCCTGCCCACCTTCCCTGATTCAGAGAGAGGGGACCCTGATTAACTGTGTAGTGTTCTTCCTCACAGTTCTAAGTATCAGACACAACAATGAATAATCCACAGCTGACTGTCTTTAGCAGGTCAAAGGTCACGGCACACAGCAGGCAGTGGGAAATATTATAACTCTGATCATTTATCAGCACATATCCATATGTATAAAAACAAAGCTGACACTGTGAGACTTGATCAGAGGTGTGATCATCACAGCAGAGGCCTTTGTGTCAAAGTCACTGAGGATCAAACAGAAACACATGAAGCAGATTTTCCTGTTCTGGCTTTTTATAGCAGATAACCTTCAAAATATTCTGCAGTCCATCAAAAACTGAAGCAAACCATGAATCAACATGTGAACATGAGCTGATGCTGCTGAAGTGAAGCAAAGTTACAGAGGTTTGATTACAGACACAGCTGAGAGTTTGTAATCTGTCATCATTTTAAAAGGTTTACATTTCTTCAGTATATCCACATTTGCAGCTGGTACCTCAACCTCCACTTGTCCAACACAACTGCTGTCCACTGCCTCCATGACATTGTGATTTTGCTGTTGGTCTTCTGTCAGATCTTCATCAATCACTTCTGCACGGGGCACACCTTCAGACTCTGCAGCTGCATAACGAAAGCCTGTAAGATAAAATTAGACATAAGGTAAATGTACACCAATATTCCAATGACAGGTGTGTGATTCATCTGGAAGTTATGTGCGGATTAGTGTACAGTGATAGCAATTTAGTATGTTTTTAGAGGGGGGGGGGTTGTTTACCTCCGATGGGTGCTCTTTTTCGCTTCCGTTGCGTACGCCTTGAGTGCCGGTCCGAGTCTGATACAGGTATGTCGTCATGCCCCATGTGCAGTGTTGGTGCCCAGTCTGGATTTGTTACATCCATTTCATATGCTGGTTTGCCTGCAATAATGCCAAATCATAAGCTACTCAGTCGACATGATGTGGTTCTGCAGCATCACACATTAGCATGTTTTATCTCATTATCTATGACCTCAGCACGTTGAAAATAACACTAAAAGCCTTTCAAGAGTGATATGAATTAATTTAGAACTCACCGGAAAGAAAATGCCGTGAGCAAACCAACAAAAAGCTGGGGATTGCAGAGAACTCGATATCCGCTCGTCTCACCGCTGCAATCCAAGCCTGACGTCTTTGTTTAGTAATATCGGATACATGGGATCCCTCACGTTGCCTCCAGGATGGAAAACGATGAAAAGAGAGCCCGTTATCCAGCTTCTTGCCTTCACGATCGTGTGATCTAACGTTGCAACCGACAACACAACACGTACGATCCATAGCTGAAATGGTATCCTTTGGCTGGCCTACTGTCATGGCGGAAGGGGGCATGGCCCATCTCCCGTGACATCACGCTCCAAAGCCCTATAGGTGGGAAAATGTACCATGTCGACCAATCAAAAATGATATGGAAACATGACATTTGGTTGTTTAGTAAAGGGGGAAGTTTTAGGAGTGACCGGCAAGAGAGAGCGAGTGAGCGAAAGAGAGAGAGAGTTTTGATACGTGAGAGATTTGTGACGTTTACCGTGTTTGGTCTCAAGTTAGTTTGTTGTCTTGTGTATTTAGTGTGTAGCTGTTGTTTTGTTTTGTGTGTCAGTTCTACTAGTGATCGTCACAGTTGCTGCCTTAAAGCCAACAAAGGCAGATTGCAGTGTAAACGCTGAGTGACACACCTGCTGTCAGACCTGCAGGTTTATCCCTGTGCTGTTCTCATATGTGTTAGAGTGACACAAACTATTGTTTGACACCTGATTGTTCTGTAAATAGTTTGAAATGATTATATGAAAAACGTCTGAGCCTTGGCTGCATTTTTTGCTAAATAGTACCATATAACTTTGTTGTTTGCAAAACGTGTGCGTATTTTTAAAAATGTACAATCTCTATTTGCATTTCAAGTTATGAAGATGATTCGTTAAACATGTGTGTGGTTTTTACAGTCAAAATATCACTTTCTACTTGTATTTTAAATTTTGTCTGAATTTAGATAAATTGTGCTGATACAGTTGGTCAAAATGAGAAAATAACAGATTGGCAAGATGAACTGTTTTTAAAGGTAAAATATAGAGGCCACATCAAAAGTAGTCAAGAAGGGTTAAAGGCTAAAAGCAAAGTTGTCACCAAGTACTGTTTATATTTGTGTGTATTGCTGCAGCTTTTTTGAGTATTAATTTGGTGCCTTTGTGTGAAATAATGGTATTGTGAGTGATCCATATAGTCACAAAGAATAGCCACTTGTTTCTGTGCTACCAAAGTTCCCCGGCTTTCATTCAAAATGTGTTTATCGTCAGCACCTGCACATTAAACTACTTAAACATTATAAATGTCTTCAAGCTCACACTGAGGCCTGTGGGGTACTATCAGCCACTGAGACAGTACACACATTTATATGTGTTTGTATATGAATATTTCATACTTTAAGACTGCCTGTTTATTTAAGGGAGATGAACAAAATACATTGGAATTGTACAAAATAATATCATGGATGATAAATTAAATAGATTTTAAGTAGATGCTTGTGCATTCTTAAAGTCTTATATGTTGAACTGAACTATGTGATCTGTTCAAAGCCTTAATCTTAATTTGAAGTGAAATGTGCATTTTGAGTTTATACACTATGTATATAAGGC
This sequence comes from Rhamphochromis longiceps, assembly GCF_057381845.1. NCBI lineage: Eukaryota > Metazoa > Chordata > Actinopteri > Cichliformes > Cichlidae > Rhamphochromis > Rhamphochromis longiceps. The sequence goes on along the minus strand of NC_140559.1, from coordinate 63,316,252 downwards.
GACCGTTTCCTTTTGCAGTATTTTTGTGTGGTGTACTTTTCTATGTCTTAACAAAAGGGGAACAAAGGTGTTTAAGTTCACGTAGGATGATGTGTTTTAATTTTCACATGGTCTTGCTTGAATTTGACCCTGACAAAGGCGTATGAACTCTGTCAGCTGTTTGGAGTTTCCATTTTCTAAACTTCTACATTCTGAACCTTCTTCAGCTCTGAACAGATGATGAAACACTGAATGATTTCAAGCTCACACTTTGTCTAATAAACTTACATCTTTCATTCTTTATACAGATTGTGGGACTGTGGTTTGTCAGAGATCAGCTGTGATTATCTGGCAGCAGCACTGAAGTCCAACCCCTCCCATCTGAGAGAGCTGGACCTGAGCTCCAACAACAAGCTGCAGGATTCAGGAGTGAAGCATCTGTGTGGTTTCCTGGAGAGTCCAGGATGTGGACTTGAAACTCTGAGGTCAGTCAGCATGTTTTAGTTGTGCTGAGATGAATATGATGTGAAAGTTGTGCTGACACTAAACTGCAGACATCAGGCTGATATTATACTGATCCACACTGAGGATCTTCATGGTAAAGTCTGTTTTCTTCTTCTCTGGTTTAGTCCATTGACTGCAGCAGAACAATGTTCACATTTCAAACCTTCAAAGAAGAAGAAAAATCCTCCACTGGATAATTCACTGTGAAACTCTCCAACTCTTCATTCCACCTTAAAGTCTGTCTGACACTGAAATCCAAAGCAAAATGTGCGTTTGCTTTACAGACAGCAGTCCAACACAAACATACACACATCATCCAAAACACAGTCCAACATCCAAATCTCCTCCACTACCAGCATGAATGATGGGAAAGAGAAGGAGGAACACTCTGACATTCAGGGTTAGAATGAGTTTCATGAAGCAGACTGTGAAGATCAAAGCTGCATTAGAAAGCTTACATGAATGAATGAGTGGACAGAAGTGGACAGAGATCATCTGAAGCACTTCAAAGGCTTTAAATCAGCACATTTCTCTTTATTCTTTATCAACTTTGTTAGTTTCTCTCAGTTTTCTGTGGAATGAAGCTAACAGCAGGCTAATAAGATGCTGACCAATAGGTTTCTATTAAAGGTTGTAATTTGTATATGAAAAAGTGCTTTGGCTCAGCAGGGATCAGCTTACAGGTAGAATACAGCTGCTGGATGGGATTAGCATGTCATAGCTATCTACCAAACTGCTAACTGGGGGATTTCAGGCCATCTATGGATCATTTTTGCTAACTGTTTATTCAGCTTAGGCTCACAGGGCTGCAGCCTGTGCCCTAGCTGTCATAGGGCAAGAGGCGTGGTCCACCTGCACAGGTGAGCAGTCCATCACAGGGCCAACAGAGAGAGACAGAGAAGCACTCTCTCACATCCACACCTACAGCCAATTTAGAAGCACCAATGAACCTAAGCAGCATTTCATTGGACTGTGGGAGAACATCCAACCTCCACAGAAAGGCCAACAAGCTTCAACCTACAACCTTCTTGCTTTAAGGCACTAGTGCGAACCACTTTTCCCCATTTCAGCCCAAATCCTGCATCTTCCTGTTTCTGACTCCAGGCCAGCTCCACTAACACTTTCTCATCAGACACTGCCACCTAGTGGAGGAAGTCTTAGTTCCATTTGAAGCTTCAGATTACAGTTAGTTCCTTTACAAAGAGGTGGAGGTGGTGGGGCCACAGCACCATCATCACTGAGTGCCATAGGACACTTAACCTTTGTTTCCATATGCTGGGAACTTCCTGTTGTTCCAAGGAGGACTGGAAAATGTGTGAAAATCTCCCAGTCAGTTCCTCACAGCACACTTCAATCATTTCCCTCCCACAGCATCAGGACCAGGGCTTTTTCTCTCTTTGGTCCCAGTAAGAGATTTCCACACAAACACCTCATCAGTGGGACTCTCAGAGCTACCAGCCCTTTGCTACAATCACAAAGCTCTTCATTGAAATCAATGATATCAAAGCTGGAATCCAATGAGTCCAAGTCTTCTGCTGATTCAGCATCACATTCATCTTTGCTCCTTGTTCTGCATCCCCACCATGGACTTCATTCCTTTCCAAGCCAGCCTTGAGTGTCCTTTATTCAGCTCATCCTCTGCTTTACTTTTACACCTGATTTTAGCTGCTTTATCTCTCTTTCAACAAGTTTCTGTGCCTCAATCTTTTTCTTCTCTCCCTCATAACAAGACAGCTTCTTCTGCCTGAGAACATGTTGGAGTGATTTACTAATCCAGGGCTGCTTATTGGGGAAAATACTTCCTGTTTCCAAAGTAATCCCCATTTTTCCCAGAAAGAAATGCAAGTAGAAATCGATGATCTAAGTGAGAACATGAGCCTTTAAAAAGTCCCAGTGGGAGCAGTCAAAGCAGTCCCTCAGTCCCAGTATAGAGTCTTTGGTCCAGACTGGAACAAGTGTGTGCCCAGTTTGAGCTCTCTTCAGTCCTGTGACCTGACAGACCCAGAGGGGCCATCACATCACATTTAGAAGCTCCCCTAATGGAGCCACAACACATGTCCAACACTTAGTCTGTCTTGTTGGACCAACTGGAAGAAATGATTCAAGGACTTAGTCACAGAACAGAGTTTCAAATCTCCAAAATCCAACTGGCTGCATCAGGACATATAGTCTGAAACGCTGCACAGTTTCCTGTTTGAAGCTGCTTCCTGTTGGCTTCAGCTGTTTGGAGTTTCCATTTTCTAAACTTCTACATTCTGAACCTTCTTCAGCTCTGAACAGATGATGAAACACTGAATGATTTCAAGCTCACACTTTGTCTAATAAACTTACATCTTTCATTCTTTATACAGATTGTGGAGCTGTGGTTTGTCAGAGATCAGCTGTGATTATCTGGCAGCAGCACTGAAGTCCAACCCCTCCCATCTGAGAGAGCTGATCCTGTGGGAAAACAACCTGAAGGATCCAGATGTGAAGCAGCTGTCTGATCTTCAGCAGAGTCCAGACTACAGACTGGAGACTCTGCTGTAAGTAGAGTGATGGAGTGAGTGGGTGGTGCTGTCAGCAGTATTGTACTAAACACAGTCAGTATGAAACAAAGATCCAGTGTTTCCTGTAAAGCTGCAGCTTCTCAGTGAAGCTGTGAGAGGAGAACGGTGACAGGCTTCAGGATTGGACACAAACACTTCCTGTTTCTGACCTTTATGGTCACCATAGTAACGGCTGACACGCTCAGATCAAACACTGTCAACAGCCAATCAGCTCTCTGAACAAAGCAGCACGCAGACCAATGACTGCATTCATTTCCAAGTTTAAAGCAGTGAAGAACACAGTCTGTAGGTGAGGAAGAATTTAGTGAGAGCAGATGTTTGGATGGAATTCCTCCAGTTAACAGCTGGAACCGTCCATCTGGATTGTTGGGCTTGTTGTTGGGGTTCCTACAGAGCTCAGAGTGGACACACCAAGGTTCTTCTAATGAATGAAAGTCCAAACTCAAACTAGGAGGGAAAAACATTTTCATCAACTTCAATAAAAATCCAAAGATTAGAAAAAGTGAAGCAACAATGAGTCCTAGTACAGTCCCAGCACTGAAGTCCCTGCTGCTCTTTATACTGGATGTGCTGCATCACTGACTGACAGCTGATGAAGAGTCTCTGGAAACACTCGTTTATCTCCTCTGCTCTTCCTTCTTCTCTCTGCAGGTGGTGGATATGATGGTAAACAGGACGGTGTGTGTGCTGAGAGAGGAGGAGCTGTGTCCTGATGATCCAGAGAGGTTGAAGCAGCAGCAGCTTGTGTGTAGAGACGCTCTGACTGGGCCATGTTACTGGGAGGTGGAGAGGAGAGCTTCATCCAGCAGTGACTGACAGAGGAATGAGAAGAAGTGCAGATGACTGTCAGTGCTGCAGAGTGAACTGCTCTGAGAACAGCTCCACTGTCAGACACAATGTAGAGTCCAGCATCATCCCTGTGTGTCCCTCTGGATCTGACAGAGGATCATCAGTGTATCTGGACTGCTCTGCTGCTGCTCTGTCCTTCTACAGTCTCTGCACAGTCTCTGTCTGACTCTGGCTTCAGACCCTCCTGGATCAAACTCACCTGGAAAGACTTTCAAACATCACTCAATAGATTTGAATACAGAATATATTTGATATATACTGTAGATGTACTGTAGAGTTGCAGTTTGTCACTTGTAAATACAGTCTGTGAGCAGCTGTGAGCTGAAAGATCTTTCTAGAAACACGAAATGTTTTCACTCTTCTGTTGCTTTTTCATATATTTCCACAACATTAATATTGATCCCACCTGTCTCACCTGTTTCATGCTTTTATACATAATAACAGGACACGTGTGATCTGAGCGCTGCTGTGGTTGCTGTGCTGCACGTCTTCATTTAGATAACAGAGACATCTAGTGGTTCAGAGGGAGAACTGCAGGAGGTGGAGCTGTGTTTTAGCATGGAAAACTTTTTATCTTTTAGGCGCAGATACAAATATGACAAGTATCAGTGTGAGATACAAAAGGTCACATCAGTCAGCAGAGGGAACAGTGATCACACAGCAATGTAAGAATAGAAACATAACAGTGAATCTGGACATGTATACAGATGGAAGCAAACAAACAGGATGTAACACTACATTAAAGCCACAAATGTGAAGAAAACAAACACAAAGGAAAATATATTTGATCTCAGGAATCCAAATCAGATGCTTTAGAGCAGGGGTCGGCAACCCTGGGCACGCGTGTCACAGCTGCCACGTGAAGGGTTAACTGATGGCACGACCATAGCTGGACTGGCCATCGGGCATACTGATGGTGATTTTTCATTTTTATGGGCTGATGATGTTTTTTTGTTTTTTTTGTAACGGTATAAACAATGAAAGATGGCGGATTGGCCGGATGCTGGTCGATGTGTAGAAATAACTCAGTTGTTTGGTGGTGGCTATGGCGGAGCTTCCACAGAGGCAGCAGGTGGATGAGGGAAAGGGGAGGCAGGAGGAGCAGAGACCCGAGGCGGCTGCCGGTCCGAGTGTCAGGTGAACTGAACTTCAGGTAAGAAGTTATGACCTGCAGTCTGTCTGGGTCAGATATAAACCAAGTTTAGGTGCAGTTTATTTTCCTTGTGCTGACTTTTTACAGTCAGTTACAATAACTCATACTGTGTACTAGCTAGCATGACGGAGTTTCTATACAGCTGGGTGGTGCTATGATGTTTCCCACATTTTGTCACATTACAGCACAAACATGAATCAGTTTTATTGGAATTCCACGTGAAAGACCAACACAAAGTGGAACGGAAATCATACATGATTCCAGACATTTTTTACAATAAATAACTGCAAAGTGGGGTGTGCATAATTATTCTGTCATGGAAAAACACACTGCCATCAACTGTTTTGTTTTTGTCAAAATCACTGTAATATAATCACTGTACCTTTATATACATGTGACTTATATTAATGCTGCTGCCCTCTTGTGGCTAAAGTGTAATTATGTTCTTGTTATTAGGGAAAACATTTGAGAGTAACATGAAAAATGAGTCAGCACTTTGGCTTCAGCTTAAGAAATCCTCATTTTTATGTCATCAGTTATAGTTGCATGTATTCATTATCATAATTTAACCTTTAATATTGATGTTTTAAATAGATTTTGAGTAAATTAGCAATTTTATGGTATTTTATGGTTGTATTAAATTAATACATCACTAATGAATTAATTATTTCAGTAATTAATTTAAAAAATGTACATAGTCAATTAAAGAAATATATTAATAATGAATTATCCATTAATTTCATTTAAAATGTTTCATTATTTGTTTATATACAATTATTAGTTAATTACATATTTAATCAATTATTGGTTTGTTTTCGATTTTAATTATTTTACTGACACATTTAATGAATTATTTAATGATGTATTTATTTAATTCACGTTGCTACTCCTGGCCCTGCATCGCTGTTCATAAATACATTTTATTTGTCAGCTTCACCCATCAAAGTCAGGGGGCGGGGTTAATGCTGATCAAGTCAAAACCATTGCTTTGGTCTGGTGGGCGTTCTTTTAGTGGGCTTTTCTGTCACGGCCTGCGTGGCAGACTATGATGAGGGGAAGGACGACCCAAATGCTGGACTCTTTGATGAGGTCAGTGCGTTTATTTACAGTGATGCTAAATAATCCAAACAACAATAAATCCCCAGTGCGTTCCCGACTCTGACATGTCCTCTTGCCAGTGTTAGTGTTCTTTGTCTCCGCTCCTCAGTGTCTGAGCACCCCGTGCTCGCTGCCCTCTCGTCTCCACACTCCTCCTGGGGAACAACAAAGAGGCAGCCGTCAGCAACGCCACAATGCTGCAGACTAACCTTAACTAACTCGCCAAGAGACTAACGTGAAGTTACGCAATGATCCAGCATCGGAGACAGCTCCACCACACTCCTAAGTAGCTCCTCTGACGAGGCTTGATCAGCTGCAGGTGTGAGTAATTCTCCTCCGCAGGTGTGGCCAGGCTCCTGGCTGACACACCCACACACACACCTAGATACACAAACATGGAAACAGGAGACAGCAGCACCAAAAACACACATGTCCATAACTTCTTACAGGCCCTGGGTCACCCAGACCCCGGTCCCATGACAATTCCTCAAAACTAAGTAGGCCTACACACCAGGGTTTGGACATGTGTGGACCCAAACTATACTTTAACTTTACCCTTTTTTGTGTGTCACCAAATACACTTTAATATCTTCTAGACAAGAATGTAGTGGCACAATCTTTAACCTCCTAAGACCCAAACTCCTCCGTGGCATTCATTTTTAATTTCTCTTTGATATTTGGGCTGATTGGGACCTGATGAATGTAAAAACAAAGAATTACCACATTTTTTGTTTCTGAGAAAAATGAGAGCCACATATGAGGATATTTGTCTAAAATTTTGATAGCACAGTGGCAGTGTAACATCCTCGTAAGTGGATATCAGGCCCTTGTAGAGCAAAATGTAGTATTTTGGTCTAAACAACCCAAATTGTGATGTCCACATATGTGGACGCCAGGTCCTAGGAGGTTAAATATCTGCTCACTTTGTCAAAATGAACCTAATCATCTCTGATGAGTTCAGTGATGTCTGCCAGCTCACCTTGCAAGTGGTCGAGCTCATACCGCCGACAACGCGGCCACAACTTGTAAACCCCCTGCTGACTATCAGCTCTGGAGTTATTTATTTATGTTAGTTTCAACTGTTCCTGCAAAAAGTAAGCACGTGTTACTGATAAAAAGTCCAATAGAAGCAAAGTCTAAACTTTGAAAACAAAAAACAGAAACCTGTCTGATTAAGATCTGATCTTTGGGGGGTTTCAATAAGCAGTGTGACCCGTGTATATGCATCAGGGGTGGTTTTGATTATCGATTTATCGATTAAAATCGATTCTGGCTTGGATAACGTGATATCGATTCATTAAAATCCTGAATCGATTTTTAATATAAATTTATTTTGGCCAAAACGCCAGAATCTCAGGTTAAACCTCCCAAAGTTTCAACAACCACCAAACAGCTAAAACAGTAAATGAGAGCAGGAACACGGATTCTGCACAAAGACGTAAACACAAAGCGCGGAGCCGCCGTCGCATCAGAATCAGTGAGATGTGACTTTCTCACCTGACGGCACGGACACGAGCTGAAAGCCGACAGCTCGCTGATTCTGATGTTTTGGCGGCTCCACGCTTTGTGTTTACGCCCTTTTTGAGCTGATTCTGAAGCTGCAGGTTTGATGTCTCTCCAAACAATATTGAGTAAACCAGCAGCAAAAGAAGCTCCAAACTACGCTTCACATAAACATCGTCATGAATTCCCTCTGATTGTTTTGCTGCCACCAGGATAAAATCACACTTCATGCACAGCTCTCTCTCTCTCTCTCTCTCTCTCTGTACTTCTAGAACAGTTTCCTGTTTTCTGCATTATTCGCTTGCTTGTTACGCACAAGTCTACCGTTCTTACAGCCTGTCGGCCGCTGTTTTTTTTCTTTTACTTACTTCTGAAAACAAAGCCTTGTTTCTGCCGTTCAATACTGAACAAATTTAAACTTTTTAAAATGATGCAAAATTGCAAAACGCTCAGCTGTGTCTGTAATCAAACCTCTGTAACTTTGCTCTGCTTCACGTCAGCAGCATCAGGTAATGTTCATATGTTCATTAATGGTTTTCTTTGCTTTTTGATGTACTGCAGAATATTTGTATAAAATCCCAGGCCAGGAAAACCTTCATGTTTTTCTGTTTGATCCTCAGCTACTTTGACACAAAGGCCTCTGCTGTGATGCTCACAGCTTTGATAAAGTCTGGCAAGTGTCAGATTTCTTTTTATAGATATAAAAATATAGAAATGTACTGATGCATGTAGTAACTGTTAGCTTTAACTGTACGAGGCTTGTTAGACATAATGAAACACATCGTGCAGATTTCTGGATGTTAGACTATAATTTTTATAATGATTATTAATCTTGAGTCTAAAAAGTCAGTCGAGTATATCCAGGATATCTTTCTGTTAACTGGATTCACTGACCCTAACACTGGGACCAGGATAAGCGGTCGCATGAAGCTGGTTATCAGCTGACAATCTTATGATTTAATTAATTTAATTAAGTTATTTAATTTTTCTAATTTTTCCTCTACATTTCCCCTGAAATGAAGGGATTGTGTTGAACATGCTTTAGTTCCTCACATTTTTCTGCATCTCTTTGTTCAACCCCCTGAATTAAAGCTGAAAGTCTGCACTTCAAACACATCTGAGTTGTTTCATTTAAAATAGATTTTAGTGTATGTACAGAACCAAAATCAGAAACTAAGTTCTCTCTGTCCAGATATTTATGGACCTAACTGTATAATCTATACAGCACGTAAAAAATGCTGTAAATAAAGAAGTCTGTGAAAATGTGGCGCTTAAGGTCAATTTAAACTGAAGTGATATAATCTTCTCCCCACAGTTTGAGTTTGTATTGTCTCAGCTGCAGACAGACTATGATATTAATATTATTAGTTATTAATATTATTAGTTATAAAGGACACCTTCCTGCCTTTAGTCTTATTCATGATGATTATTAGTCGTCTTCTAATGTCCACAAGTCTGTATGATATGTTTCATAGGTTCTAACAAGCCTTTTAAACTTAAGTTACTGCATTGCTGAAACACCAACATCTGCTTATTGAACAAAACAAAAACAACCAAAAGACCACACATCTGATTTTATTTTTATTTTAATAGACTTCCAAAGATTATACCAGATAACTGGCCTCAGAATATAATTGAATAAACATTTTTGAAAACGATAACCTAATCCTGTCTTGACAGGCTGAGCTCTTCAGTATCCACCAACAGCATCGTCATGCTGAGTCAGACGTTTCTGCTCCTGCTGGAAATACTCTTCCTCTTTCCACATTGTACCAAATGTTTTTAAATGTTAGTTTCAATTTAAAATGAAAGATTAAAAAAGTGTAACACATATAAACATCAGATAATTAAGACAAGCGAATGGTTCAGTTCCACATGTGCTCCGCTGACACATTAAACTTCAGTAAAATGATGCAGTTATGAAACAACTTTAATCTAAAACAAACTGATTTGCTCAGGAGCAAAAACAGTGAAGTCAGTGACTGTAAGTGAGTGAGCTGTGCTGGTGACTGGATATCAGATTTCCAGTCATTAGAGCAGATAAGTGGCAGAACTATATTACTGATTTAATTTAAATGCAAATAGCCCAAATCCTGATTAAAGCATCAGGTTCACTTATAAAGTATTCTGTAGTTATCTTAGTGTCCATCGCCCTTCCCAACATGGGAATAAAGCAGCTGTGAGAGAATTAAACATGAATGAATCAATGGTACGGAAGTGGAGGAAGCAAGAAGAATGAGCTGAGTAAAGTTTGACTCATGCGACATTTTTGTTTCGCTTAATGCGCCTTATAATCCAGTGAGCCTCATGGTCTGTAAAATATGGTGCATTTGCAAATT